>NC_086191.1:3828333-4128750 GCF_023053635.1 Elgaria multicarinata webbii | reverse complement strand
CCTGGGATTTTTATTCTTGGTTTTGTATTTTTTATATATATTAAGAACTTAAGAGTCATCATGCTGGATTAGGCCAAGGACCCATCTGGTCTAGCACTCTGTTCACACAGTGGCCAGCCAGCTGTCGACCCAGTAGGAACTGAGTACAATAGCATCCTCCCACCCATGTTCCCCAGCAATTTGTGTACATAGCCTACACCAGTTGCCTATTGGAGGCAGCCCGTAGCCATGGATGGCCTTCTTCTCCAGGACTTTATCCAACCCTCTTTTCAAGCCCTCCAAATTGGTGGCCATCACTACATCTTGTGGTAGTGAATCCCATAGCTTAACTAAGTGCTGTGCGAATATGACATTATCATATTGCATTTTAAGGTTTTAACCTTTTTGTAAACAGGCCAGGGACCGTTAGAAATTGGGCGGTATAGAAATACGACAAAAATACATAATAAAATAAGGAGGGAAAGAATAACGAGGAGGAAGAGAATGAGAATACAAACTCACACATATGCACTAGACCAGTGCATGTTTTAGAGCATAGTATTTTGGCAAGGTGGGGGAGAGGATGTAGGAGATACGGTAAATAATAAAAATAAGGATAATAAAAGCAGCAGCAGCAAAAATACACACACACACACACACACACACACACCAGGTGAGTGTGTTTTAGAGCATAGTATTTTGATAGGGTTGGAGAGAGGATGTTGCCGATGAGGTCAAGGTAAATAAAAATAATAATGACAATAATAGTAGCAGCAGTGACAACAACGCAAAAACACACAAAGTCCAGTGTGTGTTTTAGACCATAGTACTTTGGTAGGGTTGGGGAGAGGATGCTGTAGCTACAATGATATAAGCAATGATAATATTAATAGCAGCAAAAATAACAATACACAAAAACACAACGTCCAGTGTGCAATTTTTGTGAACCGCCCAGAGAGCTTCGGCTGTTGGGCGGTATAAAAATGCAATAAATAAATAAATTTTAGACCACTGTATTTTGGTTGGATTGGGAAGAGGATGGTGTAGATATGATCAAGATAATAACAACAACAACAACAACAACAACAACAAAACACACACACACACAGAGTTCAGTGTGCGTTTTAGACAATAGTATTTTGGTTGGACTGGGAAGAGGATGGTGTAGATATGATCAAGGTAAATAATAATAATAATAACAACAACAGCAGCAACAATACACACACACACAAAGTCCAGTGTGCGTTTTAGACCATAGTACCTTGGTAGGGTTGGGGAGAGGATGATGTAGATATGATCAAGGTAAATAATGATATTAGTAGCAGCAAAAATAACAATACACAAAAACACGAAGTCCAGTGTGCATTTTAGTCCATCGTATTTAGGTTAGATTGGGAAGAGGATGGTGTAGATATGATGAAGATGATGATGATGATGATGATAATAATAATACAATAATAGTAGCAGCAACAACAATACACACACACACACAAAGTCCAGAGTGCATTTTAGTCCATTGTATTTTGGTTAGATTGGGAAGAGGGTGGTGTAGATATGATGAGGATGATGATGAGGATGATGATAATAATAATACAATAATAGTAGCAGCAACAACAATACACACACACACAAAGTCCAGAGTGCATTTTAGTCCATTGTTTTTTGGTTAGATTGGGAAGAGGGTGGTGTTGATATGATGAGGATGAGGATGATAATAATAATACAATAATAGTAGCAGCAGCAACAATACACACATACACACACACACCGTCCAGTGTGTGCTTTACAGCCTTTCCCCAACGTGGTGCCCTGTTGGTCTACAGCTCCCACCAGCCCCAATGGCCATGCGCGCTGGGGATAATGGGAGCGGTAGTCCAACAAATCTAGGGGGCACCACGTGAGGGGAAGGTGATCTAGGAGGCTGCTCGGAGGGAGGCCCCCCAGCTCTCCCCCCCAGAGAAAAGGCCACGCCCCCTTTTTCAGCCCCCCCCTCCCCAAATCGCGCCCCCCCTCCTTCCCTCGCTCCCCCACACCCCCCGTGGCCCACTCACCGGGCGGGCGGCCGAGCGGCCCTCCCTCCTCAGCCAGGCAAGGAAAGGCCGCGCCAGAGGCAGCCACTGACGGAGACGGAACGTCGTCGGCGCGCGGAGCGGAAGCGGAAACTGAGGGAAAGGGCGAGCGAAGGAGGGAGGCAGCGAGTGTGGGAGGAAACGGGAGGAAAGAGAGGAACCGGAAGTCGCGCTCACCATAGAGTAAAGCGGGGGGGCTTGTTCTATCTAGAGCGTCTCTCCTTAAACCCGGAGGTGGTGTCGTTGGACGCCATGTTTGTGAAGGTGAAATGTCAGTTGCCCCCTAGGAAACCATGGAGACGGCAGGACGGCGCTCTGATTGGGCGGAAGCGCTGCCCTTCCCAAGCGCCTCTCCACACCCCCGTATTCAAATAGGCGTTTGAAAAAGGTGTCGTTTCCAGCCCTTTCCCAACGCTATTTCTCAAAAATGGTGCTGGACTACAACGCCCATCATCCCTGATCATGCTGGCTGGGGACAATGGGAGTTGTAGCGCAGCTGGGAGCCCAAAGTGTGCAGAAGGCAGCTGCATGACAAGCTCCAGGCTCATTATGGGAGTGTGTGACACTGTGGCTGATTACAACACCCATCATCCCCCACTGTTGACCTGCTTCCTATGGAACATCTGCCTTGTATGGAGTTGGAGCCACTGAGAGGAAAAGGGGAAACCCCAGACATGCAGGAGGAAGAATTCACTTTTTAATTTACTTTTTAATAGTAAAATTAAAAAGTAATTTTACTTTACTTTTTAATACTCTATTTCTTCGATTCTAAGACACATTTTTCCCCCATATAAACATCTCTAAAAACGGGGTGCGTCTTAATCGCAGGTGTGTCTTAGGTTTTTTTTTTTCTGTTGGTACTGAAATTAGTGTGCGTCTTACAATCGATGGCGTCTTACAATCGAAGAAATACTAGTAAAAAGAAAACTCTAGCCACAAATTAATATTTTTCCAAAATTAAAAATTCCCCTTCTGTGGTGGAGGCCTAAAGCACCCTTTCTCCCCCCCCCCCCCCAATATTTATTTCAGAAATAATACGTTTAGGATGGAAGTTTTCATGTGAAATTTTTCTTTCAGAGGTCTTAACACATGGGAAAACATCTCGCCCACCTAGAAATCTACTTGGCTCCTTCTGTGCCCCCCCCCCTGCCCGAATTTTTTTCTCTGGTGCCACCGCTGGATTCTTCCACTGAGCAACCGAGAACGTAGGTTGTATTCCAGCACCATCTGGGGACCGAAGACTGAGAAAGGTTGTCTGACTCATCCAGGGATGGGGAACGTTTGGCCTTGCGGATTTGGTTGGACAGCAACTCCCATCATCAGCATCATGTAACATTGAAGGATTGTGGGGGTTGTAGTCAAACAATATCTAGCAAGCCACACACTCCCCATTCCTGGACTAATCCCTGCTCTTTACAACTTGGGCCTTATTGTGCATGTGAACATGTCAATGTTTTTAATCACGTTTAGTTTTGTTTTTGCCAATGCAGATCTAGCCGACAGATATTATCCCTACATTGCACGATGGGGGTGGTGTGGTGTGCTGTGCATGAGCAACGCACCACAGCCCTGACACATAGTTCACCATTATTGTATCCTGTGTTGTAAACCGAGGCTGGAAGACAGCAGCTTACAACAGTCCTAAAATGTTGGCCGGTGAACTTTAAGGAAGGAAATCAAAGTTCAGAGGTAAAGGACCCACTTTACATGCAGGAAGTCCTAGGGTCAACACCCAGGTTGACCTCAGAAAGACCTGTCTGAAGCCCTGGAGAGTCAGGAGAATAGACTATATGAATGTATAGTCTGTATAGACATGAGAGCACTCTTCAAATATTTGAAAGGTTGTCACACAGCGGAGGGCCAGGATCTCTTCTCGATCCTCCCGGAGTGCAGGACACGGAATAACGGGCTCAAGTTAAAGGAAGCCAGATTCCGGCTGGACACCAGGAAAAACTTCCTGACTGTTAGAGCAGTACGACAATGGAACCAGTTCCCTAGGGAGGTTGTGGGCTCTCCCATACTAGAGGCCTTCAAGAGGCAGCTGGACAGCCATCTGTCAGGGATGCTTGAAGGGGGATTCCTACATTGAGCAGGGGGTTGGACTCGATGGCCTTGTAGGCCCCTTCCAACTCTGCTATTCTATGATTCTATGAATGACCTAAGCCAATAGCAGAGTTGGAAGGGGCCTCTAAGGCCATTGAGTCCAACCCCCTGCTCAATGTAGGAATCCACCTTAAAGCAACCCTGACAGATGGCTGTCCACTTGCCTCTTGAAGGCCTCTAGTGTGGCATTCCCTAGGTCATGGGTTCCGTTGTCGTGCTGCTCTAACATCCAGGAATCCTGATGTCCAGCCAGAATCTGGCTTCCTGTAAGTGTAGCCCATGATTAATCCCGTATTACAAACTGGCCTGTAACCCATGGGTATTATCTTCACCTTACAGGATAGGGGAGAGGTGCTGAGAGGCAATGGCTTGCAATAATCCTCTAAGGTAGCCCACTGTTAATATTGCCGGCTAGAGGTAGAAGCTAATGACAGCTCTTCAGCATAGGGCAATGTTGTTATCATCCTAGTGCCAGCGGAGGGGGTCGAAGCTGAGTGCTGGTTACGACAGTCCTCAAATGGACGCCAGCGATTATTCTACTATCGGAGGGGTGGTGCTAAAAGAGCAGGTTACAACCACCTTGGAGTGCAGCCCACTTGTCTTTAAAATCCAGACATCTCACAAAGCTTTTGCACAATATTCAGGAACGTTAAATAGCGCACGGCAAGATATACACACCCATATCCCACCCCGAAGCTGGTCACTTTGTTTTCAATGTAGTTTTCCAGCGAGAGAGTGTCTTGTATAAAATAGGCTTTGGGGGGGTCTAAAAATTGTGCTCCCCCAAATTCTTAGTGAATGCAGATGGGGCTTGTTAGAAATGCCCCCCCAAAAATGCATTTTTTTTTCCTGAACCAATGATGGAGAGCTACACCTGTGGAATTTCGATCAGCGGGAAACAGGTTGAGGGTCTTCCAGCACGGCTCTTTTTATGCCACTCTTATCGAGCTGTTAGAGGAGATCTTTGGGCCTATAAGCGTACTTAGCATCAGCCTGACCTATTAAGCTAGAACATCCCTTCTTTCGTAAGACCAGCAGGTGATGGCATGTGGCAGCTTTGCAAGGACAGAGTAAGCCACTATTAACACAGTAATTGTTTTAAAACGTTTATTGGCCTCCAGAAATCCTATAGACTGGTGAAAGTTGGACACCTCAAGTTAATGGGCAAAATTACACGGTCGTGTCTTTCCCGGATTGTACCACCTCAGACTACAAGTGGGGAGGAATGGAACTCTTTTAAAAAAAAATGCATGGAAACAAACATACCTGCATGCAGAAATCTAAACAATAGTATATATATGCCTGATGTAATCGTTCAGAGCTGCCCCTCAACGTAATTTAAGAAGCATTCAGCACCGACAAATAGAAATAGTTTGATCCAGGGTAGACTACGAAGTGATTTTGCTGAACATGTAGGGTCACGAGGTTGTGAATTAAGCTTGCTATTGACAAATGCTGCAGGAAATTATTTTGAATGACTTCACCCATTTTCAAATCTAAAGAAAAGATGGGTAACCAGACCTAGAGATCTCATTGAAAGGGAAAAACCGGAGTGCCATCTCCTCCACTTACACCAGCCAGCATTGTTCAGAAAGCCATCTAAATGGGACAAAACGCAAAAGTCAATTTTGCAGACGTCTGCTCTCCGGGAAGCCTTCAAAGCTTAGCAGCCGAGCCAAGGATCCGCACGATTCTTCCGCATGAGGAAGTTGATCTTGCGCCCCATTTCGGTGTTATAGATCCTCCGGCATGTCTCATACGCCACGCGCTGCCTCCGGCGGCAGGGTTTCTCGTAATAGCGCCGCCGCTTGGCCTCGTCAATGATGCCGTCCATGGTTAGGATCCTGAAGAGAACAAGGAAAAGAGTCACAGTCTTGAAGTGGCCAGAATCAAGACAGCCACCTGCTCGTACTGCATCCCAGTGCACATTGGTTCACTTGCCTGTGTTAGTTTTACCCTACCCAGTGCCTGTTTACCCTACCCTGTGCCTGTTTGCTTTCTCTTCCCCTCCTTATTGTTTTATTATGGTTTTATTAGAATGTAAGCCTATGCGGCAGGGTCTCGCTATTTACTGTTTTACTCTGTACAGCACCATGTACATTGATGGTGCTAAATAAATAAATAAATAAATAATAATAATAATAACTCCCACGCCTACCTGGTTCCATGCTTTTAAAAAGCACAGCCAGTTGGGCAGGGCTTAAACATGGGGGCAGAACTTTTTTGGACCCAAGGGCTACATGGGAGGCAGGGTCGGAGTTCACAGATGCACGTAATGTGTACAGACACACACACCCGTGACCCTGCTATAGATTTCTCTTTCCCCACTGCTGCTTGCAACCAGGGTGGAATTTGGTGGCAGGGTCAGGGCACCCATGGAAGACCACAGCCTCATCTACACCAAGCAGGATATTGCACTATGAAAGCGGTATATAAAAGACAGGAAACACACGACTGCTTTATAGCGGCATTGAAGTGCACTGACAACTGTTGGGGCCCATTGACACATCATCATTTATTTATTATTTATTTATTTATTTATTTATTACATTTTTATACCGCCCAATAGCCGAAGCTCTCTGGGCGGTTCACATCATTATTATTATTATTATTATTATTATTATTATTATTATTATTATTATTCCACCCTAAAGCACAGCTATCTGTCAGGGATGCTTTAGGGTGGATTCCTGCATTGAGCAGGGGGTTGGACTCCATGGCCTTATAGGCCCCTTCCAACTCTACTATTCTATGATTCTATGATTACGATTATTTATTACATTTGTATACCGCCCCATAGGCTCTCTGGGCAGTTCACATGGGATAAAAACACTTAAAAACAATATACAACAATTTAAAAATCACAAAAACATACACAGAAACATACAAAAACAAACCCAGGCTTGCTAAATGCCTGGGAGAAGAGAAAAGTCTTAACCTGGCGCCAAAAAGATAACAATGTTGGTGCCAGGCGAGCCTCGTCAAGGAGATTGTTCCACAATTGGGGGGCCACCACAGAAAAGGCCCTCTCTCTTGTTGCCATCCTCCGAGCTTCCCTTGGAGTAGGCACCCGGAGGAGGACCTTGGATGTTGAGCAGAGTGTACGGGGAGGTTCATGTCGGGAGAGGCGTTCCATCAGGTATTGTGGTCCCAAGCCGTATACCATAGACCGCTTTCATACCGCTATATCCTGCTTGGTGTGGCTCCTGCCTTTTATATACCACTTTCATAATGCAATATTCCTGCTTGGTGTAGATGAGGCCCACAGCAAAGGCAACGAGGCTGCATTAAAGGAACCACTGTAAGAAAACTACCACTATCAAAGCAAAAGGTCTGCGTAGACCCAGCCACATTTTTTTCCTTGTATCAAATTTGGCTATTAGTTCAGACCGAAGAGTGAAAAGCAGAATACGCATTCCTCCCACCACCACCAATTTTCCTTGAAAGGATATATTATTGCAGTGACTGTTCACCCAATGTGGAGATGCAAGGACATTCTACATAAAAACAGCAAGGGTATTTCCATGTGTGGGTTTTGGGGGTTCCCCCCCCCCAGTTTTCTCTCAAAATGATTGCATGAGAATAGGACGGGGCAGATGAGGAAGAGGGGGGCTGGAGTTATTGAAAAAACACAGAAGGAAAAAAAATCTCTGTGGCTAAAAAGGCCTAGAAGCTTGGAGCAGGCTTGGAGTTGGACGCCGACAGAAAGAGAGCTCTGAGTTCAAATCTCAATCCAGTCACAGCCCTGAGCAATAGATAGCCTCAAGGAAGGCACTCGCCTCCCTCAACCTGCAGCACCGAGAGACTATCGGCCTACCTTGCAGGGCTGTGGTGAGGATGACTGAGAAAAAGATACTGCAGAGAGCACTCAAGCACCTGAAACGCAGCATACAAACCCTCAGAATGAGAAGAACAAGCAACCGAGCGCTCTCCTTCCAACACTGCCGGATCTGACACAAGGACCAGGGAGTAAACATGGGTGTTTGGTCAAGCCTAAAACTATTCGACAGCCTACAAGAGAAAGGCTCTCCAGGGGTGGACTTGCGAGAGGTAACTCTAATGTAACTGAAAAAGAAAAGCAAACTTGTGTGTGTGTGTTTTTAAAAAGGTGTGGGTTTCTCTTTAACCGAGTCCAAAACCATTCCCGGCATCTGCCTGAGCGCATGGGGCCTGGTGTGTCAGCCTGCAACGCATGTGTGAAGGGGGGGGGGAAGTCCTGAATGGACTCCGAGCGCCGCCCACCAGCACCCGGCACCCAACGAGACGCAGCTCTGGCATTTCCCCACCCAGTGGCAGAGCCAATCCGGACGCGGCTGGTTTCTCGGAATGGAGTTATGCAACTTCGTGCGCATCCTTGCTTACGGTCTCATGGGCCGGGGCTGTGAGAGAGACACATGTTTTGGCTTGTTGGCGACACGCAGGCGTTTGGACAGAACGTGAGGAGGACTCAGCGAATCACACACACAAACGCACACAAGTGCCGTTGGAGCTATTTTTAAAGCAATCAGCAGAAGCGTTGGTCAAACAGCCAGGAGTACATAAAGGGAGGGAGACAGAAGATGCCAGTCGCAGCTGATAGCTGCTGTTCGTAGCAGGTCCTCACATGGTAGCGTCTCCCCCTCTCCATCCCAGGGGGTCATCTGCTCCATTAATGACCAGACCCGATCCCGCGGGTTCGCCATTTGGTGCCTTGCTGGGGAAACCCCTGATGCGTCACAGATAAAGGAGGCCCAAAACACGGGTCCCTTAAGAACAAAAGAAGTTTCGCTTGCCTGCCGCCCAGGGCTGTCACGGCAGGGATTTTTACATCCCTCCGCTGCGGCTTTCATTTCAATCGACTCACATCGTGCAGCGTTTTCCGGCCAGGCAGGAAAAAAAAATTCCTAGCAATTTGGATGCTTAAACACTAAGAAGTATTTTCTCTCCCTCCCACCCTGTCCGTCCCATCTCACACACACACACACACACACACACACACACAATCCTATCCTTGCCCTAAACAACAATGTTAATTCATAGAATCATAGAATACTAGAGTTGGAAGGGGCCTCTAAGGCCATCGAGTCCAACCCAGGAATCCACCCTAAAGCATCCCTGACAGATGGCTCTCCAGCTGCCTCTTGAAGGCCTCTAGTGTGAAAGAGCTCACCACCTCCCTAGGTCTAACAGTCATACAATCATAGAATAGCAGAGTTGGAAGGGGCCTACAAGGCCATCCAGTCCAACCCCCTGCTCAATGCAGGAATCCACCCTAAAGCATCCCTGACAGATGCTTGTCCAGCTGCCTCTTGAAGGCCTCTAGTGTGGGAAAGCCCACAACCTCCTCCATCATCATCATTATTATTATTATTATTATTATTATTATTATTATTATTATTATTATTATTATTATTCCACCTTTTCCCCAATACTGGGACTCAAGGCGGTTTTACAAAATTAAAACAGATACAATTAAAAACATATACAAAAGTCAAAGATATAATTAAACCTGTTGCAACATTAAAACATTTAGAATACAAATAACTTGGGGGGGGGAAAACAGAGGTCCAGACTATTCGCCAAAGGACTGCCGGAACAAAAATGGTGTTTGCCTGCCTCTGGAAGCACACCAAGGAGGGAGCCGGTCTAGCTTCCCTGGGAAGAGAGTTCCGGAGCACTGGAGCAGCCACCGAGAAGGCCCTTTCCCACGTTCCCACCAGGCGTGCCTGTGATGGTGGTGAGACCGAGAGAAGGGCCTCCCTTGAAGAACTCAGGGCACGGGCAGGGTCATAAGGGAGAACATGGTCTTTCAGATAACCTGGACCCGAGCCATATAGGGCTTTCTAGGTCATAACCAGCACTTTGAATTGTGCCTGGAAACAGACTGGAAGCCAGTGGAGCTGTTGTAACAGGGGCGTTGTGTGCTCCCTGTAACCAGCACCAGTCAACATTTAATGGTGCTTTCAAAAGCAGGCTCAAGTTGATGCTGGCACACACAGGGACTTTTATCCAGCCTCAAGTTTCTAGTCCATAGTTTCTGCCCCACCCTCGTTCTCTCGTCGCCTTTCTTGCATTCCCCGCACATGCTGAACTGCTAACAGCTCCTTAGCCGTCTCCTCTGGCTCGTTCCGCAACGACGCCCCAGATGCGCCAAGGCTCTTCACTCAAAACGTCACTCAAAACCTCAAGATCCACCCCAAAAGTCACTTCAGCAAAGCCTCCAGAGGCCAAGAAATAAATGATGTGCGTGTGTGTGTGTGTTGCCCTTATGATTATAACATCCAGTTAAGCATGGCGTGTCACACAAAACTTCAGACGAAAAGCAGAGGTGAAGGCATACAGTGGAGAAAACTGGGGAAAAACCAGTTCACACACACACACACACAAACACACCTGCCCCCAATTTTTTCTATTCCCCCCGCACCAGGCTTCACATCCCTAGACCTCTACCTCAAACAGGGGGTCCTATTTCAAAGGCCAGAAGGTGCCGACCCCTGCAGGCCGCTTACCCTAGAACAGGGGTGTTAAACCTTGTTGGAGAAGCTCTCGGGGGCCGCATTCCAGTGGTGGGTGTGGCCAAAGGGGAGGAGCCAAAATACCCACATATTTTAGCTTAAAGCTGTCACTGCCAGTAATTAAGCCTTTGGAGGGGGCATTTCAACCTTTTAGGATAGGGGGAAAAACTGCGCAAAAGGCAGGAAATCACCGATTGACTGGTGGTTGGAAGAAAGGGGTGGGGCTAGAGGGAGTGGGCGTGGCCATCAGGGGGACTCCGGAGGGCCAAATTCAGACACCAAGTGTTCCACATTTGACCCACAAGCCTAAGGTTGAGCTTCCATGCCCTAAGACAACATTAACACCCCAATTCTAAACACATTATGAACAGAACTGCTTCTATGGGATGCATTTAGAATTAAGGAGGCCTTGAGGAAGACTTCTCTACAGACTTTTGTGCTTTCCCCGCCCCCAAGGATGCCCCCCACTCTCAAATTCTGCAACCAAGGCGATGTGTGCCAATTACAATCTGCCAAAGGATTCTTTTCGACTCAAAAGCTTGCATACTCATGCAACCACAGACGTTGCTTCGGAAGAACAGAACTGAAGCCTTTTGTACAGGTAAACAACAACAACAAATCGAGACCATCCTAAAAGCGTTCCAAGTAGAGATGTGAAGGCCCGGGAAAAAAACGGGAAAATTTGGGAAAAAAACAATTTTTTCCAAAACTTTTTTTTTTCAAAAAAATTGGAAAAATTGAAAAAAACAAAAACAAAAAAAATGGATTACGGGATGTTTTATTTTAGCATGATGAATAAAATGTTTAAGACAAGGTGTTCAGATATTTACTTCTCCAAATGATTTCTAAAAACTGTACAGTATCAGATTATTACAATGTCTGTGCACCAAGGACAAGCAAGTCCTAGGCTGCAAACTGAGACTACAACGCTCAAATGCAAGAGCAAGATGCATTTCTGCCTCTAGGGGGCAGCACTGCCACAGAAGCAGAGACTGAAACTAATACTGATAGCTATAGGTCAGAAAATGAGTCTGATTAAATTTCATGCATATTCGTTGAATCTTGGTCCCCACCCCCCATTTTTCTCAGTTCTTTTTATGGGAATGGGGACTTTATGTCTTGACACTGAAGGACTAGCGAAGACATAATTTTCTTTGTTACTAATGTTGGAGGTTTCTTCAGTTGTTCGTTTTTTAAAATTGATTTTTTTGCCTGCTCCTCATAAACTGGCAGAACCAAAGAGGTTCCTTTCAGTTCAGGTGTTCCTAACAGTTCAGGAGCTTGTAGCTCCATTTGTTACCAAAAAAAGTTTAAAAAAAAGTAAATTAAATTTGTAATAATTGTTTGAATACACTACTTTTAATATACCAAATGTAATAATTTTATGTCAAACCAACTTGGATATAATTACATTGTATGTTCCTAAAGTAACAAAGTGACTTTCAATCTGTAAAAAGTGTGAATATTGCATTATTTCATTTTTTCCGAAAACTTCCGTTTCCCCCCGAAAAAACCGGGGGACGGACGGACGGACGGTTTTTTTCCCATGGCTTCAAAATTTCTGGAAATTTTACATCTCTAGTTCCAAGTCTTACAGAAACTTTGCCGACAAAAGCAGAAAATGCTCCCGTTTATGATACTCGGCTGGCAGTGGGCAATGTTACAGCCATGCTTCCGCAAGACAGCATGACAGATCGCAAGCCACGGTCACACAAGTTCCTGTAGATTGCTTTGCACCAACGGGAGGAACATAAGCGCACACGGCAGCTCAAATCGCAGCCAGCAATTAAGAGCAGAACTCACAGAAACATTGCAGCTGCTTCTGGGGCGGAGTAGGACCAAAGCAAGCCCCCCTTACCTGTTGAGGACTTTGTAGGCGGCTTCTACATTGCCGTTAGGGACCATCACTGTCCGGGCGACGAATTTCAAGTGGTGGGACATCTTAGGTGTAGCTGTTTCTATGTCAAGAAAATGGAGGTCATTGGCTTCTGGCCCATACAGAGACTTTCAGCTGGATACCTGCTTTTAAAGAGGGAACCCTTCCCCCCGCCC
Source organism: Elgaria multicarinata webbii (assembly GCF_023053635.1). Lineage (NCBI taxonomy): Eukaryota > Metazoa > Chordata > Lepidosauria > Squamata > Anguidae > Elgaria > Elgaria multicarinata. The sequence continues at coordinate 4,116,053 of NC_086191.1, read as the reverse complement.
CATACACACACACACACATACTAGGGTGACCCTATGGAAAGGAGGACCGGGCTCCTGTATCTTTAACAGTTGTATAAAAAACGGAATTTCAGCAGTTGTCGTTTGTATTCATGCAGCCCCTGGTGAAATTCCCTCTTCATCGCAACAGTTAAAACTGCAGGAGCCCTGCCCTCTTTAGTATCTGGTCAGAAAGCAGAGATCCTGCAGCTTTAACTGTGGTGATGAAGAGGGAATTTCACCAGGGGCTGTATGCCTACAAATGACACCTGCTGAAATCCTCTTTTCTATACAACTGTCAAAGATGCAGGAGCCCGGCCCTCCTTTCCATAGGGTCACCCTACATATACAGAACTAAGTATATGTCACCAAAAACATTAAGGGCTATTGTAGTGCCTAGCCATGCAAGCAAGTCCTGGTTCAAATCCTCTCTTTGACATAAACTCAAACTGGAAGCCTTAAACAAGCCACAATTTCTTTTGACCTCAGCTTCCCTGTCTGCGATATGGGGATAATTCAAGGATGCTGCGGCGAGCCGTGATTTATCAATTGCGATGACTAAGATCCATTTAGTTATAGTTGAATTTCTGCCTAGAGGAATTAATATCTCCCCAGGGCCCCATATGAAGGATTCTCCATCCCCTCACCTTCCTGGGAACATTGTCAGGAGTTTCAACACTCTTCACCACCTCCCCTCATCAATAAAGGGTAGCTTCAGAGGAGGCCTTCAAACTTTTCCTCTAAGGGGTCAAGGTTAAAATGAGAAGATCCTTTTACAGAACCCTTCACTGGAAGAAAATAATTAAGGACATTTCCTCTCTGCCTTTAGAGAACCTTTATCCCATCCACTTGGGTCCAGCATCTGAGCTATAGACTAGGAAGCCCTGAGTTCGAATCTCACCTCTGCCACAAACCCACTGGGTTGCCTTGGGCAAGCCACTCACTCTCAGCCTGTCTTCCCACCTGCAAACTGGGGCTGATAATAACACTGCCACAACTCAAAAAGTGCTTATAAGGTTCAGTATACTGCAACAGGAGCACGACATCTTTATGACGACTATTTTTTTTAACCCAAAATAATTTTTAAAGACATTGCACTATTATCACTTCTGGATTACACACCTGTACGTATAGGAGCCTGACATATCCACCTGGAAATGTGGCTCTATTAATAAGATTATGTACATGAACTGCTTTGGACATTCGAAAGCACTATAAAGCCAGTGGGAAATTAAAACTGCAGAGCAACCGTTACAAATAGAACTTTTAGCTTTGCTGTAAAAATGTTATTTTATTGCTGCTTCAAAGAGCCTCGTCTACATTTCTGTATAGAAATGCAATAACTAAATAAGTAGTACAAGACACCCAGAAAAAAAGCTGTTTGAAGGGTAGAAATCTAACCAAATTATGATAATTATACAATTATTATTATTATTATTATTATTATTATTATTATTATTACACAAGGGACACACACACACCCAAATCTGTCCTCTTTCATTTGATGGGAGCTACTTAAGGATAGCACAGAGAGCTTCGGCTATACAAATGCAATAAATAATAATAATATTCTCTTTCTTGCTGCTGAATAGTAAAATATTGAGAGCTGCCCCTCATCTTCTCCCTCAATGTCAGTAGTAGACAAAATTAGGGGGGATCCGAAACCCACCCAATGGGGGGTACCCTTAATTTCCTCTCTCCATGAAAGGAGGGCAACGGTCTCATTAAAAAACAAAAGCATCATTTTTTGTCTACGATAAAAACTAGAGCAGCTTGTCCTACCCCCCCCCCCACGGGCAGCAGCTACTAATCGAGGCCGAGGATGCGCGCGGCCTACTGCGCCCCAAAGGGAAGGGGGCAAAGAAACGCTCCCACGCCGCCCCCATCAATGACTACTCACCCCCCTGGCTTGTCCTACAGACCCCCAGACCCGGACGGACCCACAACCGGAACCGGAAATGCAAAACGCCACCCCCCCTCCTTTTTCTCTCGCTTCCTTCTCAGGCTTGCGGCCTAGTGCTGGTAACCATGGCGACGGGGAGGAGGAAGCCGGCCTGCTTCTGGCCTGCCATTCTGCATTCCCTCCCTTAATGTTCTTAGGATAGGGTGACCCTATGAAAAGGAGGACAGGGCTCCTGTATCTTTAACAGTTGTATTGAAAAAGGGATTTCTGCAGGTGTCATTTGTATATATGGAGAACCTGGTGAAATTCCCTCTTCAGCACAACAGTTAAAGTGCAGGAGCTATGCTAGAGTGACCAGATTTAAAAGAGGGCAGCTTTAACAGTTGTGATGAAGAGGGAATTGCACCAGGTTCCGCATATATACAAATGACACCTGCTGAAATTCCCTTTTCTATGCAACTGTTAAAGATACAGGAGCCCTGTCCTCCTTTTCATAGGGTCACCCTAGCTTATGAGCATTTCCTAAGTTTAACCTATCAACTCGTACCATTGCTAGATATTTCTGAAGGGTTGTTGTTATTTTATTTCCCTTTGGGAGTTAGCACTGCAAACATTTAAAGTGTCAAGTTAAAAACGCACACACAAAGCAGTCTGTCAATACAAAATAAAGTGTATTGCTACTTTATTAGTTAGTTGTTCAATTGCAACACTCAGGACCCTCTGTGAAATCAAGATATATATATGTATTTTTTGCAAGCAAGGCTGCAACCCTCACCCCAAATTCAATTACCTCAGCCAGAACAAAATTGGCAATAAGGTCTGAAGTTTGATTACTGTATCAAGACCATTGATGCTAGTTGTCTAGTTCTTTGGTTGGATTTTAAAAAAAGGTGTTGTATTATTAGTATTAGTAGTAAGAAGAGGAGGAATAAATTCATATATTTGATGGGCATTTTAAGTGTTTACATTGATAAGTCAAAGCTAAATGAATCAGCAATCCCAAAATATTTAATTAGGCTGAGAACTTCATGGCCACCATAAGACTGAATCAAACCAGGGCTCAGAAACTTTCACTGACTGACACGTAAGACTATATGAAGAGCCGTGATGGATCAGACCAAAAGTCCATCTAGTGCAGCACTCTGTGTTCACACAACGGCCGACCAGCTGTCAATGAGAAACCCACTAGCAATCTCATGAGTGCCACAGCACCCTCCCACCCATGTTCCCCAGCAGCTGGTGCACACAGGCTTACTGCCTTTGACACTGCAGGTAGCACATAGCCATCAAGACCTAGTAGCCATGGATAGACTTCTCCTCCAGGAATTTATCTCATCCCCTATGTTGCAGGCAGGGTGCATGAATGCCACAGCCTGCAATGACCGTCGCCACATTTTTCTCTCCAAGGTTGTATTGCTGAGTCGCTAACAGTGGTGTAGCAGGTAGAAATTCCATCAGCTGAAGTCTTTCTTTGCACCATTAACAGCCTATATGTTTCTGAGCCCAATTCAAGGTGCTGGTCTTAACCTATAAAGCCCTACATGGCTTGGGACCGCAATACCTGATGGAACGCCTCTCCCGACATGAACCTACCCGTACACTGCGCTCAACATCTAAGGTCCTCCTCCGAGTGCCTACTCCGAGGGAAGCTCAGAGGATGGCAACAAGGCAGAGGGCCTTTTCAGTGGTGGCCCCCCGACTGTGGAATGATCTTCCCGATGAGGCTCGCCTGGTGCCAACGTTGTTATCTTTTCGGCGCCAGGTCAAGACTTTTCTCTTCTCCCAGGCATTTTAACAGCATTTAACAACATTAAGTTTGTTTTTAAATTTAATGGACTCCAGAATTGTTGTTTTTTAAATGGATACTGTTGTTTTTATACTGTTTTTTAAATTTTTGTATACTTTTAATGTTTACGATTTTTAATTGTTGTAAACCGCCCAGAGAGCTTCGGCTGTGGGGCGTTATATAAATGTAATAAATAAATTAAATAAATAAATAAATACTCAGAAGTGCCACCAACTTCTATGGGACTTGCTCTGAGTCATAGCAGCCTTCCCCCAACCCTGCAGATGTTTTGGAATACAACTCCCGACATTCTTGACCATTGAGGGTGGATTCAATCCATTAGGGTGGATTCCTGCATTGAGCAGGGGGTTGGACTTGATGACCTGGTAGGCCCCTTCCAACTCTGCTATTCTATGATTGACTATGCTGGCTGGGGCTAATGGGAGCTGAAGTCCCAAACATCCAGAGGGCCCCAGCTTGGGAAGGCTGTTATATAGGATGGCAGCCTAAAGTACATTGACATGCATGGCTGGGCTATTGCTTTAGTTGGCAGTAGGTGGCGCAATCGCTTTACTCATTTTCCATTTGGGGTACATTTTGGTAAAGGATGAAAATTACAGTATCCATATGAAGAGGGCCGGAAGCAGTCACTCTGGTTAAAATGGGGAAAAAATGTGATGAGGAGGGAGAGAATTACTTTTTATTCATTTAATACTCTCTGTGGACACGGTACTCCAAATGCAGACTATTTCAGAAGAGAGCAAAACAATTACTTCCCATGGTCTGGACACTCAACTTAAGAACATCAGACGTGCCCTGATGCTGGATCAGACCAAGGGCCCATCTAGTCCAGCACTCTGTTCACACAGCAGCCAACCAGCCGTCAGCCAGGGTCCAACAAGGCACGACACGGTGCAACAGCACCCTCCCACCCATGTTCCCCAGCAACTGGTGCACACAGGCTTACTGCCTCGAATACTGGAGGTAGCACACAACCATCAGGGCTAGAAGCCATTGGTCGCTTTTGCCTCCAGGAATTGATCCAACCCCCTTTTGAAGCCATCCAAATCAGTGGCCATCACTATTCATTTATTTATTTATTTATTGCATTTTTATACCGCCCAATAGCCAAAGCTCTCTGGGCGGTTCACAAAAATTAAAACCATAATAAAACAACCAACATGTTAAAAGAACAATTACTACATCTTGTGGCAGTGAGTTCCATAGTTTAACTCTGTGCTGTGTGAAGACGTCCTTATTTATTTATTTATTTATTTATTTATTACATTTTTATACCGCCCAATAGCCGAAGCTCTCTGGGCGGTTCACAAAAATTAAAACCATCATAAAACAACCAACAAGTTAAAAATACAAATACAAAATACAATATAAAAAGCACAACCAGGATAAAACCACACAGCAAAATTGATATAAGGTTAAAATACAGAGTTAAACAGTATAATTTAAATTTAAGTTAAAATTAAGTGTTAAAATACTGAGTGAATAAAAAGGTCTTCAGCTGGCGACGAAAGTACAGTGTAGGCGCCAGGCGGACCTCTCTGGGGAGCTCATTCCACAACCGGGGTGCCACAGCGGAGAAAGCCCTCCTTTTATCTGTCCTTCCTTTTATCTGTCCTGGATCTCCCACCCATCAGCTTCATGGGATGACCCTGGGTTCTAGTATTCTGAGAGAGAGAGAAACGTTGCCCTATCCACGTTCTGTATAATTTTGTACACCTCTATCATGTCACCCCTTAGCAGGCCAAAATTAGCATTGCCCTGCAGGCTCATAATCCACAAAGATATCCAGCTCCTTTTCATACGAACCGCTGCCAAGCCAGGTCTCCAAATGTATCAGTAAATCTGTAATGTAGCATTGCTACAATGATAAAAGCTTATGTGTGAGAGAGGTGAAAAGATTAGTCTGAGGCTAGTTACTATGTGACTGAGGCCCACTGTGGGCAACTCACCAGCAGCCAGTAAACCCTTAATTGTTGCTACCAAAGAAAGGTTTATGATCTTAGTGTAGGATTCCCCAACCTTGTGCTTTCCAGAAGTGATGGACTACAACTCCCATTATCCCCAAGTCATGCTGGCTGGGGATGGCATTTGCAGCCCAACACATCTAGAGGGCATGAGCTTTGATATCACCACAGTTCAACCTGCCAGTTTATATACCAGACAGGAGGATTCAAAAGTCCTTGTTCTGATAGGTCATTTGCGAACATTCTACACGCTCTTATTGGCTCATAGCTATAGGCCAATGAGCTGGCAGAGATCCAGGGATTCCAGGTCATTGGTCAGAGGGTCCAGATTGAAATGGTGTAAAAGGGGCAGCTTTAAATTGTCAGGGGTCAGTTGGAGAGAAGCTGAAGAGCCTAAAGGTCTGGAAGAGGCAGAAAAAAGCAATATATAAATATCACAAATAAATAATCCAGGAGAGGAAAACCTGGGATGTGGTTCTCTGGAACGTCTTTTGGCCAAAGTGATAGCGGGAGGCAGTTAGCCTTAAGAAGCAGCTTCAAGACCTTTTAAATTAAAATCTTTGTTTTTTTAAAAGAAGGTGGTTGAAATAATTCTTATGCCTCTTGTTTTTATTGCACTTCTAAAAAAGTTGCTTTTGATGCATTAGATGTTTTGCATATCTTTTTGCCCTGAAACATTTTTGGGAGGAAAATTGTGTGTAATTTTTATGAAATAAATGAAGAGGAAATGAACAAGCAAGGATTCCTAATTGAAAAAGTGATATTATGGCACCATGGTTTCAATTTATTTCCTATGTTGAAGCACTGCAAACCTCATAAAATTCCAACCATGTTCAGTTGCCTATATATATATATTTCTGATGTATACACACAAAATGACAAATACTCACACACTCACCTTTGGTATGTTGTATAACTTGTATTTTTATTTTCATTATGTATCAATAAGCATATTGGTTATAGACTTAAGGTTTTTAATTAGTGAATTCCTTTATTTTGTGAATTATGTACATTCTCTAGTGATTTATGTTAACTTGAAGATTTAAGAAAAATGATGAAGGGGGAAGATGTAGGCAATTTGACGTCCTGGCTATATTCCTGAGTTCTCAAATAACTGACCAGAAGGAAGACTTCAGCATTCTAAGGGGTCCTTTGTGAATGACTGGTGGACCAGAGGGAGAACTTCGTGCTGCTTCTTGTGTCATTGTGCAAGAGCTAATAGGGAGAATTAAAGAGTAGTTGGTGTATGAGTTTTATTTAAGGAACTGAACCTAGTTAAGTATGTAATACAGGGGGTGGGGAATGTGTGGCCCGCCTGATGCATGTTGGATTACAACCTCCATCAACCCCAGCCAACTGAGATGGCGGATGTAGCAGCCCTATCTCTCTCCCCACATTCTCTGATCTAACAGGTTCCTTGAAATGACCATAAACAACTTTGGCTACACCTAATCTTAAATAATAGCATGACTCAAGTGTTTTAATAAGATTTTTTTTAAAAAAAACGACACCACCCACCTGCCTTATTAAGGGGAAGGTTTTATTTTAGGATTTTAAAGGGTAAGGAAAGTGTTTAGCCTGGAGAAGAGAAGATTGAGGGGAGACAGGATAGCACTCTTCAAATACTTAAAAGGTTGTCACACAGAGGAGGGCCAGGATCTCTTCTCGATCCTCCCAGAGTGCAGGACACGGAAGAATGGGCTCAAGTTAAAGGAAGCCAGATTCCAGCTGGACATCAGGAAAAACTTCCTGACTGTTAGAGCAGTACGACAATGGAATCAGTTACCTAGGGAGGTTGTGGGCTCTCCCACACTAGAGGCCTTCAAGAGGCAGCTGGACAACCCTCTGTCAGGGATGCTTTAGGGTGGATTCCTGCATTGAGCAGGGGGTTGGACTCGATGGCCTTGTAGGCCCCTTCCAACTCTGCTATTCTATGATTCTATGAATTTGTAATACAGGCTGAGGAAGGATTACTCCTCCAATTCTGGTGATTAGAAACCATCTGCTAGGTTGTATTTTCACATTTGGTGTCCTCGCAGTGGTATTTAAAGAACCCAAGTCACGTTTTTTCTCTTTTAGGTGGTAGTGAAAGGCTAGAAGAGTCCTTTTTTATTATTTACATGAGCTCTTAATAAAACGATGCACATGAATTACACTGTTCCTCATTTCTCCATTAAGTCCCCATTCTTCTGTCCTCCAGATGGGTTGTGATTCCAGCCACCATCAGGTTGAGAAAGGCCTGGAATCTTCTTAAAATAAGCAAAATGTACTTTCATATACACATGGCAGGAGTGTGGCCATCTGGAGAACCCCATTCAGCTAAATTGGGACACCAGGAAAGCCAGAGTTATCCTCCCAGCAGGATATTTTGCACACCTGGGCCGGATCTACACTACTGCTTTAAAGTGCTTTATAACAGTTTTATAGCGCTTTAAAGCAGTTAAAGCGCTTTATAACTGTTATAAAGCGCTTTAAAGCAGTAGTGTAGATCTGGCCCTGGTCTATATGGACTGGCAGTGGCCACCCCAGGACATCTCGCTGGTTTTTCTAGCCCTACCTGGAGATGTCAGGGGTTGAACCTGTGACCTTCTGCATGCAAAGCCGCTCCATCACGGAGCTACGGCCCTTCACCTTCTAGGGCAACATTGAAAGTAATTGGCCAAAGCAACACCGAACTAGTGCTACACACACACACACGCTATCAATCCATCACAAAATTCATGGTTGCACTCTCGCTGCCCCTTTTTGACAAGCGCGGAAATGCGCGCCCACATCCACCAAACCTCACTTTGATGTGCAGCGCAGCAACTAATTAAATGATTAATCTGTTGCTGTTTTTCAAGTCACCAGTGAGGGAGGAAGCAGCAGCCAGGCACCTCTCCACTGTGCCTGGGTCCAGCTCCAGCTGAGAGCCCCCTCCCTCCTGCTACCAACTGTCTCTGCAGAGGCCTCCAATGAGGGAGGAAGCAGCAGCCAGGCACCTCTCCATCGTGCCTGGGTCCAGCTCCAGCTGAGAGCCCCCTCCCTCCTGCCACCAACTGTCTCTGCAGAGGCCTCCAATGAGGGAGGAAGCAGCAGCCAGGCACCTCTCCACCGTGCCTGGGTCCAGCTCCAGCTGAGAGCCCCCTCCCTCCTGCTGTCACCTGTAACTGCTGAACTTTGCAACTAAGATTGTAGTGCCTGAATTTGCTTTCCTTTCCCCCCTCCTCCTCCTCCTCCTCCCTCCCAATCCCCTTTCCTTTTGTGTCATGTCTTTTAGATTGTAAGCCTGTGGGCAGGGACTGTCAAGAAATACTTTTGTAAGCCGGCGTGAGAGCCTTTTTTGGCTGAATGGCGGCATAAAAATCCTTAAATAAATAAATAAGTCCCCGTTTCCCAACGCCAGCAAACCCTCACTCACATCCACGCGCACACCACTCAATCCACATGTCGGCCCGGACGGCAACCGCATTAACTGGCGTTTTTCCTGGCACGTTGAGCAGTTGGCTGTATATTCTTTCCACTCCAATTCCTGCTTTACAGGGCAGAGAAACGCCCCTGCTAAGGGTTCCACTTTGGCAATGGAGTGCAAAAGCAACCTTCCCCCATCAACCCAGCGGCATCCTCTGCCCAAATGTCTTCTGAGCTACTCTTCTTTACCTGCTCTTTGCAAAGGATGCAAAACTTCCATTTCAACTTGCATTACTGCCCATTGCATGGGTCTGTTGATGGGCTATTTCACTGGTTATCGGAATTACTGTCACGTGACTCAAGAGTTTTTGACAAATTCAAAGATGGATCCATCATCCATGTCATGGTGAGACATGGGCGGGGGGAGCTTCTCCCTTGTGGCACCCTGGTTGCGGAACGCCCTCTCCTTGGAAGCTTCATTTTGGTGCCAAGTTAAAACGTGGCTTTTTATCAAAGCCTTTGAGGACTAAATTTCCCTAAAGCTGCACATAGTTATATTTTTTCTTGCTTTTATTTTATTTCTTACTGGTATTAAGTTTGTGAATGGTTTAATACATTTTAGCTGTGTAGGTTTATTGTTTTATACTGTTTGAATCCATTTTATCTGAATGCCGATCTCGATGACGTAGGGCAGGGTACAAATGTTTAAATAAATAAATAATATACGGAGCCTGCAGATTTATCTCTTATCAGTGGCTAGAGGACAGCAGCAGGGCTTGTGAGCATCCTAGAGGTCTCTGGCGGATCAGTGTATGATGCAGAACACTGAGCAAGATGGGTCCATGGTCAGAGCCGCCTGCTGCCTCTCCTCTGTGCCCGCCTCACAGGACCGGTTTGTTTTGTTTTCTGCTGGGCTCTCTGTGCTCACAAGGGTGACGTAGGGAATTAGCTGTATTCGTCACAACCAAGCCAGCTTGCATTTGTAATGTCTGCACCACAATCTTCGAAGAATTCATAGAATACTAGCGTAGGAAGGGGCCTACAAGGCCATCAAGTCCAACCCCCTGCTCAATGTAGGAATCCACCTTAAACCATATCTGACCGATGGCTGTCCAAGGCCTCTAATGTGGGAGAGCCCACCACCTTGCTAGGTCATGGGTTCTATTCTCATACAGCAATAACCGTCAGGAGGTTTTTCCTAATGTCTAGCTGGAATCTGGCTTCCCGAAGTTGATGATTGTCAACATCATTATATTACTATTACTGGCCGCGCTTACAGTGGTGTAAGTTAACTCTGAAGGCCCCTGAAAGGATCCGCCTCCTTGCATTTCTGATTAAGGGGATGCCAAAACATCTCTCTCTGTCTTATGTTTCGCTCCGAAGTGCTCGCCTCGCAGGGCCGGTTTGCGTTTCTGGCTTTGAATCAAGACTATCTGGTTCACTTAGGCCACTGGTGGCTTTGCTTCCTCCTACTGCCACGGCCACGAATTAGCTCCATCCCAAACACCGCATGTATGTGCCCGCCTTTTTGGGAGGCGCAATAGCCTCTAATGCTCTGGAAAAGAGGCCTGGGGAAAAACAGTTTAAGTAAGTTTACGAGTAACACAAGAGCCGTTAGAACACCGCATTTTCTTCCCAAACGGCACAAAGGACACAGACAGAAAAACCACACGCTGCAAAAGATCTCATTCGACAACCATTGTGGCGCCTTTTATTGCAACCCAAACATTTTCCCCCTTCTCAGCTCAGCCGATAGCCGGGGTTCAGCACCGGCTCTTGGACGCACGTGAAATGTTTTAAGTTAAAACAAAACTAAAAAAAAGGTAGAACAACATTTGTAAAAAAAAAAAGGAAGAAGGAAAGGAAAATTGGAAGGAAATTCACACAACTTGGGAGATGCGTGGGACCGAGGATCAGGAGTTGCTGTGATGCGCAGGCGTCCCGTGGGCCATTTCCCGCCCTTCACTGGAAATAGGCAAATGGGGCAGAGACTTTGAGAGGCCCCCAAGCGTCCCTCTGTCAAGATGGCTCCCCGCTATCGTGGGGCCCGGCAGACTGCGACACCGAGGGTGCTCCGCGGAGCCCGGAAGCAGCGTGCTGGAATGGCAGCAGGTCGGTGAGGTGTGGACGGAAGTCAGGGAGGTGGCGCGGCCGAACGGGCCCAGGGCGTCGGGGTTGTTCTGGAGGAAGACGACGACCCCGTAGGCGCCGGAGTGGGGCCCCAGCAAGGCCTGCCCGAAGGCGGAGTTCACCCGGCCCAAGTCCACGTGCCCCAAGGGAGGGTTCGAAATGGGCGCGGTGTGAATCCAGGTCAAGTTCATGGCGGGCCAGTTGCCCAGGAAGCGCGCCGGCTCTCCCGAGGGAGCGCTGGGGTTGGTGTCAGGCGAGGCGGGGAACGCGGGGTGCTCCGGCACCAGGTCTGGGAGGGACGCCGCCCGCTTTTCGGCAATATTCTCTCCTGCAGAAGACTGCTGAGGGGGGGAAAAGGGAATACGGCCATTTTGAGATTTGTTTTGTTCAGAGATGCGTGAGGCGCTTTTCGACCCATATTAAGAACCCCATGGCGATTTAAAAGTTTAAAAAGTATGAGGAAACATCTGGGGACGCCACCCCCTACCACAGGGTTCCACGACAGAAGAAAAGCAGGACATAAAATCAGGGTGGACAAACTGTAGGCCTCTAGATGTTGCTGGACTACACCTCCCATCCGCCCCAGCCAGCATAGCCAGTGGTGGTGGTGGGAGGAACTGCAATCCAACCACATTTGGAGCATCACAAGTTATTCACCCCCAGTATAAAGGGACTCAACCAACCTGGTGCCCTCCAGCTGTCTTGGACTACAACTCCCATCATCTCCCTGCAGGGCACCAGGTTGTGGCAGGTTGCAGTAACTCAATTAATAAAAGCCTCCCTAGACACACAGAGAACATCAAGTCACTGCAATCCTGACATGCTAGCTTTTTACATGCAGTGAGACTGAGTGTGTGTGTGTGGGGGGGGAATGCATACATATATGCACCACCATCCTCCACCCCGCACCACCCCTCGTGCAATCTGAAGTGTTAAAACTGTTGTCGACTTTGCAAATTCTACCTGTGAAGGTTTTTGAGGCCTACGGAGGCAAACTAAAAAGGTCAGGCCTTAGAGACCTGGGGTTATTTCTGTCAGGCGGGGGTATCCCAGAGAGGAGTAGTTTCATTTCTCCAGTTAAGGTTAAGTTTCATTTCTTCAAGGTTGAAACAGTACTTCTCGTTTTCAGAGAAGAGGGTATAAAAAGAGGTATGAGAGCCAACCAGAGAAAGAAGGAAAAGATGAGATGAAAAAGCCTAAATGCAGCTAGGGTAAAAGAACCTGCGTTTTCCCAACTTCTATTTTCTTTTAGAGTTTTTCCATCGCTCAGCTCTGTTCGCTAAATACCCTTTACCTGTAATTTGGTTGTTTTACTACTCTTGCAAACTAGAGAATTAGTTAAGTCTAAAGCGTCTGGAGTGCCCCTCACCCCACGTGTACAGCCTAAACCCCACATTATTGGGAAGGGGAAAGGGAAAGTGAAAGAAGGGAGTCCTAAGAGGCGAACGATCCCACGGGAGTTGCTCAGGGTCATACAAGGAACCCGGACGCTACCATAATCGAGCCGGAAGGCACAGGAATAAGGGGCAAAGAGGGGACCCCGTCTCTCACCTCAACTGTCTCCACCGCTGCATCGCGGGCGTCACGAGAGCTCTTCAAAGCGACGTGAGGGAACCAGACCTTCAGCATCCTTTCCACCTGCAAAAGGGTGCCCAGGTATCGCTCGCTGAAAGAGAAGAGGAGGAGGAGCCACGTCAGCACAAGGCGAGGCTGATGGGAGCCCACGGATGTCCCAACAGAGCCCAGCAGGGAGGGGGATTCACGGGGAGCACACCCTACAGCACCATTGCTGCTGCCGTTTATGGCATTATTAGCTTCCTTATTACCCCAAGGAGCTGACAGGCTAAAATTCGACAGCCAAGGAAAACGGAGGAAGGCGTCTCCAACGGTTTGGTGGCCTGTTACGAGCCCCCGACAGGTACTAATGAGTGGCCAGTGGTCTTTCCCAGAACAGCCCCGGCAAAGTCCTCCCCGCTACTCGCGCCGAATAGAACCTCTGCCACGTCCTTACCCCATCTCTGGTTTCTGGAGGACGCCAATGATCCGCTGGATCCTATCCATGGCCACGCTCTGCTGGAAGCTACTTAGCCCTGGAAGATCAAAGCAAGGAAGAGGCGCTGGTTAGCAAACTTTTTATTGCAGCGTTCCTGGCAGACAGGAAAGGAAAGGGGGATTGTAAAAAAATAAAAATAAAGCAACCCCCCAATTGCGTTCTGTCTCCCTCTCTGTGGGGCTTTCAAACTTCCATTCCCTATCATGCGACTGAACAGACGAATGTCGAAAAATCCCCGGGGCCACACTTTTCGCAGCAATGGCGACTCGCCAGGGCTTTTTAAAAAAGCTGTCCGGGGGGGCTAAGTGATGCTGTCAGGAAGACCCCAAAAGCAGTGAACAGGACAGAACCCAATTTCTCACTGGGAGAAGGAACCATTTTCCCCGGGAGAGCTGCTGTTATACAATTCTTCCCCGTCAGGTGAAAAAATAAATTACATAACCAAGCGCTCTCAGACGCTGAGTTGCTCAGAGTTGGAAGAGGCTTAAGGGAGCGTTTGGAATTGAAAAAAACTAAACCAAAAAACCTCAAAGCACCACACAGAACCAACAAAAAAGGTTGGGATCTCCATGAAGGTCCCGGCGGCCTCTTCCTGGCTCGTGAAAAAATGGTTTCGTCTCTCCCAGGAGGGGCCTGAAGAAAAGCAGGATTGCGCCAAAGCCTTCAGGGGGAACTTGGGCTCCAGTTCTCATGGTCTGGCTCCAAGAAAGGCAGGAACGGCGGCCACCAAATTGTAACCGAGAGCTGCAACACCAGCCGCTTTGGGCACCTTCCTGGTATAAGTCCACCTGCTTTGCACCTCAGGGCAGTCCAGCAGTACAGATGTGAAGGGCCAGGAAAAAATGTGTGTGGGAAGGGAATCCCCCCCCCTCATTTCCCAAAAATCTTCAGGAATAGTTTTACGTCCGTCCATCCCCCAACATTTTTTCCAGGCCTCCACACCACCCAGCACCCTCAGTCCCCCTGGGACCCCAATTTGAACTACAAGAAAGGGGGAAAAAACACAACAGCCTAAAGCCAAAAGGTTGCCCGGGGCTCATTACCTCGGTCAAAGCGCCCCGTCTTCAGCCTGTTGAGCAGTTCTATCAGAGGGCGGACGAAGCCCTGGAGTTCCCGGCACTGCAGAAATGGAAGGAGAGAGGGAGCATGAGCATAAGCATAAGCAGAAGAAACCAGGCAGGGAAGCTTCACACGCATGACGCCAAAGAAGGCCCGCATCTCAGTGACGTTGGGAACATGGGACTGGGGGAACTTTCTAATTTGTATTTCCCAGACAGCACTGTTCCCCGAGCCCTTCTGCACTAGCCACAGCTCTCAAACAGTCTTCAAGGGCAGCCCCACCTACACCGAGAGCCCCTAACAAGGATGGGCTCTTACTCCATGCCAGAAGCGAAAAGCGGAGTCGCACAACCTCTATACACAATACAAGCGAGGTTTGCACGGCTGCCCTTTCTTTTGCAGAATGCATTCGTGCGGTTCGTTTACTATTTTTATTTTTTTAAAAACTGCTAGTCAAGGGGGCACTCCTGCCTGACCGCTTAAGACGCTAGAAAACCTGGCCACACCCTTTTCGGCTGTTAAAGTATCAGTAGACATTCCTGATGTGCTTTTGAAAATATCCCGGCGACCATGAGGACTAGGAGCTTGTCTGGTTAGCTGGGCGTTTTTAAAAAAAGCTGTCTGGCTCCACCAACTCCCATGTAAGGGAAGCGCCCTCAGCGCTGCTGGCTGAGGTTGTCACCCAGAGGGCCAGGATCTCTTCTTGATCCTCCCAGAGTGCAGGACACGGAATAACGGGCTCAAGTTACAGGAAGCCAGATTCCAGCTGGACATCAGGAAAAACGTCCTGACTGTTAGAGCGGTATGAGAATGGAACCCATGACCTAGGGAGGTTGTGGGCTCTCCCACACTAGAGGCCTTCAAGAGGCAGCTGGACAGCCGTCTGTCAGGGATGCTTTAGGGCGGATTCCTGCACTGAGCAGGGAGCTGGAATGGATGGCCTCAGAGGCCCCTTCTAACTCTGCGATTCTATGATTCTATGACCCACCTTTTGCGCAAAGACGTGGTCCCCTTCGGTCCAGCAGGGAGAGCGCGGATCCTGCCGTGCGTCCCTCTCCACGTTCCGCTGCCTCTTTACCCCGTGGCGGGAAGGCGGCGGCACGTGCGTGCGGCCCGGGCCACCTCCCAGGGCGCTGCTGAGGCGTTTGCGTCCGCCGCTCTCCATCCTGCCTTGGTTCGCCACCTGCCTGGGCAGGCTCTTGTCAGCGTCCATCAGGTGCGCACAGTACGCCTCGCTGCGCGCCATGGGGTACTGGCAACAGGAGCCCGTGGGCCGCAGCCGGGCCGCAGCCAGCAACCCAAGCGGCTTCCGCATCCGGCGCTTGTGGTCTTGGCGGAGCAGGCCTGCATTAGCCCGCCCCGGGCCGGGGGCGAAGAGAAAAGCGCGCCGATCGGGGTACGCGTCTCTCCGGTGCCGTGGGGGAATCGCCTCCTTCTCCACATCGCTGCCACTGTCCGAAAGGAAGACCTCAAAGTCGCCACAGCGCTGTTGCTCCTCCTCCTCCTCCTCGCTGGCGGCGCTGTCAAAGGAATACAAGGACTCGCGGGAAGAGACGCTGGCGGAGGACTCCATGGTTTCCATTGGGGTAATCTGGAACAAGGGAAGAAACAGGGGGGTCCCCGGTCAATGCACTGTGCGCCTCCAACAGACGGACGGACACAATTCCCCCAATGGAAAGGCCCCAACTCCCCCACCCATGACCTGAACTAACCAGGCAGAAAGCCAGATTATAAATTACGCAAATCTACAGGTTTTATTTTGCCAAATATGTGAAGGCTTGGGGGAGCTTCCGGGGGGGGGGGGGAGTCCATCTGTCTACCTCCCTGGCAGACTTCTCCCCCCCCCCCCAAAAAAAGTTTTCCCTGTTTTCACCTAGTTTTTCTGGAGCGTTTCCCAGGCCTTTCCATCTCTTTATTTTAACCACTCTGCAAAGCTCCTGTCGATTTTAACGTTGAGTTTTTCCCATTATTGATTGCTTGAAAAGTATTTTTAAATTATTAATTTTAATTTTTTTTTTTAATTATCGATTGCTGGAAACGTATTTTTAGTCCACCCAGTTAACAACAACAACAAAAATTATCTGGGTGGATTACAGGACAAAAGAATAAAACCTGTACACAAGAAGCAACAAAAATCAGCACAATTTTGTCAACTTCGTCGCTATATTTTTGTTCTTACGATTGTGAGAATCGTAACATTGCCTTGGATGTTTTAAAACTGTAGGGCAGCATATAAGCTTTAAAACAACCCATTCAACAAAGTCGTCTCTTCCATGAGAACTAGAACCTTGGATTTAAAAGAAACCAAACGCTGCAGTTCACACAAAGACAATGTCTGCATACGAATACCTCGCTTCAGTATACACAAGCCCTCCCCCCAACTGACGCCCTCCAAATGTGCTGGACTACAACCCCCATAATTCCCTGCCAGCTGGTTGGGAATCATAGACGTTGTAGTCCAGCACGTCCGGAGGACAACAGGACAGCCCTCGCTAGATCCTTGTAAGTCTGTTACAACAAAGAACCTTCCAATACATCTTAATTATTAACTGACTTAATAAGGCGTAGTCTTTTCGAAGCGTGACGTTTCACTTCTTTGCAGGCAATTGCAGAACGAACACACACACACACACACACACTCACAGCCCAAAACCTGATCTTGCACAAATTCTGTAAGGCTCACCAGTGAAGGGGTGTGTGGGTTAAGGAGGGTAAATTCTGCCCCTTCTGATCAATTCTTGCCTACAGAATCAAGCCCTGGTTTTGCACATAACCCCTTCCCCAAGCCTGCCGCGACACGGCGCATTTGCCAAACGCTGAGTCAGCGCAGCGCTTCAACCCATCTGCGAAGAAGGGGCTGGCCGTTCTCGAGAAATCTCAAGTAAACGCTGCTGCTTTTCGACGCTTTCCCAAGACGGGACGCCGGATCAGCCCACGAGAGCAACAGCAGCCAGCTTCCGGGAGGATTCCAAGCAGCACCATGGGGCGCTAGCCACACAGTCTAAGGGAGGGCGAGGCCCAGAGATGCCTACAGTTCTCCAGGGCTTGGCCTCTTTTCTTCCACAACCTGGCTACGCCTCTCTGTCAGGCGGCCAGGCATGTTGTCCCGAAGGCAGACGCCCTGCTAATAACCCGCCCCATCCAGGCCTTTCCTGAATGACAGCATGCCTGTGCAAGAGCTCCGGACCCCACATCACCAAATCCGGGTCAAGCCATGCGCCCCTGTTCGGGGAATTTCAGCGGCCAAAGGTGTAGGGCAGATAGAACGAGGAGAGAATTTTGATTGCCCCCCCCCAATGTAGTAGATTCCGCAACAGAAAGAACTCAATGGACCACATAACTAGTCTCTTTTCCCCGCACTATTCAGATGCACGGTCTCTAGGTGGTTCGGAAGACAACTCCCAGCATTCCAGGACTTCTGGGGCCGATAGGAGTTGAAACCCCAAACATCTGCAGGGCACCAGAGAAGACTAATCTAGCAATCCATCACACGCCCGCATACCCGACGCTGGTGATTCCGAGCACATGCATTTGTAATGGGTGCCTGTGAGCCACACGGGTCTTACGCAGAGAGCGAAGAGTCACCCAGCGTCGCCGATGCGCCCTGCCGATTCCTGCGTACGCACGTCGCGGCAACCGTCCAAGCGGTCACGGTTTCTACAAGACCCGCCCACCGCTCGAGACAGGGCACATTGAAATGAATGCTTCTGCGTGCCCAACGTGAGAATCCACCTGAACCCTTTGTCCACACGCCACACGCACGTGATCCTGCATGCGATCCTGCATGCGCGGCCTTCAGCCTGCCTCCTGCGGCAGTTGTACACACCCCCTTGGCTCCGCCCACCCCTTCCAAGTCACCCATTCAACCTTCGCAGGCAGCACATGAGGTCCATTCACACAAAGGGGAGTGGTTTAACTCCTTCCTGCTGAAACGCACAGCATCTGGTTCTTGGGAGTGTGGGGAGGTACTTTGCAAGAGGAAAAAATCATGCATTAAAAGGGCAAAGCCTGAACGCACTTGCTGGAGAGCAAAATGCATGGAATCCATTGGGGTTTATGAGTAAACAGGCACGGGATTGAACTGTGCATTATATCTTTTGTCGTACAAGAGCTATTTCAAGCACAGTCCCATTTGGCTTAGAAATTTAGCTGACTAAGAAAGTGAGTAGATGATCCAGGCTGTCACACCAACCCTACTTACTTGGGAGTAACTACTACTATGCTCAGCCAGATTTAATCCCGAGCAAAACCTGCACCAGGCATTGAAGTCCAAGACCTCAGCACAGGACCAGGCTGGCGAAAGGCTGCCTTCCTGGGAGATTTGTAATAGATCTTAAAGCAGCAGGCACCTTCTGGGAAGTTGCAGAGCATCGGAAACAGCAGGAGTCCTATACAGGCTTACTTGGGAGCAAGCCTTATTGGGTTCAGTAGGGATTACTCTCGTGTAAGCACGCACAGAGTTGAGTGCATGCTGAACAAGCAAGCAGCACTTGTATTCGGTCCCTAGACGTTCAGCTATCCTAATTGACATTGAAAAATAAAGCAGGCCTGGGCCACACTTTTTTGAAAACCTGAGCAGAGTTCTGCTGGATCAGACCAAAAGGACACTAAGTCCAGCATCTTACAACAGAAGCTTACAAGCAAGGTGCAAAGGCAATCACCTTCTGGGTAGAGTGTTCTTGGACACGGAGGTTCTATTTTTTGTTTTGCTTCTTCCATGAATTTGACCAATACACAAATGACTGTAGAACCACCTAACAGAAGGTGATACTCTTGCAAAATACACCCAACACTGTCCTTGGGTTCGTGCTATTCCGGGAACGGTGGGCAAAGAAGTCTACCAAAGTTACTTGTCCATAAAAAGGGCTTTAAATAAGCTTGCTCGCTCAAATATCTGCAGGAGTTATGCGCACATCGCATCAACCCCTCTCAAGAAATGCACAACTCTTTGCAAAAAGTTATTTGCCCGTTCTTAACCACAACAGAAAAACTAGCTGTAGAATGTTGTGCACACACTAGAAAAAGCAATACATATTGAACTTATACAGCATCTTCAAATGCTGGAGAAATACCAAGGCTGAAATCCTAGACATGCCTACTCCTGAGTAACCATGGAGAGAACTCCACAGGTTAGCTGCAAACAAATAATAATAATAATAATAATAATAATAATATATTTATTTATTTATTTGTTACCTGCCTCTCCCTCTGGATCGAGGCGGGGTACAACACAAATGCAAACACCATAAAATAAAACTAATTAAAACATTTAAAACTAATACTTTATTAAAACCGGCACATTATTAAAAAGGCATCTTAAAATTCCACAACAGATAAACTAAGCTTTTACTGCGAATAAAAACCACAGATCTATGTTTGTCCTGACGCTTTTTAAACTGTCACATTCAAAATTTAAAACAGCCAAGCGCATTATTGAATTTTACCAGCAGCCTAGAAATTCCTCCTATGTGACCTTTCTCATTTAATTTAGTCTATACATTTATGACGTTATAATAATAAAATGCCTATTTACACAAAGCATAGTAATAGGGAATATAAGCTATAGATTTGCCTATCGATGCATTTTTTTAAAAACAACAACAGCTTTTGTTGCTGCTGCTACAATGTTGCAACTACAGCCAAAATGAATAACTTTCTTGACACACGTTGCAATTAACACCACAAGCCAACACAAGGGTTTTACCTTTAAAACACTTCAACTAGAAACACGCTAGGTAGGTAAGATGAAAGAAGTTGTCCAAGACGAGCTCAAAACTTCAACGGAACAGAACCGCCCAATTTTTCAACTGGGTTTACACCCAGGTAAGTAGGCGTAGGATTGCGGCCTCAATCAGCTTCACCAAAGGCGGTGCAAGAATGATTTAGGGTGCAACCCTATGCATAATTAGCAGGGCAAAACCACCCAGAGAGTCTTGGCTATGGGGTGGTATATAAATGCAATAAATAAATAAATAATGGGGGGTGCTGGGAATTGCAGGATTTTTGAATGCAGAAGTTATTCTCCTTTGCTTTCTCTGGAATCCTTGCAGAGCACCCCAGGGAGAAATCGACAGGGATCCAGAGGCAGCAAAAGTTGATCACCAATGAGTTTGTGTAAGGCTAAAAAAACTAAAAGCACCTTTTTCTTTCTTGCCCTAGAACTCTCGCCTCCACCCCAAATGCTACTTGGCACTCTGCACACGCTCAGAGGCACATTCGAGGCAACGCCTCCCAGACACTTCGGAAGGGGACGACTCGATTATCGGCAGAACAAATTTAACAGTTATTTCTCCGTCGTCTTTCCAAAGCAGTCCTGTGACACCCAGGATCCAAATGCAAGACCCTGCACTTCTCCCCTCCCACAAACACACACAAATGGCAGCTGGTCAGGGGCGGTGCACTCTGCACAGGCCCAGAGGCACAGTCGCCTGTGCTGTGACGATGCCTCCAGATATTCTAGAACGGAAGACACTTTTAAAAACTAATGAAAACTACTAGAATAAAAACAATAATAGGAATTCAAGAGGACCCCTGTTCCCAAATAGAAAGCTTTTCCCAGCCACGCCTTCTTCTTTCTACCCTAGCACTCCCTCCCTGCACCCCAAACTCCACCTGGCCCTCTGTACATGCTCTATACTCCCCCCAGATATTGCATTAGTAAAGACAACTAAAATTAACGATGAACGGTAACTACTAGAAGAGAAAGAGGGGAAAAAATACAAGGAATAAAGAGGACCCTGTCCATAGAGGGGATCTTAAGCCTCCGAGAGACTGTGCTCCGCCTTTGTCTTCTTCCTACCCTCTTTACCTCCGCCCCCAAAACCTACCTGGCCCTCTGCACACGCCCAGAGCCGCGACGATGCCTATTAATAAGAATAGGACTTTATCAGGACTCCTGCGCTGAGTTCAGCTGTCTCCGGCCGCGCCTTCTCCTTTCAGCCCCACCCCACCCCAAAAAGGCTACCTGGCCCTCTGCACACGCCCAGAGGCACGCTCGCCCGTGCCGCGACGATGCCTATTAAAAAGACTAGGACTTTATCAGGACTCCTGGTCTGAGTTCAGCTGTCTCCGGCCGCGCCTTCTCCTTTCAGCCCCCACCCCACCCCAAAAAGGCTACCTGGCCCTCTGCACACGCCCAGAGGCACGCTCGAGATACCGCCAAATACTGCAGGACTGAAGACACTTTAAAAAACACACCCAATAACGATGACTATTATTATTATTATTATTATTGTTAATAATAATAATAATGTTATTAAAAAGAAAAATAACAGGAATTCAGCAGGGCTTACGGCAAGCCTGGGCAGAGGAAAGGTCCCGGGGCTCAGCCCCCGAAGGATCCCTCCGTCCGTCCGTCCGTCCCTCCCTCTCACCCCCCGGCCCCAGCAGCCGCGGCCCCGGCGCTCCACTCACCCGCTCGGCTCGGCAGTTGTGAGCCTCGGCGGCGCCCGGCGCGGCGCTTGCCCGGGCGGCCAGCTCAGGGCCCGCGCCACGCGGCCACGTGCTCCACCGCACGTGCCCGCGGGCCACGCCCCCCGCCCCGCCCCGCCCGGAGCGCGCCCATTGGCCCGCCGCCGCCCAACGGCCGCCGCCGCGCGCGCTCATTGGCCGGCCGGGGCGGGGCGGGGCGCGGGCGGCTGCACGTGGCCCGCACGGGGGGAAGCGGGGAGGGGCGCCTGGAACACCCCGTGCGCCGGCACGTGGCCGCGGCGTGCGTGTGGCTGCGCGAGGGAGGGGGGAGGAGGAGGAGGAGGAGGGCGGGGCTTGGAGGATCCGCGGGGAAGGCGCAGCAGCCCAGCCCAGGGGGGCAGGGAAGAGCTCCTGCTGCTGCTGCTTCAGCTTCAGGAGGGGATATGGATAGAAATGGATGCGCAGCGGGGCAGGGACTTAACGTTTTATGGATCCTTGGAGGAGAGAGGGGGATGAAGGCGGGGAGGGTTATTCGGCAGTGGGGCAGCTTCAGGGACGTAAACTTCAGGATAAAGAACTTCAGGATGAGTTGCGGATAGATAGATGAATGCGCAGCGGGGCAGGGACTTAACCTTTTAAGGATCCCTGGAGGGGCAAGGCCCAGCAGCCCAGCCCGGGGGCGGGAGGGCTGAGCCAGCCTTAGGGGGCAGGGAAGAGCTTCAGCTTCAGGAGGGGATGTGGATAGAAATGGATGCGCAGCGGGGCAGAGACTTAACGTTTTAAGGATCCTTGGAGGGGAAAGGCCCAGCCGCCCAGGCCAGGGGGCTGAGCCAGCCTTAGGGGGCAGGGAAGAGCTTCAGCTTCAGGAGGGGATATGGATAGAAATGGATGCGCAGCAGGGCAGAGACCTCATGGTTTAAGGATCCCTGGAGGGGAAAGGGAGTCCACCCTGCCTCCAAGGGGGATGAGGGTGGGGAGGGTTATTCGGCAGTGGGGCAGCTTCAGGGACGTAGCATGAAGGGGGCAGGAGAAGAACTTCAGGATGAGTTGCGGATAGATAGATGGATGTGCAGCGGGGCAGAGACCTCGTGGTTTAAGGATCCTTGGAGGGGAAAGGGCGTCCACCCTGCCTCCAAGGGGGATGAGGGTGGGGAGGGTTATTCGGCAGTGGGGCAGCTTCAGGGACGTAGCATGAAGGGGGCAGGAGAAGAACTTCAGGATGAGTTGTGGATAGCCCAGCAGCCCAGCCCAGGAGGTTTCGTCATCTGTGGGGTAGCATCTTTAGGGCGCTTCAGGATGGGATACTCAGCAGGGCAGAGACCTAAAGGTTTAAGAACGCTTGGAGGGAAAGGGAGACCACCTTCCTTGCAATGGGGTGGGGGAGTGTTAGTAATCCGCGGGGCAGCTTCAGGGACCTAGGATGAAGGCGGCAACGAACAGCTGCTGCTTCAGGATGGAATATGCATCGATGGATGCTCAGCGGGGCAGAGACCTGAAGTCCTTACAGACTCTGGGGGCACGGTGACTAGGGCAGGAGGGACTCAGCTTCAAATCACTGCTGGGCCGTACACTTCGCTGGGTGACTTTGGTGCTCTCTCACCCTGACCCACCTCGCAGGGTTGTTGCGAGGACAAACCGGCAGCGTGGTGGGGCTATATACTGCCTTGAGGTCATTAGAGGGAAGGCAAAATATAAATATAATAAAATAAATAAACATAGAGGGGGCACACCCCAAAACTGGTCTCATGGCCTGATGCCGACTGTGTTTCATAGAATCATAAAATAGCAGAGTTGGAAGGGGCCTACAAGGCCATCCAGTCCAACCCCCTGCTCAGTGCAGGAATCCACCCTGAGGATTTAAGCAACAGGATTTAGCAACCAGGGGCTAGAAGGAGCTCCCTATTAGACTAGGTTTACATCTGTGTCATGACCCCATTCTTCCATTTCCTTATCATTATGTTATATAATGTTTCCCACTTGACTTTTAATGTATTTTCAGCCTCTCAGCTGGGTCGGGTGTGTTTTAAAGGGCCTTTGAAATGCAAGGAAGGGGGTGCGATCTGGGGACCCCAGAAGGGAAAAGAACAGGCCTGAATCCGTGGGACAGAACGGAGGCTGGGCGAGACACAGACGGATCCTCATCGGAGAATGACAATAATAATAATAATAATAATAATAATAATAATAATAATAATAATAATAATTTTATTTCTTACCTGCCTCTCTAATTAGATTGAGGCAGGGAACAACAAGCATAAAATATATAAAATACTGATTAAAAACTTAGTATACACTGTTAAAAAAACATCCTAAAAGCATACTAAAGTTCCACGGGATAGGCCTGCCGGAAGAGATCAGTCATGAGAGCTTTCCTGAATGCTAAAAGATAGGGGAAGAACAGGGCAGTTGAATCAGGGTGAGGTGGGGCCATATAAGTCACAGTGTCCTGCTAAATGTTCCCCAGAGGTTTCCAAGTGGGTCATGAGGTCAAATGCCTTCCTTCCGATGTTTAATGCCAGTGGGTAACACCCAGAGGTAGGCTGCCCCTATCAATGGAGGCTTTATTGAGCCATCATGGAGAAATACCCATTGGAAGAACTCTCCCCTGACGCTGCCTCTTCTGTGAATTTGTCCTGAACTCAGTGATGTAATGTTTTGAAATTCAGCCTCACCACGCCGGTTTTTCAGAAGCCTGTGCCTCAAAGTCCACTGAGTAGGTGCCTGTGGACAGATGTGCCAGGGAGGGATTCAGGGATCTTAAAATGCCATCAATTTGCTCAGCAAAGGAAACAACACGCCACGTAAATAAAACACGGGGATTATGAGCAAAAAGCTGAAGACGGAATTGGAGAACGAAAACAAGAGCTGAGCTCAGCCATCCCCAAATTGGGGTCCTCCAGACAGTTGGGAGTGCAACCCCCATCATTCCCAGCCATGGCCATGTTAGCTGGGGGATGATGGAAATTGCAGTCCAACACATCTGGAGGGGTCCTGGTTGAGGAAATCTGTTTTAACTTCTCCAAACTTTCCCCCATGGTGGATAGTAACGATGTTTCCAACTCCGGAAGGCAGTTGGATCTCTTTAACGTTGATATTTCAACTCCAGCTGGCCATTCATAAGAATTGCTGTCTGAGTTTGCTGCTTCTTTTTCCCCCTCTTCCCTCTTCATCTCCTTTTCCTTTTGTGTCACGGTGTTTTAGACTGTAAGCCTACAGGCAGGGATCATCTTGCATGTGTTGGTAGCTACTATTGGAGCCCTTTTGGCTAAAGAGCAGGGTAAAATGTCTAGAAATAAATAAAATATCCTCCAGATGTATTCCCTTTTATTATAGATGTAAGCAAAGGCCCGTCTGTCTTATAAACCAAGACATATTCCTCCTTTATGGTAGAACTTGCAGGGTGTATGGATTGGCTCAAAAGCAAGGCCTTCTTCAAGCAACGCATATTTATTGACAGCGTTTACCCACCTCTTTAGCCGAAAACAGTTCCTCAAACACAAAGTGTCTTACGGCTGTCTTGGCTCTGAAGCTGACACGACACAGAACGAAGGATACACTCGTTCTTAATCCCAGGCGAGGAACTTGAAGTAGCAAGGGCTGAGGACAGATTGGGAAGCAAAAACAGAAGCTGAAGTCCAGGAGCAGTCTACCAGTTCGGGAGGCAGAAATCATACCATCCTTCAAACGCCTCCTGAAAGCACATCTTTTCGCACAAGCTGTAACTGCTGGTGGGTTTATTTTGATTTTACGTGGCATTTTTTAAATTTTTTTTTAAAAGCTTTATATATTTTGAACTGCTGTATTATTTGATTGTCATTGTGAACTGTCCGGAGAGCCTTGGCTATTGGGCAGTATACAAATGGAATAAACAAATCATAGAATCATAGAATAGCAGAGTTGGAAGGGTCCTACAAGGCCATCTAGTCCAACCCCCTGCTCAATGCAGGAATCCACCCTAAAGTAAAATAATGAATAACTATTAGGTGCTCGAGGTAAACAGCAGAGGGAAATCGTTTGGCTTCTTGACCTATTTGTGAGCTTCCTGGAAACTTTTAGCAGGCCAATGTCAGATGTTGAACTAGATAGACTCACCAGGGTCAGACCCATCAGGGCTCGTCCTGTGTTGTCACCCATGCAATTCCTTCCCACTGGTTCTGCCATCGCTCCTCCGCCTCTAAACCTGCTCTCCTGCACCCAGCGATACCGCCTGCTCCAGTTCTTCTGGTGACCTCCAGAGCTCTGCCGCCCGTGGTCACACCAAAGAGCTGTCTTGATTTGACCCAGCACGGTGTTTCCATCAGTGACGGACCGGATGGGAGATGGGGTGTGTGGCGATCCAGACCACAGTAAGAGAAGGATCACGCCTGGTTCTGTGTAGACGCAGTAGCAGAAGCCAGTTTCAAACCGGTTCCCCGCAAGGTAAACACGCTAAGCAAGGAGCGGCAAACCAGGCACAGGTTGGGAATTCAGTCCAGTTCTCTGTCATGCTGAGTCAGCAGAAAAGGTGTTTGGCATCTTTTAGCATGAGTCACACGCAGGGCCTCGGGTGAGAG
Organism: Elgaria multicarinata webbii; assembly: GCF_023053635.1. Classification (NCBI taxonomy): domain Eukaryota; kingdom Metazoa; phylum Chordata; class Lepidosauria; order Squamata; family Anguidae; genus Elgaria; species Elgaria multicarinata. The sequence goes on along the minus strand of NC_086191.1, from coordinate 4,089,787 downwards.
GCCAGGAATCCTGGCACTGCTTACATAATGGAGCACAAAGCAATTCCCGTACATTGCCTCGGTAGTCCTGATGAGGAGCATTGAAAGGTAGGACAGAATTATCCCGCTACTGCAGTCAGGGAACCAGGGGCTAAGAGATGATGCTTTGCCTTATATACTTATTACAGAGATTTATAATGTAATTGTTATTTGTAATTTGTCTGTCCCGGGTTACTCGATGCCTCTCTTTTCTCCTCGGCTACAGGACTCTGTGTACATTTTACTAAGATTAATTGATTTACAAACAAAAAAACCCACCCAACCCACTGCTACCGAGCAATCAAAAGGAAGGCTCACTGAATTCAGTGGGACTTGCGCCCACGTAAGTGCATATAGGATTTATTTATTTATTGCATTTATATCCCGCCTTTTTTCATCCAAGGAACCCAAGGCGGCTTACATAATCCTCTTCCTCTCCATTTTATCCTCACAACAACCCTGTGAGGTAGGTTGGGCTGAGAGTCTGTGATGGGCCCAGAGTCACCCAGCGGGTTTCCATGGCTGAGTGGGGACTCGAACCCAGATCTCCCGGCTCCCCGTCCAACACAGCCACTACACGACACTGGATTGCAGCCTCAACTGCCTGCAGTCCCGTCAGCCAGCAACTTTTAAAAATACATGGAGATATATGTATGTAAGTTCTTCTAAAACTACAGATGGCAAATGCTACCAGAAAAGAGGCATGCACATACATGATAAGAATGCCTCTTTTAAGATAACGGTTGTTACGACAGCAGGAAGCAGGCCATGTCCCTTCAAAAATACTGTTTTTACTCACATGCAAAATTTGATTGACAAGATGAATCAAAACCTGGCATGAATACTTCCTGTCCAGAGTGTATGGGTGTGCATGTCCTTTTTAAGCAACTTTCTAGTCCTCATTGTTGCCAATTAAGAATGGGAAACGTGGGTTGGACTTTGGGAGCATTCTTCTAACAAGCACTGAGTTTTTCATTTCAACCTAGCTTGTATGAGAACCTATTCCGGTGGGTCGTGGCCCATCATGGGTCAAATCTGTCTCCTTCATGGTCCGCTATGACCTCTTTCCCAAAAACTGTCAGTCCTGCTAATAGTCAGCTCAAGCTGAGTGTGCCGATATAAGTGAAGCCAAACAGGGCCAACTCAGATACAGGAGCTTGGGGAAACCCTGGCATTTGCAGCAATACAAAGCAGTATTTTTAAATATATATATATATATATATATATATATATATATATATATATATATCGCGCCTAAGGAGGTAAAAATCCCAATCGTGTGAAATTCGTTGGGTTCACGTTTCATGCGAACTTCCCAAATTCGCATTTCCTGAACTCACAAACTGGAACCGTGTTATGGCAATATTCGCACGTCCCTGAATTTTGCGGTGCAATTTGCAAAAATGCATCTAACAGGGAAAACGAGCACAAAAATGTGCACACAAAACCGCATTCTATTAGGTGAAAATCACTTGCCAAATGTGCAGAGTTAGAACAATGCGTGCATAAACGCATAGGTTTAGACAAATGCTGGAACTGATGCAGAAACAGTAAGGTCAGGAAAATGACATTGACAGATTTGTCAATGCCCAAAACTCAATGAGGGCCACACATACTCAGGTTAAGAGAACATCAGAAGAGAGCTGATGCTGGATCAGACCAAGGGTCCATCTAGTCCGGCACACAGTGGCCAGGCAGCCATCAGCCAGGGTCCAACACAGCAGGACACAAATGCAACAGCACCCTCCCACCCATGTTCCCCAGCGACTGGTGCACACAGGCTTACTGCCTTGAATACTGGAGGTAGCATGTCTGTTAAATGTCTATTGGAAAGGAAAATTGGAGCAGGAATTGTGCCATGCTCGGGGCGGGATAACACCCAGACTCCTGAACAGCACCCCTGTTGTTACTGGGGAAGGACATACTGCAACATTCTGTTGCAGCTGCCACTTGTGCATTTGTCATTTGCAACGCAGGGACGGTGGGCTTTTTTCCCCAGCATGACTCTCTACAGCCTCCGCCGGCTCTCCGGTCACTGTGTTGTGGCGTGGACTGCTCACGCGGACGCACTTCTCCGCCGAGTTCCCCCCCACCCCGAATAAAACCCACAACGGCGCTGGCCTCCCTCTATGCCCATTGTCGGGTTCTTGAAAGAGCTGGGCTGCCGGGCAGGAACAGGCCTCGCGTGAATCATGAATGACACCGCCGTTCGTTCGGGGCTTCCCGGGGCTGCTCGGAACGGCGAAAGCCGCTGCGTCTTTTCAACAGGGGTGGAGCAGATTAGCTGGGAACAAAAAGGACCCCGATTAAACAGTGACTCATGCATGCCAGCCCTTTCCTACTATTTCCTATTATTATTATTATTATTATTATTATTATTATTATTATTAATTTATATAGCACCATCAATGTACATGGTGCTGTACAGCGTAGAACAGTAAATAGCAAGACCCTGCCGCATAGGCCTACATTCTTATTTCAACCAACTTAGCCCTTTTGGTGGGTTGGAATACGACTCCCATCATCCCCCACTGGGGATGATGGGAGTCGTATTCCAACCCACCGAGAGGACACTTGGTTGGGTCGGGGAAAGTTGCTTCCATGCCTACATTTAAATTGTATGGTCTCTGGGGCAGAGAATCTATCACAAGGGCCTGCGTAAAAGCTCATGGTTATCGCGCAACACGGGAGTAAGCGTTGTCCTCCAGGCCTGCAATGTATGCCAATTCACATTCCACGGATCTGACTAACACACACCCACACACCGTCCAACTTGGGGTTTCATTATATAACTGGCGATTTACAAAGGGTAATAACCTCTATTTTTATTTATTTATTTAAAGGATGGGGGGGGGGAGTAAATCCCTCCTCACACAAAGAGAACATGACGTTTTCCAAGCTCCGGTTCCCTCAGCAGCTGGCTTCTTAGAACAGGGCGATGAGTCAGCATCAGTCCATGGAGATGAATAAATTTAAAACGCCAGGAGTTGGAGGACTTTTGCCGGATGGAGACTGGGGCGGATTTGAACTGTTGAAATCCAGCCCTGGTAAAAGAAAGGCTTGGAATGGTCTTCTTCTTCTCCTCCTCCTCCTCCTCCTCCTCCTCCTCCTCCTCCTTCTTCCTATACCACCCCATAGCCGAAGCTCTCTGGGCGTTTTACAAAAGATTAAAACATTGGATATACAAAAACCAAAACCACAAAAACATAAAACAGACAGCATACACATCGACAACATACATCTCAAACCTCTTTGAGCTGTTAAAAATAGGTTTGGGATGGATTAAAAACTCAACATACGCTGCTAAATGCCTGTGAAAAAGAGAAAAGTCTTGACCTGGCGCTGAAAAGATAACAATGTTGGTGCCAGGCGGGCTTCGTTGGGGAGATCGTTCCATAATCGGGGGGCCACCACTGAAAAGCCCGTCTCCCTTGCTGTCGTGTTCTGAGCCTCCCTCGGAGTAGGTGCCCAGAGGAAGACCTCAGATGTTGAACGTTGTGCATTTATTAGATTTCTACACCACCCAACAGTCAAAGCTCTCTGGGCTGTTTCCAAAGATTTTAAATAAATACAACATTGCACATAATACATAAAGTGTTTACATACAGACAGCACACACACACACACACACAAATATCCAAACAATTTTAACTGTCAACAATACGAAATCCCATGACCTGATTAAAAAAACCTTAAATGCTGCCAATTGCCTGAGAGTAGGGGAAGGTGTTAAGTTGGTGTGGAAAAGGTAACAATCCTGGCGCCAATCAGGCCTTGCTGGAGATATTGTTCTACAATTGAAGGGCCACCACTGAAAAGGCTGTCTCTCTTGTTGCCACCTTTCAAGCCAAGGTTAACTGTCGCAAGCCTACCCGGTAGTAGAATAACAGAATAGCAGAGTTGGAAGGGGCCTATAAGGCCATCTAGTCCAACCCCCGGCTCAATGCAGGAATCCACCCTAAAGCATCCTGACAGATGGTTGTCCAGCTGCCTCTTGAAGGCCTCTAGTGTGGGAGAGCCCACCACCTCCCTAGGTCACTGGTTCCATTGTTGTACTGCTCTAACAGTCAGGAAGTTTTTCCTGATGTCCAGCTGGAATCTGGCTTCCTGTCACTTGAGCCCGTTATTCTGTGTCCTGCACTCTGGGAGGATCGAAAACTCAAACTGCAGGCATGTAGAACCTGGGGGAGGTTTTTTTTTTCAATAGATGGCCCCTCCCACTTTCCTTGACCCCTCCTTCCATCCTCCAATTTCCCCCCCCCCCCCGAAGTTTGAAATGCCTCTACAATGGCTCAGAGAGCATTGAGTTAAAATAGGCTGGTGTTTTTAGTAATGTTGGCTCCTCCCCTTCTGGCTTTGGCCACGCCCACCAAAGGCAAAAAAAATGTGGCCCCCGAAAATTTCTCTCGAAATGGAATCCAGCCCTCGAGTTGGGAGAGGTTGAACAGGAAGTCTTAAGTACATGCAAACGAACCCGTGCATCATTTGAATAGCGAACTCGAGTGCTGAGCACCATTGGGGGGGTATCTCTGCATGCTTTGTGGGGACCCCAGGATTTGTGAAAGTACCTTCCTCTGAAACCCCCCCCCCCAAGACTTTAAAGAAATACTCTAAGAGGGCAAGCCAACACCCCCAACACCACGATAATAATAATGCCCAATGAAAACTGAGCATGCAACAAACTGCAGCCCTAGTCTCCAGACCAGGGAGGGGAACTAGCGGCCCGCCAAATGTTCTTGGACTACAACTCCCATCCAGCTGTGGCTGATGGGAGATGCAGTCCATCAAAACCTCTGGATGGCAGCAAGTTGTCCACCCCTGACATCTTTTTTCCGCAGTGTGACAGCTTCCCTCTGAAAACGTGTGAGCTTTCCATGACATCACAGGAGCCTAGCCAATGGGAAAGTGGAGGGCCTGCAGGTGGCCATCTGATGAACCCAAGAAAGAGCTGCACTGTTGCGCATGAGGGCTCGCAGCAGTAGCAAAACGCCGTAAAGTTGGAAATGTAAAAAAAGGAAGATAATCAAGTTCTCCACTAAGCTAGACCTGGCTACAATGCAGTAAGTACCACTGAGCATAGAGAGAAATTGCCTGCCAGGTAGAATTTCAACAGGTGAAGTTAGAGGAGGACTCTTAAGTTGCCCTGATGAGGGAAGTTGTGAATGTTATGTCCCTTGCAGGGTTGGGGAGGGGGAGTGGAGGAGATGGCGTATACCTTTCAGTACGGCATAGCAGAACAAAATTCAACAGGTGCAGCCCCAGCCCTGCTTTATGCCAGGAAAAAGGCCGCCTCTGTTGAATGCTGAGAAGCAGCTTTCTACTTTGTTCCACGGGATGAGTCTCCATGCTCTGGTACTGGAAACAAGTTCTGGATGACCTCCATTCCTGCAAACCAGCTCCTCTCCCGGACTCATTTGGCTGGTCTGCGGGCGCAGTGGGATGAGGTGCTGAAGCCTGACAGGTGGGTCAACCAAATGAGCCATTGAACGCACCTCCACCTTTGAAAGGAAGGGACCCCCGCCCTTCCTTCAACTCTACATACACAAATCATCGCGAGTAGAAAGCTAGCACCGCAGGGAAGGGACTGATGTGCTAGCTTTCTACTGGCGGAGGAGGAAAAGTTTGGGAAATGGGAATCTTAAAAAATGACATTGTTTGTCCGGAGCTCCACACACCCAGCATATCACCACAACCCCCTTCTGCAGATTGCAAAGACCCGGGTTCTGGAGACCTCAAGATTTCAAAATCAGCACAGACTGAACCCCTCCTATTTCTCCCCCGCCCCTCCACACACACATATCTGCTTTTTGTAACATGTTGCCCGCTCTGATAAAGAGATCTGCAGGTCTCAAAAGCTTGCACATTTGTGTGTGTGCGGAGTGTGCGTATGTGTGTGTGACCTTTGAGTTGGTCCCGCCACCCCGGGTAAAATGCACCCGTCTGAGCAGCTGCCGCCTCTCTCGTTCCTACGGTGACGCCTTCCCCTCCGGGCGATACACGTGTCTGAGCAGCGGCAAGGCCATGAATGGAGCCTCGGGCCACGCCCCCGCCTCCGAGGCGGCCAATGGCGCGGCGTTCCATCCCGAAGGACGGGCCAATGGCAGCGCGCGTGCGGGGCGAGTGAAAGTTACATAAGGGCGAAAGTGGACGAGTCGCCTCGCGCGCCGCGTGTCTTTTCAGGGCGGCGCCCGCGACGCGCAAGCGCAGGGTCGTGGGAACGGGGCTGGGTGGGGGAAATCGGGGTCTCTGTGCTGGGTGGCTTGCACAACGGGAATGAAAATACGTTTGCTTTTAATACACCATCTCTTGACGGATTATATTTTTTATTATTTATAAAGCGCATGGGTGTGTGTGTGTGTATGTATGGGTGTGACACCAGCTTCCAAAAGAGGGTCGGCGGGATTGTTCTGCTATCTAAAAATAAAAATTAAATAAGATTATGAATCTGCGGGAACTTCAAAAGAAATTAAATCTCCGTGCGCTTCCTAGCGTATACTAGCATTAAAATAGTGGGATATTAAAGGATTCTGCACTACTATTACGATTTCTAATAGTAGTGCACAAACCCTAGTATTTGTGTTTTTAAATTCTTGGTTGTTTTATTATGCTCTTCATGGTTTTAATGTTTGTGAACCGCCCGGAGAGCTTCGGCTATTGGGCGGTATAGAAATGAAATAAATAAAAATAAATAATAAAAATAATTAAGTGACCCCCCCACAGTCTTCGATGTGACCCAGTGACTACAACACCCATCATTCCCTGCCAGCATAGCAATGCTAGCAGGAGAAGACAGGCATTGTCGCCAACTTCGTAGGGAGGGTGCCAGACAGGGGAACATGGGACCTGTGGACTAACACACATGTTGGGGAAGATGGGAGTTGATGTCCAACCCACTCGGATGGTGCCGGGTTGGGGAAGATGGGAGTTGATGTCCAACCTGCTTGGAGGGTGCTAGTTTGGGGAAGATAGGGGTTGTAGTCAACCCTTACTAGGTCCTCTATTGAAAAGAAACCTGGGAGAACCAGTTCCAAAATTTTGTAAAAATGATGTTTATCATCTGATTGTGATAACGTTTTAATCTCTTAAAATATGCAGGACATGTACTAATTCATTGTTATCATATATTGTTTTATTCATAGTCCCATTTTATTCCGTCGGTTTGGGAATATTGTATGTGCTCATATTGTTGCGTTTTGCTGGTCTTGTGACCGTAAATAAAATTCATTCATTCTGACCCACTTGAAGGGCACCAGGGTGTGGCAGATGGGAGGTGTAGTCTGACCGGTCTGGTGGGTGCCCTGTTGGGGAAGGCAAGTGACTGCAGAGGTTAAAAGAAACAAAATGTACCTTCTCGCTTGCAGACCTGCAACCTCAAAATCGTGAATATACATCAAGGAATCTCCACGCCATGCATCGTTTTATACCCCTCCATTATGCCCCCCACTTTACTTTTCCCACCCTAACCTAAAAAAATAATACCCACAACCAAGGAAGCACAACATTAGAAATTTCTTGCACGTTTGGAGAAATCTGTGTTAAAAAAAAAAATCTGCAGTGTTCGATTCCAACTGTCCCGGTAGAGATGAAAAGTCCTTGGGGGCAGAATGGTGGACCTTTGCACGTGTCTGCAGGTGTTTTCTTCAGAGATTTGATGCTCCGTCATATCATAGAGCTGCAAAAGCTACCCAAAAGGGCTACCAGCGTGAGCAGGGGAGGCGAAGTTAACCCCACCCCACCCAGGAGAGTTTGGGGTTTCTTTTATATTGAAGAAACAGAGGGATGGGGCGTGTGGAAGGGATGCCCTAAAGACCTACACCAGCCTTCCAGAAGTTTTGGGTGGCAATTCCCAGCATTCCTGGCTATGGGCCATGCCTCCTGAGGCCGATGGGAATTTTCCCTGGCCTTGGTCCAATCCAGCCCTGTTCTTCTTGGAGTCTCCTACTTGCAATGAGAGCTGAGGGTTTCCACAATTCTCCGCCCCTCCTCTTTGTTTTGTGCTCCTGGGTTCTGCCCCAGAGGTGGCTGCCTTTGCAAAACTCGAGCTGTCGACAACAACAACACTCCCAGGGCCTGTAGCGAGGGTCGGTGGCAGAAAGGACGCCACGTGCGTTCGCAAACGGGTTGGGCAGGCAGAGTGGTTGTGGGGAAAGCACCAGGGCGCAGAAGGGAAAACGCTGGCACCCGGTTTAAGGAGTGCTGGCCGACATGTGCTAATTGTTGGGTGTAGAGTTCTGGGAAAGGAGCCAGGGAGATGTACGAGACACGAGGAAAGAAGGAGACAAGTTGCCTCCGCCCAGCTCAGGTCATGCTGGATCCTAAAATGACACTCGCACACCCGTTCCTCAGGCCCATTTTGGCTGGCAACACAAATCCAACCCCTCTTACGTTCCTTGCGCAGCGGCTTTCCGGAATTGTCTTCTTCCACCGGCCATCTTGGGTCTTGCCCAGCAAACCGTCCAGGACTTCACACATGGGCTTCTGACGTACGCCTGCAGATCTGTTAGATCAGTTATCTCCAAGTCAGCGCCCCAAAGCCCATCATCCCCAACCAACATGGCTGGGGATAATAGGTTTTGCAGTCTGACCCACCCGGGACGGGGGGCACAAGGGCTTGAGAAAAACCGGGCTTAGTACCCCTTCATTGGCACACCTCACTTCCTTCTGTTATAGCTCCATAACGAAAGGGACTAGAAACCTTCTTTTTAAAATAATAATAATGAGAATCAGTGAAAGTAGATGATCCCTGTAGAGTCTCCCATAACTATGGACTGGGCTCCTATGCTGCACATGTTCCCAGAGGAATTTCTAACTCCAAGGACTTCGCCCCGGAACCTGCCTTCAATACAGTCCTGGCACCTACGAAGTTGTCCCCCGAGGCATTTGACCATGTGCAGAGTGCTTTTACTTCGTCGGTCCATCGGCCACCCCAACTAACTCTACCCCACCCCTCAGGAGCTGGAAAAGAGCGTGTGGAGGTCAAGATTCGATCCCAAGCCGTGTTTTCATTTTAGAAATGTATTCACATACATCCTCTCTCTTCACTTCAATTTATTTATTTATTTATTACATTTTTATACCGCCCAATAGCCGAAGCTCTCTGGGAGGTTCACAAGACTTCCGATTCAGCAGATATCCTGATATTGCTGCATGTCGTATCTCAGCCACCACCAGACGGCACTATAAACCACGCTATTTTAAATGCAGATGCATCCTTGCAGTCTCAAAACAAGCCCTGAACCCCTGCAGTTTATTTCACTGCAATTTGAACTCCTTGCCACCGTGGCTCCAACCCACGGTTTCTCTTGCGGCCAAAACGGAGGAAACTAACTTTAAATATGTGTCCAGCAGATTTCATTTTTACTCTAGAGTAGGTGCAGGAGACCTGATCCAAATCTTAAATCCTCCCCCAATCACACTATGTTCTGGGCAGGCTCTGGTGATGATGATTCACCCCGGACATAGTGTCCAGAAACAACTACAACAATAAGCCCTACAGGATCAAGTTATAGCAACCAAGAACTACCAAAAATACATCATAAAAGATAACAGTGTATCAACAGACTCATGTAGGAAATGTCATCAGTTCCAAGAAACAATAGGCCATGTAACAGGAGGATGCAAAATTCTGGCAGGAATGGACTATACAGACAAACACAATACAGTTGTGAAAATAATTCACCAACAGCTGGCCATCAAAATCAACCTCATCAAATAACCTACACCATACTATACATACTCGCCCAAAATAATCTTGGAAAATGCAGATCATAAAATATACTGGGACGGAACAATTCATACGGACAAAATAATACCTTGCAATCCAGTCAGATCGAACAGTTATAGATAAAAAAGAAAAACACACCTACCTCATCGACATAGCAATACCGAATGACAAAGGTGTTGTTGAAAAGGAAGAGGAAAAAAGAGAAAAATATACACCTCTGGCCATGGAAGTCAAAGAACTAAGCCAACAGGAAAGAAGCATAATTATTCCATTAGTCACATCAGGCACCAGCATCACATCAAAAACACTTTACAGAAAACCTTCAGAAACTGGGCCTTACCAACATACATCCGCACCAACATCCAGAAAGTGGTCATACTCAAAATACGTTCAACAGCCAGGAAGTTTCTGAGTCAGTAAAGGACAGCATGACTTGGCAAAGCTCGTCATATCCAACTAGAAAAACTGCCACAAGTGAAAAAAAAAGAATTATTATTATTATTCATTCATTCATTCATATACTGCCTATTCAGAAGTATGTCCCAATGGGTTTGATGTGGTTTACTCACAGGTAAGCCGATGTAGGGAAAAAACACACCAGTAAGCATGGATGCTGAAAAGAGAAATCCACTCTGGTGCTTGATAAACGTGTTAAAAACTATTTTATTCTTTAAATCCAAAAATGCTCTGCATTTTGGGATTTAAAGAATAAAATAGTTTTTAACACGTTTATCAAGCACCAGAGTGGATTTCTCTTTTTAGCATCCACGATTACTCACAGGTAAAACACGCATGTGATTGCAGCGTTAAGAGTTTTGCAAAACTTCGGAACCAAACGGATTGTCAAGTTTGATCTGCAAGGGTTTCTCTCCTGCTTATGCCAAGTCAGTCTAGGCCAGGAAGAACATCTCAGGGTGAACAGTTTTGGATTTCGTTTTCATTTGTAAGAGGCAATAACAGTTGTCAAATGTTGGAATGTATTTAATATATTTTTAACTTTGTATATTTCTATTCATAGGTTTTAAATGTATATGTTTTAAATTTTGTAATGCCGCCTTGAGGCCCAGCATTGGACAAAAGAAGGAATAATAATAATAATAATAATAACAACAACAACAACAACAACAACAATAACCTTCTCATGTCAATATTGGACTTCTTGTTGCAATATTAAGAAACACCAACATCCCGGGGAGCTTCAGTTATTGGGTGTTATAGTAATAAAATTATTATTATTATTATTATTATTATTATTATTATTATTATTAACAACGATCCAATATGACTTGGCCACAAAACAATATAAACACTTGGAATCCAGTCAGAGATCATTTCCACGCGGCTGCTAACCTGAAAGTCACTGCCCTCCCTGCTGAGGAACTCCGTGAGATAGAATTTCCGCTAAGTTTGGCTTTGTTTGTTTTGGACTCAGCGGAGACAATGGTTCGCTTCCCGCTCCGGGTGTTAATTAACAGAGCACAGCCAGGAAGATTATGGGTGATTAGCAAGGCTGGTGCTGTTGTGGTGAATGGTCATGGCTTGGCCTTTTGGCCCCACGGTTGACCATCCTCCCCCCACACCACAAATCTATGCCCCACGGGTTTCCTCTACCGTCCGAAGATAATCGCTCACACAGCTGATGGACTCTAGAAAAGCTGCCTTTATAATCCGTTATCCTTTAAGGCGCCAGCAGATTCGGGACCTTGGCGATGGGTATCTCATTTAAATAGCCAGGGAGATCCCCAGTTATCAGGAGTCCATCTCCTAACCCTTAGCAACCCCTAATTAACTTTCAGGAGGAACTACACCTTTGTCACTTGCATCCTCCGCAGGGGGCAATTTGCATCAAGGAAGGGTTGTGGGGCGGCGGGGGGGGGGGGGAGGGAGGGAGGAAATGCTTAACCCTTTTTCTGCCAGTCACATTGCGCTTAAAACTCCTGCTGCACCGTTTTTACCACTGCCCCCGCTCACAGATTTCTCTCGGGCGATACGCAAATGCAGATGTTCAGATGCAAAATCTCTGCTTGCAGTGCTGGCCGGCTTCCTCTCAGTTCTCCCGCAAAGTTGCCAAGGGAGGAGGACCTCAGAAGAGGCTGTCAGGATGAGGCCATGGAGGGCCCCTCGAGCCCAGCGTCTCGCTACCCAGGCTGGCCCCAAACCGTCTTCTTCTGCTGCCATCTTGGATCTCGCCCAACAACCCGTCTGGGACTTCACACACGGCCTCTGATCTTTCAGTGACGCGTGTGACATACATCGCCGAATCTCTTCAAAGACTTGAAAGGTTGTCACACAGAGGAGGGCCAGGATCTCTTCTTGATCCTCCCAAAGGGCACAGAATAATGGGCTCAAGTGACAGGAAGCCAGATTCCGGCTGGACTTCAGGAAAAACTTCCTGACGGTTAGAGCAGTATGACAATGGAACCAATTCCCTAGGGAGGTGGTGGGCTCTCCCACACTAGAGGCATTCAAGAGACAGCCGGACAGCCATCTGTCAGAGATACTTTAAGGTGGATTCTTGCACTGAGCAGGGGGTTGGACTCAATGGCCTCATAGGCCCCTTCCAACTCTGCTGTTCTATCATTCTACGACCTCCAGCAAAGGAGAACTCACAACCCTGTGAGGCCGTCCATTCCACCACTGAACAGCCTTCGGCGTTAGTACGCTTCTCCTAATGAGTCCAATCCTGTTTCCCTGTCACCACCAACCATAGCTTCTACTCCTGTCAATCAGTCAGAACTTTATTTACTTCAGATACCCCGCTTTTCTTGTAGAGTATCCCAAGGGCTTCACGACACTTGCTGGCGCCCATGGGTAACTGGAAAATCTCCCCATCTCTCAGCTCGGCGCACCTTCGGACCACATCCCTTCTTTCTGTGAACCGTTGTACAGTTTGACGGATTTCCCCCAGAGATGCGGAGCCCGGCTTTGTCTGAATATTCAGTGGCGTAGTGGAGGCAGGGCTCACAGGGACGCCGTCCCAACACTTTTATAAGCAGGGATGCTGCCTGCCCCCCTCGGACTTCCCTGTTCTTTCTGAGCTGAGCTGCAGTCTTCTCAGTAGTAGGTGGGGAGGAATGAATTTCCCCTGCAACAATTTATGGTGTTCTCTTGTGCTGCAAAGTATTTTGGGATGACCTGGTGCAGACTGAGCAATCAAGACCCAACAGCGTTCCAAAAGACCCGGTCTTCGTGGAGACGAAAACCGCTAGAACTGGTTTGTGAATATGGATCCACATAGCTGCCCGTATGTTTGGAGTCTCCTTGGGGCCTGGCTAGACGGATTTGTCATGATGAACTCCGGCTTCATTTACCGCCAGTCCACTACTCGGAACACCCAAGGATCAGGTTTCTTCTTTCCGCAAGCCTCCGAACGAGCTTCGTCGGACCTCGGCGCCTCCAGAGATTTCGCCTAAACCTCCCGTGGTTGATCGCAAGTTGTACGGCTCCCATTTGGAAGTGACCGGAGGCAGACGGACAACTGAGGCAGACGGAGCGACTCCATCCTTACCCTGAGTGCTTCCCACATAGCCAGGATGCGGAGGCAAGAGTCCGTGGGACCCTGACCGCTTTTAAGATGGCATTCTAGAAGCTGGTTGGGATGACAACGATCAGAGCCTTTATTTACTCAGTGGTGAGGGAGGTGCATTCTGTGCATGCTCCGTGCAACTCTTGTCTTTGTGATCACCTCCCCGGAGGTCAACGGGCCACAGCCCCGGCATTGACAAATGGCGACTGCTTCAGTTCTGAGCCCTTGTGGAAATTAAACCCGGGTTCCCAGCGCTGTTTCTAAACCGCTGCAAAAGCTGTCCTTTCTCAGCCATTCTTTCGGGCTGTGCTTACTTTCCCTCTGCCAAAGCCGGGGATAAAAGACACCGGCCTCTCTGCATAGCGACTTGGCTGGCACAGGCCTGAACCAGAGCCAAATTCCAGCCACCTCCCCCCACGTCCCCCTCCTCGTCCTGTCCAAACACCATTGGGACTCCATCGACTCCTGGGTGAAGTATTTAAGGAGCAGAGACCTCAGCTGCTGGGCAAATTCTCTCTGTTGGCCAGAGCCACCTTAAACGCCACCTTGGGGCCCTTTTTTTTCATAGTGGCAAATGGGGAATCCCACGACTCCCGTTGAAAGGACAAGGTAGGGGCAGAAACCGCGGCGGGGTCCACTTAGAGGTGGCTTTTTGTTTTGGCTTTTTTCGTCTTCGCCCAGACGGAGCGAGACCCTCGAACAAAGAACATCCTTTTTTGGGCCTAGGAAATATCCATCTTATTCTTTCTGTCTGCTCATCACCTGCTGCTTCTGTTCTGCCATTCGGAGATGTTCCTAACTCTCAGCTTCTCCTTGCAAGTCTTGTCCCAAGCTATGGCTCTAACAAGCGGTAAGTTTACATCTTCTGGCTGTTTGCTTTTCCACGCTGCTGCCTCTGGCTACTTTGACTTTCTGGGGTGCAGGAAATCAACTGCAATTCACTGGCTCATTTTGGACAAATTCTCAGGCTGTCCTTTTCTTGCTTCAGCAATTGTGACTACTGCTAGCAACTGCTCAGGCCTTTTTTATTTTTTATTCTTACAAAAAAACAACAAAAAACCCACAATCCTATACTTTATCTTTTAAAAAAAGCCGCAAACCCAATCCAAAGTAGCAGTCTTTGCAAGCAATCACAGACCAAGTTTGCAAAAGTTTCTCTGCGAGAGATCCATCCCTGAAGGAAGTTTTCAAACAGCGCCGCTCATTTTGGCCTCTGCCCCGAAGAGGCTGCAATGGGTCTTTTTCAGAAACGATGCAAACGGAACCAGCCTGGGTAAGGTTTGCCTGGAAGGAAATCCCACTGAATTGACTGGGACTTACTCCCAGGTAAGTGTGTACAGGATTGTAGCGGGAAAAGGCCGTTTTAAAAATTACTGTTACGTGCAAACTTTTACCCAGTTACATCTGCCTTCCCCAACGTGGTGCCCTCTGGATGTTTTGAACTTCCACTCCCATCAACCCCAGCCAACGTGGCCAGCGGTCAAGAGTATGGGAGTTGTAGTCCAAAACATCTGAAAAGCACCAGGTTCCGGGCAGGCTGAGTAACACTGATCTCTATATTTTTTATTTAAGCTGTTTCATTGTTGTTCTTCCAACATTCGGTAGCACAACGCTGAATTTCGGAAGCAAACCGAGATACTGGTGTCCGAGATGAAAGTCCAGGCAGAGAGTTCACCTCTTCCTGCTAACTAAACATGAGGCATGCAGGGTCCTCAGGACGTTTTCTTGTGCAAGCCAGACTAACATGAATGGACCCTGTGCAACTCCTGTTTGTTTCAGGCGAGATTTTGAAGGAGAATGTCCCAGCGGATGATCACTCCTTTTGGGTCTGCTTTCTCCGAGTCTCCTTTTATGGGGCACCGAAAATTCACCGCTGGAGTTGGCTGCGTTCCAAGCCAGCACACCAGAGACTTAAAAGATATTGTTCACGTTACCAGTATAAACTTTCACCGTCTGCGCAGACCAATTCGGTTTCACGCATGCGAAATAATATGACCTTGGGGACACACATTTTGTTGACCCTAACTTTTCATTTTCCCACCTGCAACCCAGGGAAAAGCCTCAAAGAGTGAAGAAAAGACAAAAATTAAAGTTCTGGAGGGAGTAAATTCCACACGTCTTACTGAGTGACACATGGAATTTGATTTTCCGATGTTTCTATTCAAATCTGGGTGGTTGAAAAGAGCAATTGGATTGTAGGAAAGCAGTAGAAAGGAAATACACCAAAGAGAAAATCTAGAGAGAAACGTTTATGTAGACCAAGTGTGATTGAAATAGGGGTTGGGGTACACGAAATTTCCTCAGGACGGATATTAGAGGAGAGGAAATAATTTTAAAATAAATATTTCTGCTTTGACCCAACCCCTTCCTGGGTTTTGTTTTTTTTACAAAATACCTCATTTGATTATTTGGAAACAATATAAATGTGCAAATCTGGAAACAACTATAGGTATCTTTGTCTGTTGTTGTTTTTAAAGTGTATTTTCCAAGTTTGAAATGGACATGATCGCTCTTGGCCTGACCCAAAAGGAAAGAAAATGAAAGACATTAGTCATAAATCCTTAAGAAACATAACAGAGAGGTTGTTCATTTTTATTTGACTACCTTTCAGGGAATGCACATGTTTGAGTCACACAGAGTTCTTGGCTGGGAAATGGGAGATGGGAAATTACAATGAGACTTGTGGCGCTTTAAAGACAAACTTCAAAGTGATCTTGATGGGCTGAAGCTCTGGGCTGAAAACAACAGAATGAAATTTAATAGGGATAAATGTCAAGTTCTACATCTAGGAAATAGAAACCAAACGCACAGTTACAAGATGGGGGATACTTGGCTCAGCAATACTACAAACGAGAAGGATCTTGGAATTGTTGTAGATCACAAGCTGAATAGGAGCCAACAGTGCGATATGGCTGCAAGAAAGGCAAATGCTATTTTGGGCTGCATGAATAGAAGTATAGCTTCCAAATCACGTGAGGTACTGGTTCCTCTCTATTCGGCCCTGGTTAGGCCTCATCTAGAGTATTGCATCCAGTTCTGGGCTCCGCAATTCAAGAAGGATGCAGACAAGCTGGAGCGTGTTCAGAGGAGGGCAACCAGGATGATCAGGGGTCTGGAAACAAATCCCTATGAGGAGAGACTGAAGGAACTGGGCATGTTTAGCCTGGAGAAGAGAAGACGGAGGGGAGACATGAGAGCACTCTTCAAATACTTAAAAGGTTGTCACACAGAGGAGGGCCAGGATCTCTTCTCGATCCTCCCAGAGTGCAGGACACGGAATAACGGGCTCAAGTTACAGGAAGCTAGATTCCGGCTGGACAGCAGGAAAAACTTCCTGTTAGAGCAGTACGACAATGGAACCAGTGACCTAGGGAGGTTGTGGGCTCTCCCACACTAGAGGCCTTCAAGAGGCAGCTGGACAATCATCTGTCAGGGATGCTGTAGGGTGGATTCCTGCATTGAGCAGGGGGTTGGACTCGATGGCCTTGTAGGCCCCTTCCATCTCTGTGATTCTATGAATTGTGTGGAAGCAAAAGCTTTCATTGGAATCATGAAGTGTTAACCTCAATGAACACTCACACACACACGACACAGACACAGACAGGAGGGATATAAGCACCCAAGTCAGATGGAAATTAAATGCACTCCCCTTCACACACAGAATCTATGACAATTCTACTTAAGGCTTAAATCCATACAAGATAAGCACAATAACAGATATTGCCAAAAACACAGCTATGAATAAACATTTGAAGATGGAGAGAAAACCATTGTCTTGATTCAGGCCTAGGTGGAGAGAATCCAATTTCCCGATAGGTTCTAATTTAGCAGTTTTGCATTGGGATTGAGTGCCTCAATCTTGAAATCCGTGCACCCGGCAAAGCACACCAAATCTTCAGCCTCGATGAGGCTTTGATGCTTTACACGCGTTACCTTCGACAGGCCGAGGCCGGTTGGGGCTTAATTCTCAGTAAACACTCATAGTATTGCACTGCAGACCTGTCAGCCTTAAGGCGGCACAAGGCTCTTTGCGTTTTTCGGCTGCAAAAGATGTCCCTCCCCTCTGGAAGATGGGGAAACTGAGGCTGCGGGGAGACTTGCCAAAGGCCACGCTCCGAGCGGTCTGGAGACAGTGAGATTTTGATCCTGTGGGTCTCTTCCAGAGTTAAAATTACCTCTCTATCTCCATGCTGGCCTGGGATGCTAAGAGCTGTAGTCCGTTTGGTGAGCGTCAGGTTGGGGGAAGGCTGCTCTAAGCAGAGGGGGGGAGTTTCTCTCTCCTCCTTTGCTATGTCTGTTGTTCACACTGCCGGTGTAAAATTAGCAGCGGTTGCATATCATGTCTCCGTTGAGGGACGGCTTGCCCTTTTCGGTGCGGAACAAATTTTGATTCACTTATCTCTTAGTCTATCAACTTGGGCTCAAGTTTCATCTTTTGCCTCGACGTCTTGAGTTTCAGGCTGAATCTTTTGCTTCTTTTTTCGAAAAAGAGAGACATATTTAAGGCGATAGATGCAAGAAAGAAAGAAAGAAAGAGCGTAGTAGATATTTCAAAGGTGTAATTGGAGACAAGCGTTTCAGTGCGGTGTTTGAGCGTACGTCCCCTGAGGATGGGGTGACCTTTTTGTTTTGTTTTCCAAAGCTCCTTTTTATAAAGAGCCAGTTTAAAAGGGCAGAACCTCTCTGAGGGCGAGGAAGTGGAACAAATTGGGAGGCTCTTCGAGAGGCAGTGTGGGGTAGCGGCTAGCGTGGGACTGTGAAAAGCCGCCTTTATGTCCTACTCAGGGGTGCTGTTCTAGCGCACTTAAAAGACTCAGGGCCTTTTAGGGCGGAATTTGCACAGGCTTGTTTATATCTCTGCATGCAAATGTAGAAATAATGATTATTTATTTATTTATTTATTTATTTATTTATTACATTTTTATACCGCCCAATAGCCGAAGCTCTCTGGGCGGTTCACAAGGATTAGGATTTATTTAAATCTCCCAGGAGTCAAAGGAAGCCAGTTGGTTTTCTCATCTGCATCACCTCAAAAATAAATAAATAAACAGCTCAGTTAAGTTGGTGGAGAATCTCCCAAATGAATGGGAAATATTTTCCCTCGCCTGAACTTCGCTGCCGTGCAAGGAAAGATTGGTTTGGGGAGGGGGTGTCACAGCATGTGGGGGTGGGGGGGGAGAAAGAGAATTAAGTCTTTCCTCTTCAGCTGCAAAGCCCCCTGAAAAATTGCCCCCTGCATGGCAATTAAACTGGGGAGGGGGAAATAAATCATCCATTGATGTCAGCGGATGTCCAGGGCTCTGGGGAATAGATCCAGGGGCCCAGGAAATGGAGTCGGGGGGCCCAGGCTCTGTGGGCCCTCCTCCAACGACGCCCCTGAACTTCCTTGGTTTTTTGCCCAGAGGCAACTAGTTGGTCATCATGGGAACATGATGCCACCTAGTGCAGCCTTCCCTGACCCTTGTGCCCTCCACTACAACTCCCATCATCCTCATCTGGCCTGTGATTTGGAGTGTGTTCTCGCCGCCTGGATCAGCCTTCCCCATGCGCTCCCGACGTTTGGGACTACAAATGCTTTCCGGACCGTTGGCCATGCTGGCTGGGGCAGATGGGAGTTGAAGTCCAAAACGGAGCTCTGGGTTGGGGAGGAGGGCATGGACTACGCCACGGTGCTTCTTCTCATCCTGGGACACTTTGTGGCACTTTGCTTTGCAGCGCTGAAATGCGGCCACTTCTGGGGCGGAACGTCTTACTGGGATAATGTGGTTGTCGCTGCTGATGCGGATGAAGACGCAGCTACAATGACTCATCGCTTTCCCTCCTCTCTTTGCAGGTTCCCACTGGACGTACGAAGGTAAGGAGAGACGGCTTTTCCCTGGCCTTTTGTGTTGATTTGAATCCACCTCCCAGTGCTTCAAATGACTATGTTTGTGCCGTTGCGAATTTTCCATGACGCCGTCCCGAGCGAGGCTCAGCCACTGCCAAGGCCCGCTCACGTTGCCAACGAAGCGATGCTAGCCTGTGTGATGCAATGATAAAAAAAGCTCCTGAGCATGCCCAGAGTGCCTTTACTCAGGGCACGGCCAGTTCCTAAGCCTCAGAAATCAGGCAGCTATCTAGGAAGGCCGTCCTTTTAGCCCAAAGCCGCCTTTTGCAGAATAATTCTTTGGCTCCTGTAACGTGCAAAAGCCGTTTTACTCTGGACGCTACTGAAGTCCCCTTCTCAAATTGTCACGTTAGCTGTCCAGAGGTTTCCTGTTTCTTCCAATGACGCATCCCTTTTAAAATTTATTTATTATATTTATGTCCCGCCTTTTTTCCTCCAAGGAACCCAAGGCGGCGTACATAATTTTCCTCCTCTCCATGTTATCCTCACAACAACAACCCTGTAAGGTAGATTGGGCTGAGCGTCTGTGACCAGCCCAAAGTCACCCAGTGGATTTCCATGGCCAGGTGGGGACTAGAACCCGGATCTCCCGACTCCCAAGTCCAACACCCTAGAATGCTTCACTCTCTTTCAATCTCTCCTCAAAACCCAGCTTTTGGGGAAAACTCTGGCACTCAGTCCTTGATCGTAGTACGACTAAGACACCATCAAAAATGAAAATAAATTCACATTTGCCTCCTGCCTTCCCCTGCCAGCCTCCGTTTCCTTCCTCTTCCTTCCGCTGTCTTCCTTGTGTAGAATTCTTAAGAAATTGGAACCCCTTTATGGGACTGGATTTGCCCTCCTGTATTTCATATAGCGCTGTGTGTGTTGCAAGATGGAATAAAACGAGTTCAAATTTGTAAGACTCCGACCTGCAGAATCCAGTGTGGATGGACCTCCTTGGCCCGCACAGACTCCGTGGACTTTTGGATCTTTTTTTTTTTTTTTTTAAAGAAAGCTCTCCCGAAATTTGGGCAAATTTTTTCGTAGGGAAATACGCGAATTTCTGCCGAGACCCCTGCCATTCCGGAAAATATACACGCAGGAAAGTGGAATGGAATATGGTAAATATTATGTGCTAACATTCATTACGTAAATTATGGAAATCCTCTTACGGAATTATTTGCGAATTTTTCCACATAACGGTGGGGTGAGGGGACGACCCGAATCTGTTTGTGAAGGGATGCTGGAATGAACGGCACCACACGAAACATCCACAGGACGGATTTCACAAAATCCAGACATCCCTAGTTGACGGTGCTCTTTTAAAGCAAATAATTTCATGCTAAGGTGACTTCATGAGGACTAGAATCGACACATTCGTGTTTGTGTGTGAAAATAATGGAAGTCTGCATATTTAAGTGGAGGCCTTCACAAGGAAGGTGTATTTTTAAAAAATCAGGTCTAACCTAGGAGATCTTGGCCCTGTTCAGAAGACACCTTAAACCATGGCTTTAACCACGGTGGTTAAGCCAGAAAGTCAGGCCATGTTCAGAAGACACCTTAAACCATGGCTTTAACCACAGTGGTTAAGCCAGAAATTCAGCTGTGTTCAGAAGACTCCTTAAACCATGGCTTTAACCATGGTGGTTAAGCCAGAAAGTTAGGCTATATTCAGAAGACACCTTAAACCATGGCTTTAACCATGATTAAGCCAGAAAGTCAGGTCATGTTCAGAAGATGCCTTAAATCACGGCTTTAACCACAGTAGTTAACCCAGAAAGTCAGGCTGTGTTCAGAAGACACCTTAAACCATGGCTTTAGCTGCAGTGAATAAGGCTTTTTGCCTTAGTCACCATGGTTAAGCCGTGGTTTAAGGTGTCTTCTGAATGGGGCCTTCTCCTCTTTTCCCGCTCCAGCACCAGTTCTAATGGGCAGCGAGGGCACATGTGTGTGTGTGTGAGAGAGAGAGAGAGAGGGAGAGACCTGGGATGCCCTCTTCTCCCGCCACGGGCTGTGCACGCCCGACTGTGACGGCGGAGGTCTTTGCCAGTTTCCAGGCAGGCCCCCAGCCAAATCCATTCAATCTCTGCGGAGGAATCAAGCACCCTAGAAAGGCGCTTTGTGAGCGCCCAACCTCGAAAGAAAAAGACTGAGGGCAACGCGCCACTCTTCCAAAGCGGGACACAAAAGGGGAGCTGCCATTTACAGCAGCGACGGCGTGTTGTTGTTGTTGTTTTTAAAAAACCACACGCCTTTAAACAACAACAGAAACTAGTCCCAACAAAATGGCGACCCATCACCTCAATACCGCCCCCTGCTGGCTGGGCAAGGAATCTGCCGTGTGAGAGGCCCTGGTCTATCCTTCCCCACATTGGCACTGCTAACATCCCCAGTATGGGCAACGGCGAGGGACGATGGGGCTTGTGGTTCAAAATATCTCAGGGACGCCAGGAAGGCTGGTTTGGTCTATGAACAGGAGGCTTTGGAGGGCTGGTGGGCGCGTTTACGGGCCCGGCAGCGCAGGCATGTCCAGAGATCCACCGACCGGTGTGGCGCGGCTGACTTGACTGACCTCTCCTCGTGTTCCCCACGGAGCAAGTGGGGCCTTACGCAGGCTTTAGGAGAGGACGAGTGTTTGGCTTTCGTTCTCCCCTTGCCTCGGTTGCTGCCTGTGTGTCCCCGAAAGCTCCCTTTTGTGATTCTAAGTAGGTTTGTTTGAGCTGCTCGCCTGTTTTCCCAGCTTTAAAAAAAAAAAAACCAGGGCCAAATCGCTGCTCCAATTAGCGAAAACGACAACAACACCCCAGTGTTGTTCCAAAGAGGTGAACGCCACAGCGCTCAGCCTGGCATGCCTGATCCTCTTGCGCCGGGGAGGGACGCGGTAATCCAGACCCGAAACTCTCCCAGACTTGGCAGCCGGCAAAAAAACAAAAACAGAGGCATTGTTGTAAGGCTGAGAAGGGCTTAGCGATGGCGGCAGCAAGGCCGACGAAGATAACCTGAGTGGTGCAGAATCGTGGGTGTTCACCGCCTGGCCGATATTTCAAAATGGCCGGACATGGGTGCAACTGTTGGGGTTCGTTTTCCCACACGTGGGACTCTCTCCACGGGAGAAAAACAGGGAGGCAATGCCAAAGCAGGCGGGACTTGAGCGCTGACTCTGATTCGTTCCTGGCTGGCATGTTGCGGGGAGTCTTTTTTAGTGAGGGAGGCGAGGTGAGGCCCCTGGACCAAGAGGGCAAACCCAAAAATAGTGAGGCAGGTGGGACTTGCAGGACCCCAAGCGGGCTCCGGTACACGACACCCCGCATGGAACTCACAGGAAGAAGTCGATTTAGGGACAGGAAGGTGCAGAAACGAATCACAAGACGGGGCAGACCTAGGGGTGACGGAAAAATCCGGAACGGTTTCAAATGAATTTGGGTTTCTATGAATCCGAATTCATAGCCCTGTGGATGTGTTTTTCCCTTTTTGCGCAAGTTCGTTCATTCGCAAATGGGCACTTGTGCTAATAATGCACATTAGGGCAACTTCGTATTTGCAAACGAACAAAGGTTTTGTACCCCCAAAAAAACCTGATTCTCTCAAAGGGCAAATGATGGAGGCTGCAGCCTTGTGGATAGGTTTTCCCTTTTTTGAGCAAGTTCGTTTATTTGCAAATGAGCACTTGTTCTAATTCGCATTAGCGCATCTTCGTATTTGCAAATGAACAGCATTTTTGTACAACCCCCCCTCAGAAAAACACACCCCTGATGCTGTCAATGAGCAGACAAAGGAATTTACCAAAATCTCTGCACCCTTAGGTATAGCCCAGAACGGAGCTGATAAAGCTACTTGAGCCAAAAGAGACTCACTGAGGTCAATAGAAGGCCTTGGGCTGTAACTCAGCTATCTGAGGGACCAGGGTTCAAGTCTCCCTTGGTGCGGGTCACAATTATTTATTATTATTTCTTGCATTTGTACACCGCCCCATAGCTGAAGCTCTCTGGACGGTTTACATAGGATAAAAGCATTTAAAAACAACATACCAAAATTGGGCAATACCATATTCCTGTAGCGCCTCAGGCCATAACGTCAGTAATGTTTGGATTAATCAATTACAATCCTTTAACGGGCTAAAAAAAATAAAAGGTGCCCTCCCTGTTTCCAAAGCTCATCCCAACCAACCATAGAATCATAGAATAGCAGAGCTGGAAGGGGCCTATAAGGCCATTCAGTCCAACCCCCCCTACTCAATGCAGGAATCCACCTTCAAGCATCCCTGACAGATGCTTGTCCAGCTGCCTCTTGAAGGCCTCTAGTGTGGGAGAGCCCACAAGCTCCCTAGGTAGCTGGTTCCATCGTCGTACTGCTCTAACAGTCAGGGTGTTTTTCCTGATGTCCAGCTGGAATCTGGCTTCCTGTAACTTGAGCCCGTTATTCCGTGTCCTGCACTCTGGGAGGATGGAGAAGAGATCCTGGCCCTCCTCTGTGTGACAACCTTTTAAGTCTTTGAAGAGTGCTATCATGTCTCCCCTCAGTCTTCTCTTCTCCAGGCTAAACCTGCCCAGTTCTTTCAGTCTCTCTTCATAGGGCTTTGTTTCCAGACCCCTGATCATCCTGGTTGCTCTCCTCTGAACACGCTCCAGCTTGTCTGCGTCCTTCTTGAATTGTGGAGCCCAGAACTGGACGCAATACTCAAGATGAGGCCTAATAGAGGGGAACCAGTACCTCGTGAAATTTGGAAGCTCTACTTCTATTAATGCAGCCCAAAATAGCATTTGCCTTTCTTGCAGCCATATCGCACTGTTGGCTCATATTCAGCTTGTGATCTACAACATTTTCTTGCCCATCCTGATTCATTTTTACCCAAGCCCAGTGGATTCTGGGAGTCTGGCTATGGATAAACATAGCCGTGAAGATAATACCTCTTTGGCAGGGTTTGGAATTTTATTCCATTGGAAGAGGGAGTGTGTGTGTGTGGTAACTTTTGAGTTCCCAGGCCGCTGGAATCACAATGGCACAGGGCGAGCGAAGCACACCGCTTTCTCCTTGCTTCCCCGCTTGGAAAAAAACAAACTTTTGCTGTCAGCGGAGGGGCCCGGGCCAGCGAGCACATTCAGATGCAAAGGAGCGTGCAGAGATCACCCTCGGCGGCCATTCATGAAGGCAAGGCTCTTTCAAAAGAGCTCGATTTGGCTTTGTGGCAGTTCCACCACCACCACCTGGAAGAAAAGACGGCACTTTTTATTTGCCAAAACCCGGGCTGGGTACCGAAGCTCAGAAGATGACAAGGGAAAAAAACCCTAAAGGCCTCCTCTATCTCCACATCACAGTCCGAACGTTCACTCTCTTTTTCTATATTCAGCAGTAGCAACCTTTTGCTCTTCTGTTTGGCTGGCTGGTTGGACGGCGAGGTCACCCTCAACTCCGAAATTACTTGGAAGGGAAAACCACTTGCCGACAATACTCCCTTCCAGGGCACGTCCCCCGCCCCCAAATCTGTGACGTCGTAACAAAGAAAGATTAGCTTTGAGCATGCGCAGACTTCCTTTCCGTCGCTAGTGTAAGAAGCCGCCCCCATGCGACCCGGACAGTTTTCCCCAATCTGGCGCCCTCTGGCGGTGCCGAATTACAACATCCATCATCCCCTGATGGCCATCTTGGCTAATGGGTGTGGCAGCCTGAAAGCTCAGTCCTAGAATAACACTGGTGCTCAACAGATGCTGAAAAATTCAGTGGCACACTTACCGGCTCCTGGTTTCCAGTCCCTCAAACGTTTCCACGTTCTGGGACGACCACCAACAATGCTTGTTCTGGTCTGAACATTGATGGTCTTTTTCTCTCTCCCTTCTCAGGGGCCCATGGACAGGAGCACTGGCCAGAAACTTATCCGGAGTGCGGATTACAAGCTCAGTCCCCCATTAATATCCAGACGGACTCCGTCCAATATGACCCATCGCTGGTTCCGGTGGAGCCTGAGGGATACTGGGACATTGGAAGCAATTTTTTCACCCTGACAAATAACGGGCACACAGGTGAGGCTGTTTATGGGACCCAGTGGCTTCCTCACACCTTTGGCAGCCATTTTGATTCTCTCTTTGGTGCTCCCCACGTCAGGGCGAGCGAACGCTCTGCTTGAGCTCTTACATTACGTGTTATTTATAGACTGGGTTCACACAACCCGAGAACCCATACTCAAGGTTGAGTCTGGGTTGAGTGCGGGTTGTGCTTGAAACGTGGGCTGTTGGTGGTGCGAACCCAGCCGTGCTAACAAGCCAAGGGTTGTTAACTATGAACAAGCCGTGAAGAAAAGCCATGGTTTGCTTTTGGGTTGTGAACTGTGGGCTGTTTGGGACTAATGCCCCAAAGGATCGCACAACACAGCAACCCACATTTCAACCACAACTCACACTCAACCCAGACTCAACCTTGAGCAAGGGTTGTCATGTGGTGTGAACCTAACCTGCCTTGTGGAAGAGTCATAAGAACACAAGAATAGAAGAAGTGCCATGCTGGTCCAGCACTCTGTTCACACAGTGGCCAACCAGCCATCGGCCAGGGAGGAACAAGCAGGACATGGTGCAACAGCACCCTCCCACCCATGTTCCCCAGCAACTGGTGCACACAGGCTTACTGCCTCTGAGACTGGAGGTGGCACATAGCCATCAGGACTAGTAGCCATCGATAGCCTTCTCCTCTATGAATTCATTTAATCCCCTTTTAAAACCATCCAAATGGGTAGCCATCACTACATCTTGTGGTGGGGAGTTCCATGATTTAACTCTGCGCTGTGTGAAGAAGTCCTTCCTTTTATTTGTCCTGGATCTCCCACCCACCAGCTTCATCAGAACGACCCCTTTGGGTTCTAGTATTTTGAGAGAGGGAGAAAAATGTCTCCCTGTCTACATTCGCCATACCATGCATAATTCTGTACACCTCTATCAGTTCTCCCCTTAGCCTCCTTTTTTCCAAGCTAAACAATCCCAGTTGATGTAACCTTTCTTCATAGGAGAGATGCGCGAGCCCCTTAATAATTTCAGTTGCCCTACATTGGCCCACCTAGGCCTATAACAACTATGGCACCAAGCAGGGCCTCTTCCATTTTGCCGTGGTACCACGAGCCTCTCTACCAAGGCACACAGTGGTCTTCCACCATGGTAATGAAATGTGGTCAATTGTTGGAACCATAGCCCATTGGCTTTCTCCAACCTCCAGATGGTTTTGACCACCTCTCTCACAAGGCTTGACCATTGGCCATGCCGGCTCAGCTTTATGGGAGGCCAAAACATCTGGAGGGCACCAGGTTGGGCAAGGCCAAAGCCGGCCATTGTTTGCTTCCATTGCCTTGGTGCCATAAAGCTGCCGGTCACTTCCTTGTTGCCATGGCACCACGGCATTGTTACAAAGGGGAGGCGGAGGCCTCCGATTACCGCGGTCTAAGGCACCGCTAGGCCTCGACGTGCCAGCAGTCACATCGGCCATAGCCCGGTTGTCCCGACAACACTCTACAGCTGTCGAAAACGCCACACATTTATTGCATCTTCTGAAGCTAGGCCTTAGTGGGGCCATTTTATGCGCCCCCGTTAAACTCATCACTTGACCACTGTCCCGAACCATATGAAACATACTCCTCACAAATACCCCCCAAAGCTCTCTCATCATTACCCTAAAGTTTGCATAGATTTTATGGCGTTTGATGGCCACGAGGAGGCAGGAAAACGCTCTGAGTGGCGCCACGGGGATCCCGACCCTTCGGAAATCCTCCCCACCCTTCTCGCTTCCGGTGCGCGGCCAGCTGCCGCCCGCACCCTGCCATGTCTTATCTTTGCAACCTTGAGGGCTAGCGACTTGCTTTTAAAATGAAAACGAAAGAAAACGCTGGCTGAGAACTTTGGGGGGGCTTCCGGCTTCCGGAACCCGGTAATAACCCTGGTGCGCTTTAGGGGTGTAAAACCAGCCTCTCCCCATCCACGCCGGGACTAATGGCATCTTGGCATCTCTCCCGTGCAGTGCAAATGTCGCTTCCGCAAAGCATGCGCCTGCATGGCCTCCCCAGGATGTACTCGGCGGTTCAGCTGCATTTTCACTGGGGCCGCAAGGGCACTGCCGACGGGTCTGAGCACCAGGTGGATGGTCGGGCCTTCCCAGCAGAGGTAAGTCCACAATGCTTTGGAGTTGCCATAAGAAACGCTCCTCCCTTTATTTACTGTCTCCAACAGTGGTCAGCCAAATACCGCCCCAAAGATAGCTCACAAAGAATGTCCAAACGCTATCGTTCATCTCCAGCATATTTTATTTTTATTTATTATATTTATATCCCCTTTCCCCCTTCTAGCAAAGAACCCAAGGGTGGCTTACACGATCCTCTACCTCTCTGTTTCATCCTCACAACAACCCTGTGAGGTAGATTAGGCTGAGAATCTGTGGCTGGCCCAGTTACCCAATGCACTTCACGGCCGAATGGGGAATTTAACCCAGGTCTCCCCAGTCCGACACTCTAACCACTACACCACACTGAATATGATATTGAGAGGTATACTGCCCCCTTTCCATGGAGGTTTCATTGAGCTTGTGTGGCTAAGGGGTTTCATGAAATTCAACTCCCTATTCATCAGTGGCGTCCCATCCCTCATAGCTCACATATTCCGTTTTCATATACACATGGACAATGCGTAACAGATCTAGCTGGGCCTTTTTCGCTGTAGCAAATTTTACAGCACCGCACTGCGCTGCCATCCATGGGATCGAAAGAGTGCAGTGCCACGCTTGCTAATTTGTGTAATTGCTCCAGAAGGATGGAGGTCTTGGTCAGGATTAACCCCCACCAGTTCACAGAGGGGTGAGGAGGGATTAACAAGGACAACTTGGGACACGGAAAATTAGGAGCGAGGGAAGACAGGGAGAAAGAAATAAAAGCCCATTTTTATGGCAAAAGCAGAGAGAAACCTCAACTGACCCAGCACCACCAGACTTGTAACCGGCTTAAGGCCTGTGGGAAACATCGCACTGAGTCATGGGCCCCGGGTGTCAGCTGGGGACAGGATTGGTGGGAGATTTTCCAGTCCCCCCAAGCAGAGAATCCATCTGGCAATCACCTCCTATAAATAACAGAGGACTCAATCCAGGCGGTGTTCTCCTCCAGCGCAAGCCATTATGAAGCGAATGGGTGATCTGGATCTTCCAAGCAAGGAGGAGGAGACGCCAAGGCAACATTTTCAAAGCACCCACACCAACCCTTAGGTGACTTCCTTCTGGTCTGAAATGGTGACTTCTTTCTGGTCTAAAATGGTGACTTCCTTTTGGCCTAAAACGGTGACTTCCTTCTGGTCTAAAACGATGACTTCCTTCTGGTCTAAAATGATGACTTCTTTCTGGCCTAAAATGGTGACTTCCTTCTGGCCTAAAATGGTGACTTCCTTCTGGTCTAGAACGGTGACTTCCTTCTGGCCTAAAATGGTGACTTCCTTCTGGTCTAGAACGGTGACTTCCTTCTGGTCTAGAACGGTGACTTCCTTCTGGTCTAGAACGGTGACTTCCTTCTGGCCTAAAATGGTGACTTCCTTCTGGTCTAGAACGGTGACTTCCTTCTGGCCTAAAATGGTGACTTCCTTCTGGTCTAGAACGGTGATTTCCTTCTGGTCTAGAAAGGTGACTTCCTTCTGGTCTAGAACGGTGACTTCCTTCTGGTCTAGAACGGTGACTTCCTTCTGGCCTAAAATGGTGACTTCCTTCTGGTCTAGAACGGTGACTTCCTTCTGGCCTAAAATGGTGACTTCCTTCTGGTCTAGAACGGTGACTTCCTTCTGGTCTAGAACGGTGACTTCCTTCTGGTCTAGAACGGTGACTTCCTTCTGGTCTAGAACGGTGACTTCCTTCTGGTCTAAAATGATGACTTCCTTCTGGTCTAAAATGGTGACTTCCTTCTGGCCCAAAATGGTGACTTCTTTCTAGCTTAAAATGGTGTCTTCTTTCTCGTCTAAATTAGTGTCTTCTTTCTGGTCTAAAACCCCGCAAAAAACCCCTCTAACCTGTCCCTATAGGGGAGTTGCTCGAATCCCACCCACCGACCCCACCCCGATAATTTCGGTTGCCCTTTTCAGCCCTGCAATGTCCTTTTTTGAGAAGGAGCAACCATTCCAAATGCAGCCCATGCCAAAGGTTTATATAATGGCATTAGGAGCCTTGCCAAATTTGTTTCAATTCATTTTCCAATCACTCCTAATCTGCATTCTGGACTTCTAATATTCTCTCTCTCTCTCTCTCTCCCTCTCAGCTTCACGTTGTTCATTTCAACTCGGACAAATATGCAAACGTGAGCGAGGCGAAACACCAGCCGGATGGGCTGGCAGTGCTGGGCGTTTTTCTAGAGGTGAGCTTGTGCCATACGAACCATATTACATATAGAATGAGCAGAAGGCAGATTCCTACAAATTGGTCAATTTCCTGGTGATTTTCAAGATTTCTGACTTCCAACTTTTAACAGCAACAGCAACAAAACGGCCATCCCACCCCTAAAAACAACAACAATTTATTGCCAAAATGAAGAAAGCTTGAAGGTGGGGTGTAACCAGTAATGGATTTTGTATATGGAAGGGCTCTGCTCAGTTCTGGTACACACAACAAATTTCTGAGCTTAGAATTGTTTTATCAAAAGTGTGCGTCTGTTGCACCAGGCTTCAGCTGCTAGATCTTGAGAGTCCTTTTTTATTTTTAAATGAGGAAAAAAGATCTTGCAAGTTCGAAGTCTACCCACGCTGATGCAGAAAACTCATATACTTCCACTGGTCCCCTATGCTTCTCATATCTGGGATGATCGAGGATCTCTTCTCGAACCTCCCAGAGTGCAGGACACGGAATCATGGGCTCAAGTTACAGGAAGCCAGATTCTGGCTGGACATCAGGAAAAACTTCCTGACTGTTAGAGCAGTACGACAAAGGAACCAGTTACCTAGAGAGGTTGTGGGCTTTCCCACACTAGAGTCCTTCAAGAGGCAGCTGGACAACCATCTGTCAGGGATGCTTTAAGGTGGATTCCTGCATCGAGCAGGGGTGTTGGACTCGATGGCCTTGAAGATGCTGACGGACCGCGGACGGAGGCAGGTAAGGGAGAGGAGGGCGGGGGGAGATTACCGGGCCCTGCCGCCGTCGCAGCATAACCCCACTTACCTTTCCGGTGGAGCTCCGGATCGAGGCGAAGGATCCGCCTTCACCTCGATCCTCTTCGCCACGCTCCGCTGCCCCCCCAATCCTCTTCGCCTCCGCCTTAAGGGCAGGCGAAGCCCCCCGCTCCGCTCCTGCTTCTACGGTCCGATTAGAAGCGGAGCACATCCCTACTAAAAAGGTCTTCACCTGGCATCTAAAAGCATATAATGTAGGTGCCAAGCGAACCTCCTTAGGGAGCTCATTCCACAGCCGGGGTGCCAGAGCAGAGAAGGCCCTGCTCCTGGTAGCCACCTGCCTCACTTCCTTTGCCAGGGGCTACCCAGAGGACCTTCTCTTCTGCCGCCCCCAGACTGTGGAATGGCCTGCCGGAGGAGACTCGTCAGCTTAACGCGCTCTCTGAGTTTAAGACAGCCGTTAAGACCAGTCTCTTCCGGCAGGCCTACCCAAATGAATTTTAAAGCTAAGAATTTTAAGATGCTGTGATCGTTATTTTAATATTGTATTGGTTTTATATGCTCCTTTAAGCAGTTTTATGTATTATAATTTGGTATTGTTCGCCGCCTCGATCCAAAGGGAGAGGCGGGTAATAAATAAATTTATTATTATTATTATTATTATTATTATTATTATTATTTCCAGTATTCGAGGTAGTAAGCCTGTGTGCACCAGTTGCAGGGGAACATGGGTAGGAGGGTGCTGTTGCACCATGTCCTGCCTTGTTGGTCCCTAGGCGATGGCTGGTCAGCCACTGTGAGAACTGGATGGACCCTTGGACTGGATGGACCCTTGGTCTGATCCAGCATCAGGGCTCTTCTGATGTTCTTATGACAGATGTACAGGCTTGTCCCACAACCTCCCCTGCATCAGCTACCTGCTTCCCTTGGCTTCAATATAGGCAGCCAGCAGTGAAATAAGGTTTAACAGCCAGTCTGTCTGGCTTCTGTACATGGGGCGCAATCATGTCCACCCCAGGCCCTGAGCATTATTATTATTATTATTATTATTATTATTATTATTATTATCATCATCATCATCTAGCCTTTTGTCCAATGCTGGGCCTCAAGGCGGCATTACAAAATTTGCAACGTATAAATTTAAAACCTATAAATACAACGTTACAAAGTTAAATTCCAATTTTAAAACATTTAAACATTTAAAATGACAGTTTTAAAAGTCCTTGGCACAGGCAGATTATTCGCCAAAGGCCAAAGGCCGATTATTCGCCAAAGGCCTGCCGGAACAAAAAAGTCTTTGCCTGCAAGTGGATTCCTGCATTGAGCAGGGGGTTGGACTCGATGGCCTTAGAGGCCCCTTCCAATTCGACTATTCTATGATTCTATGAAAGCACATCAAGGAGGAAGCCAGTTATAAGGTCCGTGTGGCGGTGTGGCTAAAGTGTTGGACGGGGAGTCGGGAGATCCGGGCCGTGGAAACCCACTGGGTGACTTTGGGCCAGTCACAGGCTCTCAACCCAGCCCACCTCACAGGGTTGTTGTTGTGAGGATAAAATGGAGAGGAGCAGGATTATGTACGCCACCTTGGGTTCCTTGCAGGGAAAAAGGCAGGATATAAATACAATAATAAAATAAATAAATCTGTTAACATCTATCCCCTTGATAACGTCCCCTCTCCTTTTCTGTCCTTCCCTTTTAGTTTCATGGCTCTTTTATTATCTGCCCCACTATTAAAACAGCTATTATAATCTCCCCGGAGCAGGGATTTCTCAAGCATCAGGTGCACCAGGGTGCGCCCTAGAAATAAACCCAATGACGGCACCCACAACTAACTGATCTTCCCCCTTCTGTTCTGGCAGGCCGGCAACGAGGAGAACCCTGCCTACAATCACATCTTGGAGCAGCTGGACGACATCAAGTACAAAGGTGAAGCGCCCCGTCCCCAGGTCGTTAAGGGCAGGCAGGTGGCACGAGCCGGAGGAGGGTGCGAAAGGCGCGAAAAAGATTGTGGCAGGGGAATGGGTCCAAGTTACAGGAAGCCAGATTCCGGCTGGACATCAGGAAAAACTTCCTGGCTGGTAGAGCAGTATAACAATGGAACCAGTGACCTAGGGAGGTTGTGGGCTCTCCCACCCTAGAGGCCTTCAAGAGGCAGCTGGACAACCATCTGTCAGGGATGCTTTA
The DNA here is from genome assembly GCF_023053635.1 of Elgaria multicarinata webbii. Classification (NCBI taxonomy): domain Eukaryota; kingdom Metazoa; phylum Chordata; class Lepidosauria; order Squamata; family Anguidae; genus Elgaria; species Elgaria multicarinata. Next base: position 4,057,364 of record NC_086191.1, on the reverse strand, counting down.
GGGTGGATTCCTGCATTGAGCAGGGGGTTGGACTGGATGGCCTTAGAGGCCCCTTCCAGCTCTACTGTTCTATGATTCTATTAGCTTCATCCCACATACCTGCTTCCTTCGGATTATCCCCGTAGTGCTAAGCTTCCATGTTGGTGGTTGTTTTTGCTACCGGGCGACAGTGATCTTTTGCATACCAGGAAGTGAGTTTAAGGGGGGAAATGTAAAAAATCATTAAAAAAATCAACAGATGACCCGATTCAATTCAAATTTGGTGTGCTTAAAGCACTCCCTAATAACTATTACTGTGCCAATTTTGGTGTCTTTATCTTTAAAGCTTACACAGATGTAAGCATTTCTTTAAAATCCTGCTCCTGCGCCCCAGCGGCGGCTTGGAAGATATGCTCCAAATGTAGGGGCTAAATACGGCGAATCTTTTGGCTTTATTGCACAATTATTTATTTATTACGTTTCTATACCACCCAATAGCCGGAGCTCTCTGGGCAGTTCACAGGATGCCTGGGAGTACTTCACAATCAAAGCAGCTTATAAGGTGGAAAACTTCTGAGTCCTTTGCATGCAGTTCGCAGTGATTGCACAGTATAACGCTGGTGTGATAAAGCTCTTAGACTTTGCCCACTTTCTATTGGGAATATGTTAGAGCAGTATGACAAAGCATCAGGAAAAACGTCCTGACTGTTAGAGCAGTATGACAAAGCATCAGGAAAAACATCCTGACTGTTAGAGCAGTATGACAAAGCATCAGGAAAAACGTCCTGACTGTTAGAGCAGTATGACAAAGCATCAGGAAAAACGTCCTGACTGTTAGAGCAGTATGACAAAGCATCAGGAAAAACGTCCTGACTGTTAGAGCAGTATGACAAAGCATCAGGAAAAACGTCCTGACTGTTAGGGCAGTATGACAAAGCATCAGGAAAAATGTCCTGACTGTTAGAGCAGCACGACAATGGAACCCATGACCTAGGGAGGTGGTGGGCTCTCCCACACTAGAGGCCTTCAAGAGCCAGCTGCGGATTCCAGCATTGAGCAGGGGGTTGGACTTGATGGCCTTAGAGGCCCCTTCCAACTCTACTATTCTATGAAAGAAGTAAAAAATTAGGAAGGGTTCCCCATCACCACAGGCCTCTAGATGGAGTATTTTATTAGCAAAAGATATTCTTTATTTATGTGTTTGTTGCATTTCTATTTAGAGGACGGGCCTTTTCGAAGTGGGCGGGGGGAGGTGGTAAGGAAATTGGAAGATCCCTGCTGGATCAGGACTCATTGGTCCAGCACTTTGTGAGTATAGTGGCCAACCAAATACCCACCACTACCCCGGGGAAGCCCACAAGCAGCACATGAACGCAACAGCACCTGCTTCTACTAGCCAGCACGACTAGTAGCCATCAATGTCCTTCTCCTTCTTGAATTTGTGTAACCTAGGGTGACCCCATGGAAAGGAGGACCGGGCTCCTGGATCTTTATTTATTCATTTATTTATTTATTACACATATATAAAGCGCCCCACAGCTGAAGCTCTCTGGGCGGTTGACAAAAGTTAAAAACGGTGAACATTAAAAAAAAAAAAAGTATACAAAATTTAAAACCGTCAAAAGCATAAAAACAACAGTATCCATTTAGAAACAACAGTTCCAAACACCAGCTGGTAACAGTTGTATAGAAAAGGGGATTTCAGCAGGTGTCCTTTGTATGCATGGAGCCCCTGGTGAAAGTCCCGCTTCATCACAACAGATAAAGCTGCAGGAGCCCTGCCCTCTTTTGTATCTGGTCAAGAGGGCAGGGCTCCTGCAGCTTGAACTGCTGTGAGAAAGAGGGAATTGCACCAGGTGCCACGTGCATGCCAATGACCCCTGCTGGAATTCCCTTTTCTATACAGGAGCCTTGTCCTCCTTTCCATATGGTCACCCTACCCAACCCCCTTTTAAAGCGCCTCCAAGTTGGCGGTCCTTGCTCCATCCTGTGGCAGAGAGTTCCGCAGTTTAACCATACGCCGTGTGAAGGAGCTGGCTGGGGGATTTGGGGGGAATCCAAAAACCTCAGCATGGGCACCAAATTGGGGAAGGTGTAATTAAAGGAAAAGTCCGGACATGGAGGAGGAATCGAGAGGAGACCCTCTCCCACGGCCAAACGGTGCCAGAGGACCACAACTGACAGAGCGCACGGACAACCCCTGAGCGGCCAACCGCCGGCTCCTGTGTCCACACATCTCTCTTGTAGACGGGTGTTTCATTCTCCTTTTCTCTCTCTCCCTTTCCCTGCCTCCTGAACGGGCCAGAGCAGGAAAAACCCGTGTCGGCCTTCAACGTGCGCGACCTGCTTCCGGCACACCTGGGCCAGTACTTCCGCTACAACGGCTCACTGACCACCCCGCCCTGCTACCAGAGCGTGCTGTGGACCGTCTTCCAACAGCCGGCCCGCCTCTCCGACGCCCAGGTATCCTTCCCCTCGGCCTTTGGGGCTTCGGAGACTGGCCTCCTCAGACTCCTCAGGACATGCCGGCCCTAAGGCGGGGATCCCCAACAATTCTGTGGGATCCATGGGCACGTTTGGGAATTTGAGAACCTGCAGCGGGCACCACCACAAAATGGCTCCCACAGAGGATGCGGCTAGTTGCATAATGGCTGGGGCCTAGCTAATCACGATGTGGGGGATGAGAAACAGAGGCTAGAGGCTGGGGGGGGGAGAGGGAAACAGAAGGGGTGACCCTATGGAAAAAAGGACAGGGCTCCTGCATCTTTTCATAGTTGCTTAGGAAAGGGAATTTCAGCAGGTGTCTTCTTCATCACCACAGTTAAGGCTGCAGGAGCCCTGCCCTCTTGGCCAGACACAAAAGAGGGCAGGGCTCCTGCAGGTTTAAATGTTGTGATGAAGAGGGGATTTCAGCAGGGGCTGCATGCCTACCAAGGACACCTGCTGAAATTCCTTTTTCTAGGCAACTGTTAAAGAGACAGGAGCCCAGTCCTCCTTTCCATATGGTCACCCTAGAGTCGCTTCCTGCTCTGCCGAACCTTCTTCCGTCTTCCCAGACCTTTTCCCCTTTGCTCTCTCATTCCTTGCTCCTTTCGCCTTGCTCACTGAACAGCTGAGCAGTGGCAGGTTCAGAAACCCCCGTGATGTCCTTGCATTGACCAAGGGGTTGGACTAGATGGCCTTGTAGGCCCCTTCCAACTCTGCTGTTATATGATTCTATGATTCTATGTTACATGGGGAATGCTTTAGGGCCTAGAGTTTAAGCACATGGCACGTTGCAGAGGCGGAAAACTGATGGGATTATTTAGTAATGACTCCTCCTGTTAGAAAGGCAATTAGCAGAGAAAAAAAGCAAAACAGAATGAGGGGATTTCTACATTAAGTGTGTGTGGGGGGAAACCCATGTTCTTACCAGGTTTTTTTCTTCTGGAGTCTTTCTGCATTCACTACTCGCTCCTTTAGACGGCAACCACATCATTTTGAATTGAAAACCTCTGGGCAGTGCTATTAAATTAAATGAAACAGCACCATTTAGTGGTGGAATTAGAACATTACACCAGTTTAACACAATGGAGACATCCAATGGTTATTTAAATACTGCATTATTTCTGGGTTGTTTTTTTTTAAAAAAAGCAAGATTAGCATTGGAAAGTGTAGGAGACATCCTGGAGGTTGATGGCATCATGTAAAAGACCCGCAAACTTCCATGAGTGGCCAATCACGAGCATGCAATAAGTCTCTCATGAAGCGAAGCTCTGAGCATTTACCAGCCCCATATGTGCACAGGGGCGATCATAGCATAATAAAAGGAGACCATACCCTTCTTCAGTGAAGGAAACAGTTCCACTCACAAGTATTCTTGCATATACAATGCAGGTACAGTGTAGGGTTTCAAAAGAGTTTGTTCAGTCCATTTTGTGTTGGAGGCGCAAGAGAGCGAACACATGAGCTCCCTGCAATGCTGGAAGTCAAAAAGAGAGGATGTGGAGAGGAAGGGGAGGCGCAAAAGGGGGAAAAGTTCCAGGAAACCACACTGTAAGCTATAGAAATCCTAGCTGTGTTCAAAATCCCCATGAGTGAACCAAGTGCAACACTGCCCCCTTCCAGCAACTTGCAGACGAGGTTGCAATATTCCCAGCAGGAACCTCTTGGTCCTGCAGATGTCGTTGGACTCCAGCTTCCATCAGCCCCAGCCTGCAGGGCAAATGTTGGAAAGTTGGGCGTTGTGATCCAAACACGCCTGTGGAACCTGTAGCAACCGAGTCCGGCCCGGTACGGCGGTGGGGAACTTTTGCCTCACTTTCTGCCCCCGTCTTTCCAGCTGCAGAAGCTGCAGAGATCCATTTATTCTACGGCAGAAGAGGACACCCCCCCAGTGCTTCTAGCGGATAACTTCCGGTCTCTGCAACTGCTGAACCAGCGAGTGGTGTTTTCGTCCTTCCCAACCGGTGAGCATGTCGAGAGTTCTGCCCGGGAGGGGGGTGGGGGGAACATACAGAGAGCCTTCCAGGCTTAACGTATTCCATCTCAGACGTCCACGGGACTTAAAAAACATCCGGACCCAGTAGCTTGAGGAGCGATCTCCCAGCGTGATAAAATGGCAAGGACTGGTTTGTTGACGTGCATCAACACCACTGCCTACGTTAGGGGGCGTGGCTATGGGGACTGTCATGATGAGTGCCTGCACTTCATTTCCTGCGACACCCCTGTGCAGAGACCAGCTCTTGTCTCAATGTTTCTTTCTCCTTTGCCTTACAGGGCCGTCAGGATATTCTGCAGGTATATGGGGGTCAGAGTGGGTGGCATCACGGGGGGGGGGGGGAGGAGGGGAGAGGGGCTGCCTAGGAGAAAAATGTGGCATTTAGAGCAGCTGGCAAAAGTTTGACCCTATCAGCACTGCTTTAGCCGCACGAATTTACAAAAAAAAAGGGATATTTTTGTACCAGCAAGCTCGCTCAAAAGCGAAGTATAGAACAGCTTGTTTACAATTTCCCCGTATCCCAGCTCCAACGAGGGAAACCTGAAGCCATGCAGTCAGGTTTGGGGACACCTTGAAGATCCAGACATGAGCAGAGACTAGCCTTCCCCGATTTAGCGTATCCCAGGCGCCCAAACCAGGTGGGATGCTCACTAGGGCTGTGGATGAGAACCCCGAATCTGAAGCGGATCGGAGTGGTTCGGACCCTTCTGAACCGGATCCGAAGCGGTTCAGGCGAAGGCCGGCCGATGCAGGTAAGCTCCCCTCCCTCCCTTACCTGCTTCCGCCACCACCGGCTTGCGTCTGGCAGCTTCCACTCCGACGATGCTGAAGCCTGGCTTCAGCGTCATCAGAGTGGAAGCCGCCGGACATGAGCCGGCGGCAGCGGACAGTGGGTGCAGGTAAGTGGAGGAGGGGGACTTACCTGGTGCCTCCACCAGGTAAGTAGGGAGAGCCGGCACCTAGAAAACTCTGAGTCGCCTTGGAGGGCCCAAATTTTGCCTCGGCTTCAGCACCAAGGCGGGTCAGGAACCCCAAAGGCAGCCCTGAGGCAGATCGGGGCTGCTTCGGGGGCTCCGAATCGGCCTCTGAGGTGGATCGGGGGGGTGTCCTGCACAGCCCTGATGCTCACAGGTTGAACTGCAAGCCTCGTTTGAGCGCTTTCCGCGATTTAACGCCGGAACCGGAAAGCACGAAGAGCCAACTGCCGCAATCCGTACGGGATCACGCCTGTGGCAACGAAGCGGGTTGGCTGAAGCGTCACGGAATGTTCATAGTCACTCCAGATTGTGCAGAGCATCTGCCGTCCAGCCTCTGAGAGGGAAGGGAAAGTTGTCGGTTTGGCTGACATTAAAATCTCCCACAGGCCCTTGGTGCAGGGGGATATTAGAGGGGCCGGCTGAGGACTGGGAAAGGAGAGCGGAAGAGGTAGAGAAGCGAAGGGCCAGGGCGGAAGGACAAATGCAGAGTGAAGAAAAGATGGAGAAGGATGTGCAAGTTGCAAGGAAGGGGAATTTTATTAACGGCACCTTCTCCTTAGGATAACGGTACCATGCAGTGGGCGGCAAGGAGAGTGAATAGTGGCTTCTATCCTCTCAATTTAGGATTTCAAATAAGTGTGCAAAATAAAGTTTTAAAAAAACCCAAATCTCAAGGCATCCAAGTTCAAATCCCAGAATGGCGGCTTCCCAATAAAGCTAGAGGTGAGATTTTCACCAGGGTGCTTCTTGGCTCACACTCGGTCTCTTTATGGTACTAGTCCTCAGCGAGGAGGCTTTATAACTTTGATGTGCATCCCTTCCCCTCGCATGACTCCTGAATGTTGCCGGTGGATTCGGGTGCCTCTTTCTCCTTCCCTCTCTCTCCTTCCAGCTGAGATCACCGCCATCATTTTTGGTGTGCTCTTGAGTTGCCTGGGCATCTTTCTCGCCGGATGGATTGTGGCGAAAAGAATACGGTGAGACGCAGGCGGTCACGGGAGGCGAGCCGTTCCCTTCTACCCGCAGGAGGTATCCCCTGGTTAACCGTAAAGAGAGGGAAAGTTTTTGTTTTTTAAAATGTGTATCCCACCTTTCTACCAAAAAACTGTCACTCAGGGTAGTTTACATGCACAACTAAGATGGATTGAAACAGCAAAACAATACATATACATCATGGGTCCAGGTTATTGAAAAGAACGTATTTTCCCTTACCATCCTGCCCACACCCTGAGATCTTCAGGAGAGGCCCTTCTCTCGGTCACCCCACCATCACAGGCACGCCTGGTGGGAGCGCAGGACGGAGCCTTCTTGGTGGCTGCTCCAGGGTTCTGGACCTCTCTTCCCAGGGAGGCTAGGCTGGCTTCCCTCCTTGTTACACTTTCGGAGGCAGGCAAAAACTTTTTTGTTCTGGCAAGCTTATCCAAATAGTGTGGACCTGCATTAATATGTTGGATTTTTTTTTAAAAAAAAAAATTGTTACCACTTTTTAAAAAAAAATTAAAGGTTTTTAATTTTACTGCGGATTTAATTCTATTTTAACGTTTGTAAATTTATGTTTTAATCTTGTGAACCGCACTGAGTCTCAGTACTGGGGAAAAGGCGGGAAATAAATATTATTATCATCATAATCAAAAATACAATAAAAACATTAACAATTACAGAGTAAAAATAAAATAAAAAGTTCTAACCATGCCTCCCCACCCCCCCAACAAGAGATCTATGATGGTTTGAGTAAGGGAGGGAACACAAGTCTTTTTGCTTGTATGCCGGCTACAATTCTAAGCCCTTGCAGTGTGGGGTAAAGGAATGGACACCCCCTAAAAACAGAGGGATGGCTGAAAAGTCACCATGGAGGGGGACATGAACTGGTGGAAATTTTCCTTAAGTTTAGAAAAGAGTCAATTAACGAAAGGTAAAGCAGCCATTCTCAACCTGACACCCTCCAGATGTTTCAGACTTCAACCCCCATCTACCCCAGCCGGCAGGGCCAATGGTCAGGTATGCTGGGGGTTGTAGTGCAAACCTGGGTGGACACCAGGTTGAGGGGAGTCAGTGGTTTATAAAAGTTGGCATTGGCGGGAGAAGAGAAAACCCTTTCTCCCCCTTATCGTATTTAAACATGCTTGATCTTCACCCGGGAAATTCAAGGCCACCCCAAGAAATGGATGAGCAATGAGACGGGAGGGGTGCGCGGCTCCACGCACCGCAGAACTGCATTATTTATGGCCCTGCTCGTCCTCTGGCAGACGGAAAAGAAGGGGCAGTCACAGAAAAGGCCCTGCTGCTTGCAGCCTTGGATCAGGGTCCCAGCAGAAAATGTTCCCTTCTGTAGCATGGACAGAGGCTGTTAAGGATAGGGCAGGGGGCACAGGATTTAAACCTCTGAAAATCCATTTCGGAGAAACTCTTGGTGGGAGGGGCTGAATTTCAGACGGGGCCGGAAGGGCAGGGCCAAAATCACCAAAATACTTTAGCTTGAAGCTTTTCCTGCCAGGAAGTAAACAACAGAATCATAGAATAGCAGAGTTGGAAGGGGCCTACAAGGCCATCCAGTCCAACCCCCTGCTCAGTGCAGGAATCCACCCTAAAGCATCCCCGGCAGATGGTTGTCCAGCTGCCTCGTGAAGGCCTCTAGTGTGGGAGAGCCCACCACCTTCCTAGGTCACTGGTTCCATTGTCGTACTGCTCTAACAGTCAGGAAGTTTTTCCTGATGTCTAGCTGGAATCTGGCTTCCTTTAACTTGAGCCCATTATTCCGTGTCCTGCACTCTGGGAGGATTGAGAAGAGATCCTGGCCCTCCTCTGTGTGACAATCTTTTAAGTATTTGAAGAGTGCTATCATGTCTCCCCTCAATCTTCTCTTCTCCAGGCTAAACATGCCCAGTTCTTTCAGTCTCTCTTCATAGGGCTTTGTTTCCAGACCCCTGATCCTCCTGGTTGCCCTCCTCTGAACACGCTCCAGCTTGTCTGCGTCCTTCTTGAATTGTGGGAAAGCAATAGCTGCTAGAAGGGCGAACACAATACTGGGCTGTGTTCGAAGCAGCATTGTATCCAGGGCGCGTGAAGTCCGTCTTGTGTACGATTCTGGGCACCCCATTCCCAAGAGGACGTGTACAGGACAGGTTCAGAGAAAGGCAACGAAGAGGGTCCGGGGACTTGAGGCCAGGCGGAAGGAACTTGGGATGTTCAGTCTGGAGAAAAGGAGGCTGAGGGGAAGCAGAGTTCAGGACATCAAAGTTTGCCACAGGGAAGACGGTCAAGAACCATTTTCCATGGCCACAGAAATTAGGACCCGAAATGATGGGTATAAGTTACAGCTAGAGCGGTAAAGCAGCAGTTCCTGCAGCTGAAACTCTCCCCACTGCCTGAGTTCAATCTCAGCGGAAGCTGGTTTCAGGCAGCCGGCTCGGGTCGACTCAGCCTTCCATCCTCCCAAGGTCGGTAAAATGAGTACCCAGCTAGCTGGGGGAAAGGTAATCACGGCCAGGGAAGGCAACGGCAAACCACCCCACGATAAGGCCTACCAAGAAAACGTCAGCGAAAGCTGGCGTCCCTCCAAGAGTCAGTAATGACTCAGTACTTGCACGAGAGGTTCCTTTCCTTCCATAAGGGGAAACTCCCTGACGGTACGATCTGTGCAACGGTGAGACACACACACACACCCTACAGAAGTTGTGGGTTCTCCATCTCTGGAGGTTTTTAAGAAGAGGCTGGACGGCCGCCTCTCCTGGATGCCTGAATCGTTTTTCCTGCACATTGCAGAGGGTTGGACTAGGTGATCCTTGGGGTCCCTTCCAACTCCACCATTCTATGATTTTGAGCTTTTAAAACAGCACAGACAGCCAGGAAACCTCCCAGCAAGGAAGCATAGACAGCCAGGCAATTCCAGAGAGCAGGATCCGGACCCAAAGCTGGCTAGATTTTGCCCAGATCGGAGGTTCCCCGTCCCGCAGATTAAAAGTTCCCTGACCTGGACCCCCCTGCTTTAATTCTAGAAGAGGAAGCCTTCCCCAACGTGGCCCCCCAGGGTCACATCAGCATGCCAGCAGGAGCTGATGGGAGCTGTAGTCAGACACATACGGAGGCCTCCTAGTCAGGGAAGGACTGACTGTAAAGATTGTAGACTCAAGTTTTGGGGATCCCGGAAGGTTTGGGGGGATCCCCCCCCCCGCTGCTGACAATTGCTTTCTCCGTTCTGAACCAGGGAGAAAAGGATGCAGGAACAGAAAGGCGTGGTCTTCACGTCTTCCTCCCGGCGAGCTGTTGCAGATTAAGACTTCTTCTCGACACGCAAGACGCCTGTCCGGACCTTTCCCCACTAGCTGCCAGGCTGCAGTGCCAGAATTACATAGACTTGGTTTTTTTGAGGGAGGGGGGCAAGGTGCTTGGAGGTGAAAAGGCAGTGGGAACTTCCCACACGAGTGGGAAAATTCGAGATGGCACGGGAAAACCCACCCACCCACCCCTGTAGCATAGAAAAGAGCTGGTTGGGTCTCCAAATTGAAAACCTCAATGAGAACTAGAAGCTTGCCGGAAGGAAGCCCTGTTTGATTTCAGCTGCAGACGTGACGGTGTCCGGCGTCCATTGCAAATGTAATATTTAAGAAGCAGCTAGGGTTAAGCATGCTGAAATCTTTCCTCAACCTGCCTCCCACTTCTCCCTTCATTCCCAGGGCCAGGTTGGAGAAGATTGTCCCATATTGTAGCCACAAGGAGGTCCCCCCCCCCGCCCCCTGTCCAAGGATCCTACAATGAGGTCAAACTTCGTAAATGGACAGGTACTGGCGTGCACCGTTCCCACTTCCTTTACACACAGGAGTTATATTTTCCCCTCTTCCCTTTTTAAGACATGCACGGGGGCACCTCGATTTAAAAATCCCGGTCGGAACCTCCTTGGAGATTAGGAACGCCGGGAGGAGCCGTTTTCGCCCCGCCACGTAAGAAATAAAGTCCGGTTGTGGTTTTTTTTGCCCAATGACTTGTGTTCTGCTTTTGCCCTTCTGGAGGATGAGACGGAAAAACGAGGGACGGGAATCCATTCGGGGAAAGACGGAAGCCGGCGGGTCCAAATTATGTTGTATTTTGCTCAGACCGGGGCGTGTGCATGCACACAGATGTTCTTCAGGGCTCGTTCGTCCTAGCTGAGGTCATTTCGTAATCTCTTCCAAGACCCACAAAGATAAACTATAACCCACAAAAGAGATTGTTTTCTGATCGCCGAAGCAGCGGACGCCTCCCAAACTGAGCAAAACCTTCACCGCTGGTTTAAGTACTTGCCTGGGAGAGGATTCTGGGGTCACTGGTGGAGGAACGAGACGTCACCCCACATAAACCCCACAGGCCCCTTCGGATGCATCCAACGCTGAGATCAAAGCTTCCAACGGAAGAGGCCTGGCTAAACTTCCAGGGAAAGCAGGTTGAAATGCACCATCTTAAAGGATAAAGAGTAAAGGAAATGGGTGGGAGAGCATGTGATTTCAGCCTGCTCCAACCTGGTGCCCTTGTGTGTACATTTAGAACCACAGAAGAGTTGGAAGGGGCCTCTAAGGCCATCGAGTCCACCCCCCTGCTCAATGCAGAAACCCACCTTCAAGCATTCCTAACAGATGGCTGCCCAGCTGCCTCTTGAAGGCCTCAAGTGTGGGAGAGCCCACCACCTCCCAAGGTCATGGGTTCCATTGTTGTACTGCTCTAACAGTCAGGAAGTTTTTCCTGATGTTTTGTCATACTGCTCTAACCGTCAGGAGGTTTTTCCTGATGTCCAGCTGGAATCTGGCTTCCTGTCACTTGAGCCCATGATTCTGTGTCCTGCACTCTGGGATAAGAACTTAAGAGCTCTGGTTGAGCTCTTACATTACGTGTCATTTATTGACTGGGTTCACACAACCTGAGAACCCATACTCAAGGTTGAGTCTGGGTTGAGTGGGGGTTGTGCTTGAAACGTGGGCTGTTGGTGGTGCGAACCCAGCCACACTAACAAGCCAAGGGCTGTTAACTACGAACAAGCCGTGAAGAAAAGCCATGGTTTGCTTTTGGGTTGTGAACTGTGGGCTGTTTGGGACTAACGCCCCATGGGATCTCACAACACAACGACCCACGTTTCAACCACAACTCACACTCAACCCAGACTCAACCTTGAGCAAGGGTTGTCGTGTGGTGTGAACGTAACCTGCCTTGTGGAAAAGTCATAAGAACAAAAGAATATAAGAAGAGCCCTAATGCTGGATCAGACCAAGGGTCCATTTAGTCCAGCACTCTGTTCACACAGTGGCCAACCAGCCATCGGCCAGGGAGGAACAAGCAGGACATGGTGCAACTGCACCCTCCCACCCATGTTCCCCAGCAACTGGTGCACACAGGCTTACTGCCTTTGATACTGGAGATAGCACACAACCATCAGGGCTAGGAGCCATTCCTTGCCTCCAGGAATTTATCCAACCCCCTTTTAAAGCCATCCAGATTGGTGGCCATCACTACATCTTGTGGTAGTGATTGAGAAGAGATCCCGGCCCTCCTCCGTGTGACAACCTTTCAAGTCCTTGAAGAGTGCTCTCAGGTCTCCCCTCAGCCTTCTCTTCTCAAGGCTAAACATGCCCAGTTGTTTCAATCTCTCCTCATCGGTATCTAGAACAGCAGGGTTTTGCCCATGTGAAGGGACGCAGAACCCCCACTGAGAAATCCCACACCTCCCTGGGTCACTCGAGACAAATCTATAAGGAAGCAGGAGCCAAAAGAACCTGCAACTTCTCAGTCTTTGCAGACGTGGGACTCCGGGAAGGGAAGCCGCCAAATTCCACACCAGCCAGCCTGCGGGTGAGGAATGCTGAGCTTGTGCCAGGACAGAAGCATCGCTTGCCGCATTCCCGGCGGGACATAAACCGGAGGCCTCTAGCCAAGGGTTTTGATTTTCACCTCTCTCTGGTTCAGAGAACTTGGTGGCATGCAAGGTGGAGATGCCTGAGCTGTACTAGTTTTGCAACTCCGAGGGTGGAGGGACACACACACCCCGGCCTCCGTCCCGAAATCCCTTTGCCCCAAGGCTCAAAGCGGATCATGTGATCTGTTCCACCATTCCCATCCCATTCTGCCCCCCTGCTGAAAGCTGCCTGGTGTAGAACAGGTGCAAAAAGAGAAGGGAAACCCCGTGAGGGAGTGAAAATTACAAGCCGAAGGCAGGGGCGGAACCAAGGACAGTCTTTGCAAAATATTATTGGGATGAAAACAGTTTAATGAAGGGGCCTACGCGTTTCAGACAAAAAACATCCTTCCCCAGGGCTTATTCAACAAGGTTTTACAGTCGTTTGCTCAATGAAATCATAGCAAACGGCTGTAAAACCGTGTTGAATAAGCCCCGAGGAAGGATGTTTTTTGTCCAAAACGCGTAGGCACCTTCATTAAACCGTTTTCATCCCAATAATATTTTGCAAAGACTATTCTTGGTTCCGCCCCTGCCTTCGGCTTGTATTTTTCACGCCCTGGAGTAGAATCATAGAATAGCAGAGTTGGAAGGGGCCTACAAGGCCATCCAGTCCAACCCCCTGCTCAATGCAGGAACCCACCCTAAAGCATCCCTGACAGATGCTTGTCCAGCTGCCTCTTGAAGGCCTCTAGGGTGGGAGAGCCCACCACCTCCCTAGGGAACTGGTTCCATTGTCGTACTGCTCTAACAGTCTGGAAGTTTTTCCTGATGTCCAGCCGGAATCTGGCTTCCTTTAACTTGAGCCCGTTATTCTGTGTCCTGCACTCTGGGAGGATGGAGAAGAGATCCTGGCCCTCCTCTGTGGGACAACCTGTTAAGTATTTAACAAAGCAGTATAATAACTCCGTCGTTATTACAGTAAAAGTCACGTAGAAATCGCCGCCAGGCCTCGTCGCGTCCCCCCAATACGGCTCGCCAAAGGAAACGTCCCCACACACGACAACGGCTCCATGAACGAGAGAAGTCCTTTTATTCATTGCGCCGACGGGGGTCGGGAATGATTGGTTCTACCCTGCAGTATTTATCCTGCTTTGTCAAAAGAGCTATTTTAGTGCCTGCCCACATATGACAAGAAGGGGGGGGGGGGAGGGAGAGAAATAGTCCATTAATGTAGATGCAGTGGCACTTTCTAGCCAGAAGAGGGGGCTACTACCGGGCGCTGCTTAGGTCATTTCCTACTGGAGGCGCCGCCGGTTGGCCAATGGCAGAAGCAACCATAGAGTTGAGAAGGGGCGCAAGAGCGGCACCTGCCATTTCCTGTTGGAATGGCCAGGAGGCAATTAGGGGTGCCCCTTCGCTCTCTATGGGGCGAACTTCATTTGCCACCCAGATGCGGTAACGTCCACAAGAAAAGAGGGGGCATACGCCCGTTGGGATCGTGGCTTGGCCGAGTCACCGACAGCACAGAGCAAAAGGAGACAGAGCGAAAACATTAAAAAAGAGAGAGAGAGAGAACCGTCAAGGGCTACGGTGCTCGGACACGTCACCGGTGTGTTCTCAGGAACATCAGGGAGCAAAGAACGTTAATTAAAAAACACAAGCTTTCAGCCAAATAACTTGAGTTCAAGTCTAGCTGGAGAGTCAAAAACAAACCAACCAACAAAACAACATTCCAGGGAAGCTGGTTGCGAGCCCAGTGATGATGGGAATTGTAGTCCCGACACATCTGGAATGCAGCCTTACACGCTCGCCATCTTCTGGTGGGCAACTTGTGTTTTTCCGGATGTGGAGAGTGGACTACAACTCCCATGAGCCACAACAGCCAGTGGTGAGGGCCGGACAGTAAAAAACAACACTGAACACACACATACACATGTCAGGGAGGAGAGGTTCTAGTTTGGCCTGCAAAAACCGGATAATCTCTCCAACCTGAAAATGGGCAGGAGGAATTGGGGTTGAGATGTGCGCTGGGATTACTCGGGAGCAGCGGATCAAGACTGGGGGGAAAAGCTCTACAGGACGGGGGGAAAGGTGCACTCTTCAAAATGCTCAAAGTGGGGCAAGAACTGACATGGACCAGAATAGGGTCAGCCCCGGGGCCCAATCCAGGCTGCTGAACTAGCTCCCAGTTCAGAGGGAAAAGGGAAAAGGAGTGGCAGTTGAGACCACTAGGCTTGCTTGCCGTCCTCTCGGGGAGGGAAGGTGCTTGGCCCACTAGGCCTGCTCTCCTTTCCGGCCAAAATAGTTGCCGACCAGGGGACAGGGTCTTCGCCCGGGCATGGCCGACTGAAAATCATTTCTGCCAAGGCCACGAGTCCAAGAAATGCAGCGCGCTGCATCCCAAGCTGGCGTACGAAGAGGCCGCCACTCTCAGCACCTCCAGGAATCATCCATCTGACGGAGTGTAAGTTAGGAGGGATCGGGGCTGCGGCCTCGCTTCGGCCTCGCTTCAGCCTCTTCCTCTAGCAAAGACAAGGGATCGTTGGAGGTGAAGCGACATTTCCATCTTCCCGGACAGATGCGAGAAGGAAACACAAACACAAACGTCACGCATACACACACACCAGAGGAAAAATTGAAATTCCCAACTGCAAGGCGGGGGCCTTGTCCTGAAATCCAAGAGCCGAGGAATTCCTGCGGCGTTGATGCCAGTCCTGCCATCAACGGAGGCAGAGAGAGGGGGAGACAAGAGCTCAAAAGTACGCCATTTACAGCTGCCAAGAAGAGAGGGCACTTGGGTGATCGTCTTCTCTTCGAAGCGTCCTGGTATCCGGAGGCCAAAAGGGGCGATTCAGTCCTCAACGGGGAGTTGCAGCGCGGAGTACACCATGATGTGGTCCTCCTCTTTCCGCCGGCCTGCGAGGGAGCGGACAGCCCCAAAGAGAAGGAAAAAAAAGTCCATCAACCACCCAGTGAAGGTGAGCTAGGTCCCATACAACCTACGCACGAGGAGGTCATTGGGCTCTACAAAAAGCCTGCGTTAAAATCACACAGAACCACAGAATAGCAGAGTTGGAAGGGGCCTCTAAGGCCATCAAGTCCAACCCCCTGCTGAATGCAGGAATCCACCTTAAAGCATCCCTGACAGATGGTTGTCCAGCTGCCTCTTGAAGGCCTCCAGTGTGGGAGAGCCCACCACCTCCCTAGGTAACTGGTTCCATTGTCGTACTGCTCTAACAGTCAGGAAGTTTTTTCCTGATGTTTGTTGTACTGCTCTAACAGTCGGGACGTTTTTCCTGATGTTCTGTCGGAATCTGGCTTCCTGTCACTTGAGCCCGTTATTCCGTGTCCTGCACTCTGGGAGGACCGAGAAGAGATCTGTGTGACAACCTTTTAAGTATTTGAAGAGTGCTCCCATGTCTCCCATTCTCCAGGCTAAACCTGCCCAGTTCTTTCAGTCTCTCTTCATAGGGCTTTGTTTCCAGACCCCTGATCATCCTGGTTGCCCTCCTCTGAACACGCTCCAGCTTGTCTGCAGCCTTCTTGGAGCCCTCACTCTAACAGGGCTGGGGGAGAGTGAGAAAAGGGGGAGCTCTCTGACCTGAATCAGGCACACTGGAGGTACCGAATGAGGCCTTTTAACCGTGGCATGTTTGATATGAGCTTTCTTGTGTTTATGTAGGGGGTGGGAGGGTGGCACAGGCAGGCTTTCGGAAGGAGAGCCAGTTTGCGAGGGGAGTACAGGCCTCTCCACAGCACTTGGGCATTCTATGGGAAGGGCTGTAGCACAGTGGTACAGCCTCTGTTTTGCAGGGAGAAGGTACCAGGTTTGATTCCTGGCAACATCTCCAGGTAAGGCTGGAAAAACTCCTGCCTGAAATCTGTATGAGGCTATTAGAGGGAGAGGGAGCAGCTGCTGAGCTTTGCAACTAAGAATCCAGTGCCTGAATTTGCTTTGCTTTTTTCCTCCTCCCTCCCAACCTCCTTTCCTTTCGTGTCATGTTTGTTTAGACTGTAAGCTTGTGGGCTGAAGAAATATTTTTGTAAGCCGACTTGAAAGCCTTCTTTGGCTAATAATAATAATAATAATAATAATAATAATAATAATAATATGCTGGAGAGCTGTTGCTGCTAGTCAGTGTTGACAATACTAGTAGACAAACAGTCCGACTCAGTAGAAGGCAACTTCTGACGTTCCTACGCTGACTTCTCACTTTCGCCTTTTCAAGTGAAGCACTGGAGCCATGAGGACTAGTAACTTTTTGTTTTGTTTTCAGATGAAAGCTGAATCCTAAAAATGCAACAGACAGCTGGTTTGCTTAGGTAGAAATACAAGCAGTTCTGCTCCCTCCCTGCAGATGTAGAGCTCAGGAGGTGGATTCGGGGGTCGTTTCCGCCCTGCCCTCCCCAGGCCCCACGGCCCGCGCAGGCGTCGCGACCCTCACAGGAGAGGCAGGCGAGGATGCTTCCCAGGGAGCCTCCGGCCGTGAAAAAGGCCCACACCCCCGTGGAGAACGTGATGAAGAAGATGGGGATGAGGCTGGCCTCGTAACACGGATTGAGGAACGTCTAGAAACAGAAAGAGAAGAGATTTCAGGACCCGTCCGAAGTCGCAACAATTCCCTCGGTCTCCCAGAAGCCAGGGCACGGCTAAAGCCGCTTCCACAAAGCCGACTGCTTCGATTTATTTCCATGGCGACTGGTGTTTTGGATAATCCTCTGTCGTTCCAAAATACGGGGGGGGGGGGGGGGGGCTTCGCATGACTGTCCGTCTTGGCCAAAACGTCCCCCTCTTTGTTGAGGGCGAAGGAGCAAATTGGGAGGCCCGCCCACCACACTATTTATTTATTTATTTATTTATTTATTTATTTATTTATTTATTGCATTTATATCCCGCCTTTTTTCCTCCAAGGAACCCAAGGCGGCGTACAGAATCTTCCTTCTCCTCTCCATTTTTATCCTCACAACAACAACAACCCTGTGAGGTAGGCTGGGTTGAGAGTCTGTGACTGGCCCAAAGCCACCCAGTGAGCTTCTATGGCTGAGCAGGGACTAGAACCCGGCTCTCCCGACTCCCAGCCCAACACTTTAGCCACTACGCCACACTTCACAAGAGCTTGCATCAATGCCGCCGAAGCACCCGGGTGAGCGTGAAACGCCCACGAGAAACAAGCCTGGGTCCCGTGTGACGCTAATATGAGGGAACAAGCGTTGAAGGTTCTTCAAAAATGGCACATGACCCCTGTTCGTTTAGCACACATTCACCAGGAATTGACAAAATTGTGCTGGAGGGGATGTAAGGCAACCAGGTACCACCCAGCACATGTGGTGACCTTGTGCAAAAGTGGCGAAGTTTTGAAGCCTTTGGCAAAATGGATAATATACTTGGACAGCAGTTGGAGATAACACCAGAGTTGGCACTTTTAGGACTATTTCTGGGAAACTTTTGGACAGCAGTTGGAGATAACCACTTTTGGACAGCAGTTGGAGATAACACCAGAGTTGGCACTTTTAGGACTATTTCTGGGAAACTACAAAAACTGCGCCTTTAAGCCACTGGCTGGATTTTTGTTGGCTGCAGTCAGACGGTAAAAAGAAAAGAAAAAAGGAAGCAGGTCCTTAATGCACGCACAAAGCCAAGTCAGATAAGGTAAAGGTGACCCAGAGAAGAGAGCTGTCCACTCACCAGTCCGGAGGTGACCAGGTGACTGGCAACCACCAGAGCCAACTTCCAGTAGCGCCCTTTCTCGCAGGCGTCGAAGAAAATCGTCCCCCAGAACGTGTGCAAGAAAACTAACGCCATGGTGAGGAAGGCTGGAAGGAGAAGAGAAATCTTCAACATTTTTATTAACGATTTGGACGAGGAGGTGCAGGGAACACCTATCAAATTTGCAGGTGACACCAAATTGGGTGGGATAGCTAATACCCTGGAAGACAGAAACAAACTTCAAAGTGATCTTGATAGGCTGGAGTGCTGGGCTGAAAACAACAGAATGAAATTGAATAGGGATAAATGCCAAGTTCGACATTTAGGAAATAGAAACCCAATGCACAGTTACAAGATGGGGGATACTTGGCTCAGCAATACTACAAACGAGAAAGATCTTGGAATTGTTGATCGCAAGCTGAATAGGAGCCCACAGTGCGATATGGCTGCAAGAAAGGCCAATGCTATTTTGGGCTGCATTAATAGAAGTATAGCTTCCAAATCACGTAAGGTACTGGTTCCTCTCTATTCGGCCCTGGTTAGGCCTCATCTAGAGTATTGTGTCCAGTTCTGGGCTCCACAATTCAAGAAGGACGCAGACAAGCTGGAGCGTGTTCAGAGGAGGGCAGCCAGGATGATCAGGGGTCTGGAAACAAAGCCCTATGAGGAGAGACTGAAAGAACTGGGCATGTTTAGCCTGGAGAAGAGAAGATTGAGGGGAGACATGAGAGCACTCTCTTCAAGGACTTGAAGGGTTCATAGAATCATAGAATAGCAGAGTTGGAAGGGGCCTACAAGGCCATCGAGTCCAACCCCTTGATCAATGCAGGAATCCACCCTAAAGCATCCCTGACAGATGGCTGTCCAGCTGCCTCTTGAAGGCCTCTAGGGTGGGAGAGCCCACAACTTCCCTAGGTCACTGGTTCCATTGTCGTACTGCTCTAACAGTGAAGAAGTTTTTCCTGATGCCCAGCTGGAATCTGGCTACCTTTAAATTGAGCCCGTTATTCCATGTCCTGCACTCTGGAAGGATTGAGAAGAGATCCTGGCCCTCCTCTGTGTGACAACCTTTTAAGTATTTGAAGAATTTTCACACAGAGGAGGGCCAGGATCTCTTCTCGATCCTCCCAGAGTGCAGGACACGGAATCATGGGCTCAAGTGACAGGAAGCCAGATTCTGGCTGGACATCAGGAAAGACTTCCTGACTGTTAGAGCAGTACGACAATGGAACCCATGACCTAGGGAGGTGGTGGGCTCTCCCACATGAGAGGCCTTCAAGAGGCAGCTGGACCGCCATCTGTCAGGAATGCTTGAAGGTGGGTTCCTGCATTGAGCAGGGGGTTGGACTCAATGGCCTTATAGGCCCCTTCCAACTCCACTATGCTCTGATTCTATCAGAAGAAAGACGGTCCGGCTGCATTGTCACGTGGGACTGAGCTCCGACGCTCCGGGTTTGAAGGTTTCGGTTTGTGTTTACAAAGCCCTAAACGACTCAGGACCAGGACACATAAGAGATTGTCTGACCCTTTACTAGCCCGTTTGGATACCCTCTGGATGGTGCCATGTTTTTTGGAAATCCAGTCCATGGCGGCTTGAAAGAGGGCCTTTAGTGCCCACCCTCTGGAACTCCCTCCTGCCACGAAATAGTCACCAACTCTTCTGGGGTTTCAATGCCTACTGAAACATAAGAACATCAGAAGTGCCCTGATGCTGGATCAGACCAAGGGTCCATCTAGTCCAGCACTCGGTTCACACAGTGGCCAAACAGCTGTCGACCAGGGAACAACAAAGCAGGACATGGTGCCACAGCACCCTCCCACCCATGTTCCCCAGCAACTAGTGTATCTAGGCTTACTGCCTCTGATATTGAAGGTAGCACGTAGCCTTCGCCTCCAGGAATTTATCCAACCCCCTTTGAAAGCCCTCCAAACTGGTGGCCATCACCACATCTTGTGGTAGTGAATTCCACAGTTTAACTGTTCGCTGTGTGAAGAAGTCCTTCCTGTTATCTGTCCTGAATCTCCCACCCATCAGCTTCATGGGATGACTCCATTGGGTTCTAGTATTATGGGAGAGGGAGGAAAGGAAGGAAGGCCTCCTCCCATATGTACCTGCCCAGACCCTAAGGTCATCCTCAGGGGTCCTACTCCGTGAGCCCCTGCCAAAGGAAGTGAGGCAGGTGGCTACCAGGAGCAGGGTCTTCTCTGCTCTGGCACCCCGGCTATGGAATGAGCTCCCTAAGGAGGTTTGCCTGGCACGTACACTAGATTCTTTCAGACGCCAGTATTTTAACAGACTAAAAATTAATTTTAACTTTGCTGTTTTAAATTTGTATTTCTGTACTGCTGCTGATTTTATCCTGTTGTTTAATACTTTGAATGGTTTTAATTTTTGTGAGCCTCCCAGAGAGCTTTGGCTATTGGGCGGTATAAAAATGCAATAATTAAATAAATAAATAAATAAATAAAATGTCTCCCTCCCCACATTCTCCACACCAGGCATGACTTTGTCCACCTCTATCCTGTCTCCCCTCAGCCTCCGTTTTTTCCAAGCTAAACAATCCCAGCTGTTGTCACCTTCCCTCAAAGGGGAGATGTTCCAGCCCCCTGGATCATGTGAGTTGCCCTTTTCCGCACCTTTCCCAAGAAGCATACGCAACAAGGAAACCTTGTCTTCTGTCTACAGTAATTATATCCAGCTATTTAATTCATGAACCTACACGGTTATCATTTTGTACATCGCGTAGACGTTTCTTTCAACGGAAGCGACACATAAACACCGTTAAATAAATCATAAAAGCCACTACACACACACAACACTTTCGCTGTCAGTGCGCGTGCGTTCCTTTCTGCACACGCAGGGTGTGTGCAAGGAGGATCAAAATGGTCTTCGCAGTAGCCCATTTTCCAAACTGGCAGCCCCCTGCCACAGTATCGAAATTTGGGGTTCCCCAGGGAGAAGACCACAGAGATCATATGTAGCTAAGCAAACAGTAGAACTCCTTTTCCTTTTTACAGTATTTAAAGGTTACCCTAAGACGGAGTTCTCTGGGCAGATCACAACAAGAAGCGAAGCAATTAAGAACTGAAGAACAGAAGTAAAAATGCAGCAGTAAAATCAGTCCCAAAGAGTAAAAACAACGTAAAGGTAAGATAGATCCAAAGGCTGGGGATTTTTTTTAAAAAAAAAATAAAGGAATTGGCCAGGCACCAGAATGACACTAAGATGGGCTCCAGGATGCCACCACTAAAAAGACCCTCTCCATCCCATTGCCAAATGCTGCCCCCTACTCGGTGGGAGCAGAGCCTCTGAAAGTGGTCACAAGATCTGTGTAGATTCATGTGGAGACGGTTCTTATTCAGGCACCTCTTATTTCTCGCTCGGGAACTAGGAGCCAGCCAGTGTCTCCCTGGGAACAGATTCAGGGCACAATCCTATCGATTTTGCCCTTGGTGATCGGAAGCCCCCAAACTTCGGAGGCTTTGGGTCATTCAATGCAAGGCTTTGCCTCCCTATTCTCGCGCCCTGCATTTTTCGCTAGACGGGCATTTTGCCTGTCTAGCGAAAAATGCAGGGCGCGAGGATGTGGCGGCAAAGCCTTGGATTGGATGATCCAAAACCTCCCAAGTTTGTGGGGGTTGGTTTTTTTCGCCCATCTAGCGAGGACACTTTGGAGTAGGAGGGAAGGATACCTCACAGCCTACCTATTATTCCCGTATTAAAGAGAATATTCTCCCACGTAAAGGGAGATTAGAAACCAGGTTCTCCCGCTGTAACACACACCTGGGCCGGATCTCACCTGACGTGATGAAGTAATGGGGAGAATCCCCATGGATCCCTACGGTGCCCGGCCCGATGGAATCTGCAAGGATGTTGATGACCGAAAAGATGCCACTGATGATCCCGAAGGAGAGGCCCGACACTACAGAAGGGAGAGTTACGGACAAAGCCCCAATTATGGTGGAGCACATTTAGAACGGTTTCACCACATCCTTCCTCACCCCCAGCACCCCCCACTCCAAAATCAGCGGCAATCACGGTGGCCCTTTACAAGACAAATCGCACACCCCAGTGCCAACGGGAAAAACAACTCAAGGCGTCTTAACAAGGCAGATAAACCAGCAACAGGGTTGTTTCGCTTTGGGGAAGCGACTTTGAAAACGGAGGAGGCTGAAAAGGCAACTAAATTCAGAAGTGTAATCATCTTCCACTTTAGCTTTGTCAACAGCCATTTAAAGCTGCATTCATCCAGCCGAAACAGGGAGTTGGTTCCATGTAGGCAGCACAATTGTGAGATGTGTTGATCGCTATTTTGATGTTGTATTGGTTTTATTTCCTCTTTTAATTAATTTTATGTAACTGATTTATACTGTATTTGTTGTACTAATGTTGTTCCCCGCCTCTATCCAAAGGGAGAGGCAGGTAAGAAATATATTTATTATTATCTTCATCACCAAGGATAATGCATGGAAGGAACTTTTTATCATATATGGACTTGCAAAAATGCTAAATACTTTGGGAGGCAAATTCATTCTCTAATTCAGAAGATAATAAAGACCAAGATACAACTGAACCCGGAATATTTTCTTTGGGGCTTAATGGATGACCAGATGAAAAGGAACTATTGGACCCTATTTTTATATATATGATAACAGCAGCGAGATTATTATATGCACAAAAATGGAAAGGCTCAACATTGCCTACAATGGATGAACGGCTATTGAAGATGGTGGAGTTGGTGGAGATGGCAAAACTTACGTCAATAGTTAGAATCATAGAATAGTAGAGTTGGAAGGGGCCTACAAGGCCATTGAGTCCAACCCCCTGCTCAATGCAGGAATCCATGCTAAAGCATCCCTAACAGATGGTTGTCCAGCTGCCTCTTGAAGGCCTCTAGGGTGGGAGAGCCCACAACCTCCCTAGGTAACTGATTCCATTGTCATACTGCTCTAACCGTCAGGAAGTTTTTCCTGATGTCCATCCGGAATCTGGCTTCCTGTAACTTGAGCCCGTGATTCCGTGTCCTGCACTCTGGGAGGATCGAGAAGAGATCCTGGCCCTCCTCTGTGTGACAACCTTTTAAGTATTTGAAGAGTGCTATCATGTCTCCCCTCAATCTTCTCTTCTCCAGGCTAAACAGGCCCAGATAAGTCAACATCTAGATTTTTAACTGAATGCAAACCTCTTATAGACTTTTTGCAGGGACTAGAAAAAAAACCCAATTTGTTCATCTGTGTATTCAATGATTAAGAAGAAAAAAATTTAAGATAAAAGAGGGGAATTTTGATTTCTGTAATTATAGAGTAAGAGAATCAGACTCATAGAATAGCAGAGTTGGAAGGGGCCTAAAAGGCCATCCAGTCCAACCCCCTGCTCAGTGCAGGAATCCACCCTAAAGCATCCCTGACAGATGCTTGTCCAGCTGCCTCTTGAAGGCCTCTAGTGTGGGAGAGCCCACCACCTCCCTAGGTAACTGATTCCATTGTCGGACTGCTCTAAAAGTCATAACAGAAGATATGGTTGCATATTTTTGCTGCGGAGAAAATCGGAAGTCCATCTTAAATTTGTATGTTTTTATATGTTTTGTGTTTTTTATCTCTTATATGTTTTTTCCTCTTGTTTTGTGCCTTTAAGTTGGTGTTGTTTTGAAATAATAATAAAAAATTATACCACATCAAGGATTAACGCATGGCTGTTTTCAGTGGGAACTCTCACACGCCTGGAGTGACGCATGCGATCAGATGTGGCCTGGCGCACACTCACCATACGCCATCTGTTTGATTGAGATGGGAGAGCGCCCGTCTTCGCTGATGGTGACCAGCCCCTCGTCAGCTTTCCTGGATGAAAAGGAAGCAAGGAATGGGTCAACAGTTCCAGGAAAGAAATGGCAGACCAAAGAAAGCCACAGAGCGTCGACTATGGGGCGGTAAAGAAATGTAATAAATCATAAGAATGTGCCATGCTGGATCAGACTGAAGGTCCATCTAATCCAACACACTCTGTAACTACCACTATCTTGCCACACACACCCCTCGAAGTCTACTGCGACATTTAAATACCCCCACTGCAACTCCACTGCTCCCAATTCCAGTTTTCCTCCTCTTTACAAATGGGCTCACCCTACAAAAGCCCATCTTTACTGGGCCCCTATGGGATCAGAACAAGATCTAAGTGCAACACAGAACCTTCACCAGCTGACTGCCAGGAGCCCCGACAGATGATATCTATCTTACGTTTAACCTCGTCTCTACATCCATGGGGACTAGCGACTTAAAACAAACAAACCAGATTATTATTATTATTATTATATTTATTTGTATACCGCCTTTTGCCCAATACTGGGCCTCAAGGCGGCCTTACAAAGTTTAAAACATACACTGCAAAACCTAGGAAAAGATATATATATATAAATACTGTATTTCGTAATTGTGTTTTAACCTGTTGGGTGTTTTATTGTGGTTTTAATTTTTGTGAACCGCCCAGAGAGCTTCGGCTATTGGGCGGTATAAAAATGTAATAAATATATATATATATATATATATATATATATATATATGTTTAAAATACACAACAAAATTATAAGTCATTAACATAGATGGAGGACCAGATTATTCTCCAAAGGCCTGCTGGAACAAACAAGTTTTAGCCTGCTTCCGAAAGCCCATCAAGGAGGGAGCCAGCCTAGCTTCCCCGTGGAGCAGCCACCGAGAAGGCCCTGTCCCATGTTCCCACCAAGCGTGCCTGTGAAGATGGTGGGACTGAAAGAAGGGCTTCTCCAGAAGATCTTAAAGCAAGGGGGGCTCATAAGGGAGAAGACGGTCTTTGAGATAACCTGGACCCGAGCCATATAGGGCTTTATAGCTCATAACCAGCATTTTGAATTGTGCCCGGAAATAGACTGGAAGCTAGTGGCGCTGTTTTAACAGGGGAGTTGTCTGCTCCCTGTAACCAGCCCCGGTCAACAATCTGGCTGCAGCTTTTTGAACCAGCTGGAGTTTCCGAACACTCTTCAAAGGCAGCCCCACGTAGAGCCCATTACAGTAATCCAATCGGGATGTAACTAAGGCATGTGTCACCGTGGCCAGGTCCGGCATCTCAGGGATTCTCAGAAGAATTAAAAAGCCCGCAAAATGCACGGCAGATTTCACTTCTGACCTGAGATCCAAATCAGACAGAAGTCTGAATGATACCCCCTCCCCAAAAAACAACACTGCTCTAAACATCTGAAATAGCTTCACTGTTGAATAATCCGATTCAGATGTGTTTAAGTGCATACAGACATCGGATCATCAGAACACATTTTTTTAAAAAAAGATACAGATATGAATACAAAGCCAGCATGTGTCCATAAAGTTAACACAACCCCAAATCTATAGAATAAACTTCAGATTCTGAATATCTGACTAAAATAAGGGAAATTATATGAAATCACTCATGAACTTAAAAGTTCTAAACCTCCCTGACAAGATTTCCCCCACTAACACCAATTACTTCTTAGTTTACAAAATCTGTACACCACTTCGTATCTAAAACAGATTTCAGAGTGGTGAACATTAATAAAACAGTTTGAGGGGGAGATTAAAATGTCATATTAAAATTGTCCTTTTTAAAAACAGAACACCAATAAAACCCATGGCTGTTGGTTAAGGAAGGCTTCTTGGAACAGAACTGCCTTTGAAGTGGGATTGCAATCTAAAATCGGATCCAAATATCATTCCCTCAGGACATGATACAATGTGCTGGTTTTGATCTTTAAAGCTTTAAAAAGTTTGGGACCAAGTTACTTGAAGGACCGCCTTCGCCCATATCAGCCTGCCCGCACTTTAAGGTCTGAAAGAGATGCCCTTCTCATTTGCCCACCTGTGAGAGCAATTAGGTGGATGATCACATATGACGTAGCCTTCTCCATGGTGGCCCCACACCTTCGAAGCAAGCTCCCATCAGAAATCCTCCATGCCCCATCATTACCGGCTTTTAAGAAGGTCTTGAAAACACGATTTTATCTTGGCCTTCTCTTGATACGACTGTTGCTGCTGGTTTTATTGTTTTTATTGCCATTTTATTGCTTTTACATTTTTACTGCTTTTAACATTTTAACTGTTTTCATGTATTTTAGTGCTGAGAGCCACCTTGTGAGGGCTTCTGCCCTGAAACGTTTTAAATAAACAAATAAATACAGTGAAAGCGATTTTAAAAACTTTCCCCTTGATGAAACTGACCAGTGCCCATATATATATACATTTGTGAACCGCCCAGAGAGCTTCGGCTATTGGGCGGTATAAAAATGTAATTAATTAATTAATTAATGGAGAAATCCAGGATTTTATCTTAGGTCTAATTGGACAGCACTTTGACCCAAAACAAAAAAGGAGTAGCCCTGAAAGCCGGCCAAGAAATGTTTGAAATAAATAACTAAATAAAATACAAAGGACAACGTATAATCATACGTACACGATCTTCCACCTATTTTAAAACGAAAGGACAGGCATGTTCAGAACCCAGCCTATTCCATTATCTTCCTTTGAAGGATCACAGCTCCCCCACAAAAACGGAAAACCCGGGAAGACGTTAGCATGGTCCTCTAGAAAACAGCTCTGTTCACCCTCCCAGAACTACAGCCCCAGGGCACTTTGAAGAACCATGACACTTCAACCAGGCTGGGCTATTATTATTATTATTTATTTATATAGCACCATCAATGTACACCTTGAAGGGCGTTCTTACTTGAGTAGCTTGAAGTAGCCAAAACGGAAGGCTTCCTGCAGCAACACCGACACCGCCGCCCCGAACATCAGGAGGCCATGCTGCAGACGCCCGTCTTCTCGGTCGCTCAGATGCACCGAAATAAACCAGATGGAAGAAGCCAGGAGGAGAGAGACCAGCCAGAAAAAGGCCCTGGGTGAACAGCAGAGACAGAGAAAAACGTTCGGATGGCTGGTGATGCACGAATGTGGAAAACCACGAAACCCCACATTGTACCATCTGTAGCAATCCTGAAAATAGCATGATTTTACTTATGCGGCCTTAGTGATGCCACTTGCCCGTGTCGTGGCCCCTGGTTGCCGTATTGTTATTACTAATAACATTTCTACACCTGCCCATAGTAGAAGCGCTGCAGGCGGTTTGCAAAAAATTAAAACATTAAAAAACGATGCACAAAATTTAAAACCATAAAAACAGACAACATACAAAGACCTAGGAAAAGATATATATTTTATATATATATATAAAAGACCTAGGAAAAGATATATACATTCCAAAACAACTTAGTGCACCGTTCACTTGCCCAAGAACCAGGCAGGACGCAATCCCGTGCGTGTTTTACCAGTAAAAAAGGCCCTACAGCTCCCATTATACACCAATCAACTATGCTGGAGGTTGTAGGGCTTTTCCCCCTCTAAACATGCATAGGATTACAACAGGATCTACTAGGAAAAACATTGTTTATTTAAATTGTTTTTAGTCGGTCACATCATTTTAATTTCTCTCTGTTAAATCATTTAGACTATTTTTTATGCTGTGTTTTGTATTTTTATGGAATGTTGTAAATTGCCAACAGAGCTTCGTCTATGGGGCGGTATAGCAATAATAATAATAATAATAATAATAATAATAATAATAATAATAATAATAATAATTAATCATAATCATAATGATTGCACTTTAAGCTGCTCTGAGCTATGACTCATTTTCCACCTCCGAGGCACTAAAGGGAAGTGTGGTCACCACAACTCCCATCACATGCCTCTTTGCGGGCAGGAAGGAAAGATTGCAACGTGAAAGAAAAACAAACAAAAAACTGGAAAGTCTAGATCTGAAGAGGCACTGCATTCCTCTTCATAGAATCATAGAATAGCAGAGTTGGAAGGGGCCTACAAGGCCATCCAGTCCAACCCCCTGCTCAATGCAGGAATCCACCCGAAAGCATCCCCGACAGCACCATGTACATTGATGGTGCTATATAAATAAATAATAATAATAATAATAAGATGGTTGTCCAGCTGCCTCTCAAAGGCCTCTAAAAGGCCCACAACCTCGCTAAGTAACTGATTCCATTGTCGTACTGCTCTAACAGTCAGGAAGTTTTTCCTGATGTCCAGCCGGAATCTGGCTTCCTGTAACTTGAGCCCATGATTCCGTGTCCTGCACTCTGGGATGATGGAGAAGAGATCTTGGCCCTCCCCTGTGTGACAACCTTTCAAGTATTTGAAGAGTGCTCTCATGTCTCCCCACAATCTTCTCTTCTCCAGGCTAAACATGAAAGGAAAGTGGTTCATAGAATCATAGAATAGTAGAGTTGGAAGGGGCCTACAAGGCCATCAACCCCCTCCTCAACGCAGGAATCCACCCTAAAGCATCCCTGACAGATGGTTGTCCAGCTGCCTCTTGAATGCCTCTAAGTGTGGGAGAGCCCACCACCTCCCTAGGTAACTGGTTCCATTGTCGTACTGCTCTAACAGTCAGGACGTTTTTCCTGATGTCCAGCTGGAATCTGGCTTCCTGTAACTTGAGCCCGTTATTCCGTGTCCAGCACTCTGGGAGGATCGAGAAGAGATCCTGGCCCTCCTCTGTGTGACAACCTTTCAAGTATTTGAAGAGTGCTATCATGTCTCCCCTCCATCTTCTCTTCTCCAGGCTAAACATGCCCAGTTCTTTCAGTCTCTCTTCATAGGGCTTTGTTTCACACGTGAGAAGTCTTTCCTGTCACATTGGCCTGGTTCAGAAGACACCTTAAACCACGGCTTTAACCATGGTGGTTAAGCCAGAAAGCTGGGCCGTGTTCAGAAGACACCTTAAACCATGGCTTTAACCACGTTGAGTAAGGCGTTTTGCTTTATCCACCGTAGTTAAAGCCATGGTTTAAGGCGTCTTCTGAACGGGGCCAATCTCGACAAAGCATGAAGAGGTTTGCTCCAGAGCCCTGGATTCTCACATGGGAAAGCAAGCTGTGGGTGTTCTGCACAAGCGCGTGATGGGACCCTGCCCGCCGGCCACTTCTTTCCAAAACTCAATTGGGCAAGCTCGTCATCAGTTACATTTCGCCCAGCCCTTTCCCAACCTGATGCCCTAGAGATGTGCTGCACTACAACTCCCATCAGCCCCAGCTAGCACGGCCAGGCATGCAGGCAGTTGCCATCTAAAACATCTGGAGGGCATCTGGTTAGGGAACGCTGGGCCCAGCTAAGGGTAAACACCCACAGGGGAATAAAGTGCTCCGTCTTTCCCTGGTCCTGGGCGTGACTCTCCTTCCGGCATTCGTTCAAAGTCCTTTGCAGGGGAGAAGCCAGACTGTGGTCCGGAAACTTCAGCAGGCCCAAAACAGGGCAGCAAGTTTGCTAACAGAAACTGGCCAGCGAGGTTATACGATGCCAGTCCCTTTCCGGCCCGATTCAAAGCGCTGGTAAAACATTCAAAGCCCTAAAAGGCTTAGGGCCAGGTTACCTGAAGGAACGCCTCCTCCTAGATACACCTGCCCGGACCCTAAGGTCATCCTCAGGGGCCCTTCTCCGTGAGCCCCTGCCAAAGGAAGTGAGGCAGGTGGCTACTCAGAGGAGGGCCTTCTCTGCTGTGGCACCCCGGCTGTGGAATGAGGTTCACCTGGAACCTAGCTATGCTCTCTCCGGCACCAGGTGAAGACCTTTATTTATTTACTAAGACATTTGTGTACCCCACCCTATATCACCTTTCTATGTCCCCTCCCCAAGCAGTTTTAACAGTCCAGTTTCCAACTCTAAAATCTGCTCTCGCCCTTCAGATCTCTGCACTGCTGCTGGGATTGGAGTCCGGTGGCACTTTTTAAAGATATTGCACTTTTTAGCCGTTCTGCGTCCTGTTGAGTTTCCGGCTGCATTTTGCGTTTTTTTCATTTTTGTGAAGTTCTGTCTAGCGAGTGGGATAGAAATCAATAAGCTTCTCCAAGCACCTGTCCAGAGCCTCCCCACCCCATACCTACACCCCCCCCTGCAAGACCCTTCATGACAGAGCCAGGGGTCCAGAGCATCTTCCCCCATCGCTTGGGGGTCTGGTCCAGTTAGACCCCCTTGCTGGACCTGCTCCAGAGCTCCCCTCCCTGGGAAGACCCACCACCACCACCACCCTCGAAGGTCCCTTCCAAGAGACCCCCACCCTTTCCCGACCCCACCCTTTTGCCCCCCCAAGTGCTGCCCCCTAGGGGCTGCTCCTGGAACTGCTCCCCCCGCCCCTCCTTTGCCCTGGGCTGACCCGGCCACCAGGATGATGACGCGCAGGGGGTCCCCGGCCACGGTGAGCAGGCAGAGGGCCAAGGCCGGCCCGAAGGCGATGAAGGTGCAGCCGAAGAACACGGCCGCCCCCATGGCCCCGAGCAGCGGCAGGCGCAGCGCAAAACTGCTCGGGCGGCGACGCGTAAGGAAAGGAGGCCGGGCCGGAGGAGGAGCAGCAGGCGCAGCAGCCCAGCTGGGAGGACAAGGAGGGCGGGGGAGGGAGGCGGCCAATGGGGAGGAGGGGGCGGGGCCGCACGGCCACGGGGCGGAGCCGCAGCCCTGCCCTCCCCAGAAGCATCATGGGAGTTGTAGTCCCGCAGGGGAATAAACAGAGAGGCATAAAGGTCTAGAGATGAGATGTAGCGGGGTATTCAGAGATAACAGTCACCGCCTGGTTGGTTTGTTTATTTATATATTTATTATATGTAATATTATATAATATATAACCTTTGTCATTTATTTATTTATTTATTTATTTACAATATTTATATACTGCTCCCCATTGAAAATTTCGGAGCGGTGTACAAGATAAAAATAAAATAAAAACAGAATAAAACACTTTAAAATAGATTTTAAAAGATGCAAAATTATATACTTTAACACCGCCCCTGACCCGTAGCCCCCCTCCCAAGGCAGGTTCCACGGGGCGATCGCATTCACACGTGCAACCTGCGCCTCTGCGTGGAGGGAACGCGCAATCCGGAACGCGCGTCGCCAGGCGCTCCCGTCCCCTCCCCTCCCTCCCCTCCCCTGCAATGAATAGCTTAGGGGACGGATTTGTCGCCCCCCCTTCTGCTCACGTGATCCAGAAGGAGCCCAACATGGCGCAGTCCTAGGCAGCTTCAGCCTCCGCGAAGCCCAGGAGGGAGGTTAAGGCAAAAAACGGGAGGGGCGAGGGGGCGTTGCGCTGCATTGCACAGAGGAGACGCAGCCAGGAGTCCGGCCGGTGAGTGGTGCGGGTGGGGTGGGGTGGGGGGACACTGCTAGGCTGGTTCAACGGGGGTGGGGGGCACTCAACCATCCCTCCCTCCCTCCTTGCAAAATTGCCCCCCCAAAGTGCACCCAAATTTGCCCCCCCAAAGTGCACCCAAATTTGCCCCCCCAAAGTGCACCCAAATTTGCCCCCCCAAAGTGCACCCAAATCCCCCCCAAAGTGCACCCAAATCCCCCCCCAAAGTGCACCCAAATCCCCCCCCCAAAGTGCACCCAAATTTGCCCCCCACCCACCCAAAGTGGCTCGCCCTTGGTCCTCCCAACAAAGGGGGCACCCTTCTGGATCGGGTCCCTTGCTCAATCCCAGAAGGGCCCGCGGAGCAGGGAAGGATTCCCCCCCACCCACCCGCACACACACCGTCCCCCTCTTCTCTGGTGCCTGGTGAGGCTGGGGTCCTGGGTGGGGAGGGGGCGACTCCAGGCAAAGGTGGGAAGGTGAATCCCAGCCCGAGGATGGAGAAGGAGGCAAGCAGGGACTAAAAGCCCCCTTCTAGGACCTTCCTAGATGGGGATGGATCATCATTTGGGGGTGGGGGGATGGAGGAGAGGGGGATGTTTCCAGAGAGCACCTCCCTATAAGGTCCACCCTGAATTCAACCTATTGAGTCATAAGAACATCAGAAGAGCCTTGATGCTGGATCAGACCCAGGGTCCATCTTGACCAGCCATCGGCCAAGGACCAACAAGGCAGGACATGATGCCACAGCACCCTCCCGCCCATGTTCCCCAGCCCAGCATTCTGTTCCCACAGTGGCCAGCCAGTTGCTCCAACAGGAAGCCCATGAGCACAACAGCATCCTCCCACCCATGTTCCCCAGCAGCTGGTGCACAGAGGCGTACTGTCTCCAAAGCCATCAGGGCTAGTAGCCACGGATGGCCTCCTCCTCCAGGAATTGATCCAGCCCCCTTTTAAAACCATCCAAATGGGTGGCCATCTCACTACATCTTGTGGCAGTGAGTTCCATAATCTAACTTTGCGCTGTGTGAAGAAGTCCTTCCTTTCATTTGTCCTAAATCTCCCACCCATCAGCTTCATGGGATAACTCTGGGTTCTAGTATTATGAGAGAGGGAGAAAAATGTCTCCCTGTCCACCTTCTCCACACCAGGCATCGTTTTGTCCACCTCTATCCTGTCTCCCCTCAGCCTCCTTTTCTCCAAGCTAAACCATCCCAGCTGTTGTCACCTTCCCTCATAGGGGAGATGCTCCAGCCCCTGGATCATGTGAGTTGCGCTTTTCCAACTCTACAGTATCCCTTTTTTTTTAAGGTGTGGGACGTATCACTGGGCCCCAAACCCCCATGGTCTGCCCCAGCTGTGAGGCGATCAGGGGGGGCAGGCTAGCTTCTTCGGAGTGCTTTTCTGCAGCCAGTGATAAGTTGGGAGAAGGGTGTTGTGGTACATCACACACTTTGTGCGCACTAGCCCTGGTGGCTATGTGCTACCTCAAGTATCAGAGGCAGTAGGTCTGTATACACCAGTTGCTGGGGAACATGGGCATGATTGTCCATTGTGTAAACAGAGTGCTAGACTACATGGACCCTCAGTCTGATCCAGCAGGGCTCTTCTGATGTCCTTAAGATCCTCGGTCAACAGTCCAGGACAGTAAAGGGAAAACATGACAGAGGTGTACAAAATTATTCCTGGTGTGGAGAATGTGGACAGGGAGACATTTTTCTCCCTCTCTCAAAATACTAGAACCCGATGGGGTCCTTCCATGAAGCTGATGGGTGGGAGATCCAGGACAAATTAGAGGAAGGACTTCTTCACACAGCGCAGAGTTAAATTATGGAACTCACTGCCACATGATGTGGTGATGGCCACCCATTTGGATGGCTTTAAAAGGGGGTTGGATCAATTCCTGGAGGAGGAAGCCATCCATGGCTACTAGCCCTGAGGCTATGTGTTACCTCCAGTAGCAGAGGCAGCAAGCCTATGTACACCAGTTGCTGGGGAACATGGGTGGGAGGGTGCTGTTGCACTCAGGTCCTACTTGTGAGTTTCCCACAGGCAGCTTGGTTGGCCAATGTGGACACAGGATCCTGGATAGATGGGTTTTCACTCTGATCCAGCAGGCCTCTTCTGGTATATATTCTAAGCCTGTTCTCATATCAGGCCTGTCCAAGGCTTTCATCCTAAACTTGGAGCTGCGTTGGAGAGTGAAGCGCTTTTTTTCGGCGCATCAGAATCTGCTGAGTCACACCATGGGTCCATCTAGCCCATTATTCATGACACTGGCTGGCAGCAGCAGCTCCGAGGTTTCAGGCAGGAGTTTTTCCTGCCCCACTTGGGAGATGCCAGGATTCGAATCTGGGTCTTTCTGCCTGCAGTGCAGGGCTCTATCGCTGAGCTTCCGCCCCTCCTAGGGAGAGCAGGGCGGGTAGCTAACGGAAGCCTGTGTGTACGTTGGGGTAACCTCTTCCCCCCCCCCTCTTTTCCTCGCAGTGATTCCTGACGGAGGGCCCCGGTTTTGCCATGGTGAAGATCTTTGTGGGGGGCCTGTCTCCCGTGGTCACAGCCGAGGAGCTGCGGAAGCTCTTTGAGCAGTACGGGCAGGTGAACGAGTGCGACATCTTGAAGAACTTCGCCTTCGTGCACATGGAGAAGGAAGACGAGGCCCACCAGGCCATCAGCGCCTTGCACAAGAGCGAGTTCTACGGGGCCCACCTGACGGTGGAGTACGCCACCTCCAAGATCCGCAACGCCACCAAGATCTACGTGGGCAACGTCTCGGCCAAGGCCACCACCTCGCAGATCCGGCAGCTCTTCGAGAGGTTCGGCAAAGTGGTGGAGTGCGACATCGTGAAGAACTACGCCTTCGTCCACATGGCCAAGGAGCGGGAGGCCATGGACGCCATCTTGAACCTGAACGACACCCCGCTGGAAGACCAGAAGATCTTCGTCACCCTCTCCAAGAGCAACAGCTCCCTCCGGGCTGCCAAGGGAGCCGCCGTGGCCACCCCACCCCCCGCCGCCGCCACCCCCAGCTACTACTTCTCCCGGGGGCGTATCCCTGCTGCGGCCCCGGCCTACACCCCGTACTGTCCCCGCACGTGGTACGACCGAGAATACTGCGACCGCTACTCCTACGAGCTCTACGACCGGGCCCGAGCGGCCTACGACCGGGCCTTGCCTGCCGCTGCCGCCGCCGCCGCCGCCACCCCCCCCGGCCGCCTATAGGGAAAGGAGCCCCGTGGGGAGGCGAACAGCAACGCCCACCGCCGTCGTGACCCAGTACGCTGACCCGTACGCTGCCGCGGCCGCCGCAGCTGCGGCCGCCGCCACCGCCGCCAACCAGACATACAGCCAAGCCTACAGCCAGCCCGGGTATGCAGCAGCGGCCGCTGCGGCCGCCACCTACTCCCAGTACAGCATAGGCACCGCGTACAACGTGGCAGAATATTATGAGCGGTACGCCAGCGCCTACGCCGCCCAGTACGCCCAGACCTTCTGAGGGTGTTGTGTCCCTTTCACCAGTAAGTGTCCAGAAATCCTTGGTTGAATGGGGAGCGAGGGGGCAGGGGGTGTACCCCCCCCCAGCATCTGTCTCTACCCCATATTGGTGGGGGGAGAAAATATTAAAAGAAGGGATAAATATCAAGCCCCGGCCAAATCCACCCCTCCCAGAGGCCACGTCCAGCCCCCAAGGTTTCTCAGAGGGCCACGCCCCTTTCCCTTGGCCCCGCCTTCTTTCTCTCAACCACCAATCATTTCGTGGCTCCCCGTCTTTTTCGCATTCCCCCCCCCCTTATTCTAAAAGTCTGAAACACCTCTGGCAGGAAGAGCCTTAAGCTACGAGACGCTGGTATTTTGATGCTGGTTTTTGCCCCGCCCATTTTGCTTTGCCCATCGCTAGACCACGCCCCTCCTCGCAATTTCACCTGACACCCCCCCCCCCCGGAACTGGAAGAAATCCGACACCCCTTCCCGAAGTATTACTCTCCCGTCCCGCTGTCCTTCCAGCGAACGCGATGTGGAATCCATTGGTTCTCCCCCTTCGCTGCTTTTTATCCTCACAACAGCCCTGCGAGGTAGGTTAGGCCGAGAGATGTCGGCCGGCCCTGCATCACCCAGAAAATTTTGCAGCCGGGTCAAGCATTTTGGACACCGTTTCTTGTCCCGCCCTCTACCCCAAATCGGAAATCCATTGGCATTTATTCCGGCTTCGGCCCTGCCCGCCAGTAGAATGGGATCCCCCACGATTTTCTCCGAAGCTGAACGCCGCTCCCAGGGGGGAAAGATTCCCCCTCCTCTGCTGTATCGTCTCCAGTCCCGATGCGTGTGTATGTGTGT
The DNA here is from genome assembly GCF_023053635.1 of Elgaria multicarinata webbii. NCBI lineage: Eukaryota > Metazoa > Chordata > Lepidosauria > Squamata > Anguidae > Elgaria > Elgaria multicarinata. The sequence continues at coordinate 4,021,835 of NC_086191.1, read as the reverse complement.
GAATATATATACATATACGACTGCACGCGCCTAAATTGTGTAGATTTCTTTTCAGGCTCCTCCCAGGCAGCGCTGGAGCGGTGTCTCCAAGGCCCATTGCTGCGCATACTCTAACCTGCGCTGACATTTTCCTTCGGCTGCCTTCCAAGGTTGGTGACGCTGCGTTTTTTGGTTCTGCCTCCCCCTCCCCCCTTTTCTTCCTCCTCTCTTCCTTTTTTAAATTTTTTTTTTTTCTGTTCCGATCCGGCCGTTACCCCAAAACCGCCCCCTGCTTCGAAGAGCCGGCGCCCGCCTCCCGCCTCGCCAACCCCGCCTCGCCAACCCGTGATGACGCCGAAGACGCTTTCGCTTGCAGAAACGTGCCCGGGTTTCCCCACCCCCACCCCCCCCGCGCCCAAACTCTTCCCCCGTGCCGCCAGCGTTTGCAACCCTCCGCCCGGCCCGCCGGCTACATCCTTTGCTTGCTCCATGTCGTCGCGTGCCGAGTTCCGATCCCGCAGCCGAGTCGCCGGGCTGCGTCGCCGGGAAGGCTCCTTTTGCTTTGCAGTATTCCTGGGTACTCGGACTTGATTTTAATTATCGTTGTTCGCCTTTGTACAAGTGATTAACAGAGTTTGTTCTCGTCACGGCAACTTGTTCACTTTTTATTTTCTTTCAATGTGGATGATTAAACGGCTTTTACAGAACCTACCGCGTCTCGTCGTCAAATCAGCGTCGCTTTAATGGTATCGCCCCCCCCTCTGCCTCCCCCCGCACCCCCAATCTGATCTGCTCCGCCCCTCTTTCTGCATGGGGGAATGGACCACTTCGGCCCTGCTGTGACTTCCGTCTCCCGCATTTCCGCTTCGGTTAACTTCCCCCCCTCCCCGAACCCTGTGCTTTGCGTAAAGAGCCGTGCCGCCTCTGTGCCGCCTCTCTCTCTCTCTCTCTCTCTCTCCCCCCGTCTCTCTCGGCTCTGCTGCCACCACTGCCACTAACTCCATTTCAAGAGTTAGGGAAAACGTTTGCAAGAACCCCCCCAAGCCGTGGCTTCGTACCGCTTCTGGATTCCGTCTCTTCGTCTTTTAAAGAAACGTCGGGGCTGCCCGGGCCGAGCGCCGGATATTTTTTTTAACGCTGTTTTCTTTCCCCTCGTTGACTTTCTCTTTTTGTGGACAGCTGTTTCTGGAAGGCGCAATGGGGAATCTGGAATGCCCCACAAGCGGGCAAAGCTGACCTGAACCACCGCCGTCCGTTCTGCCCACCGGCCAGCTGACCAGAGTTCGAAGCTTCTCCGGGTGAACGTCCGGCTGTCCCCCCCCCACCCCTCTTCTCTTTCGCTCTCAGAATAGGCACTGGGGAGACGTGGGATGATGGGTGGGATGATGGTTGAAAGTCGGTGGAGGCTGGTGGCTCCGTTTTCCGTCGGAACTCTAAAAGAACCATGCAAAGAGCTTCCGGAGAGCTCCTTTAGAATTCTGACCAGTTCTGACAGAAACCCGGAGTGGACTCACCACCCCACTGACATTGGAGCCACCAGCCTCCACCGGTGAATTTTACTTCCGCGCCCGTCCCAGAAAAGGGATTGTCCCAGTAGGATTCACACCTTTCTACATTGTGACATATTTTTTTTGTCCCGGGTATCACCACAAAATGGCTGCCATGGGAGGCAGGGCAAAGGACAAGCCCCCTGCCCCAAAGACTGGCCGAGGTGGGGGTCTGAGCCCCGACGCACTAAAAACAGCTCCTTTGAGCCCACAGTTTTCAGCAGCGACAGAAACCTACGGGTAAGGAGATGCATCAATTAAAAAGGAAAGTGTCAGGGCACCTTGGTAAGGTGTTCAGGGGCTGCATGGGTGCCACAGGTGGGCACACCTTTACCTATCCCTGGTCTAGCGTGTTGGGTAAGCCACTAGAATATCGGAGTTGTGGTATTTAGGCGCACACACACATGCCGTGGCCGCATGGATACCGCCGGAGCTGGGACATTTTTAGCCCGGGGGTTCCCCTCCTCTCTCCCAAGCCGACGGGGTCCTCTGCTTTCCTCCTCTCTCTAGCCCTCTCTGTTCTCCCCAGCAGGGCTCAGTCCCGGTCGGTCGCTGGGATACAACGGAGGTGAGTCTGCACCTTTCCTGCTTGGCTGGGATTCAACACACGGCCCCTCTTCCGGACGTCATGTGGGGTTCAACTTGGAGGGGTTCTTTCTGGGGCTGGGAGCAGCAAGGCAGCGTGGGAGGGGCTCTTCCCCCTGGAAGGCTGATGCGGGGACATTTCTATTATTTGAAGATGGGAGTCTTTTCTATTATTTAATTTATTTTACTTTATAGATCTTATTTTTATTTTACTAATTGTAATTTTATTATTTTTGTTCATTTTATTATTTTTTATTTTGATTGTATTTCCAATTTTATAATTTTTATTTTATTTCTTATTACTTTATAAATTGGATTATTCATTTTATAATTTTTATTGTTTTTTACTTTTATTTTTATTGTTTTTGAGTTTAATTTTTATTATTTTTATGTTATTTTTCATTTTACAAATTGTTCTTTTATTATTTTTATTTTATTTTTTGTTTTTTTTATTTTATAAATTACTTATTTTATTTTATGAATTAATTTTTATTGTTTTTTATTTTTATTGTTTTTGAGTTTAATTTTTATTATTTTTATATTATTTTTTATTTTACAAATTGTTCTTTTATTTTTATTTTATATATTTTTATTTTTATTGTATTTCTTAGTTTATAAATTATTTTTTATTTTATAAATTTATTTTTTTACTGTTTTTTAATTTAATTTTGATCATTTGTAGTTTAATTTTTATTTTTGATCTTTTTTATTTCATTTTTATTCTTTATTTTATTTCTTGTTTTATACATTTAATTTTTTTATTACCTTCATTTAATTTTTTTATTTTTATATCATTTTATCTTACAAATGTTATTTCATTTCATTTCTACGGTGCATTTCAGAGCAGGAGCCCTTCCAAGGCGTCCCATGATAATTAAATAGACTGGTAACAGTAATAAAACAGTTAAATTTGCATTGAGACAACAACACCGGCAATAAAACCTCTGGATGGCTCAGATTTTGGCTTTCCTTCTTTGTGGCTCCATCTCAGTTCTGGCCACTGGTCGCAGCGTCAGTCTGAGACCTTTAAGGACCTTTATTTTATTGTTTTACTCTGTACAGCACCATGTACATTGATGGAGCTATATAAATAAATAATAATAATAATAATAAGGGGTGGGGCAACTTGCAGCCCGAGGCCTAATTTCAAAAGCCCTCTGCAAATGATTAGTTCAGATGAGCCCAGCACCACGTCTGGACTGGATGGATGGCCTCAAGAGGCCCCTTCCAACTCTGTTATCCTATGAGAGTTCCCTACGTGGGGAAAGAGCAACAGAGATGGGTTCTGGGTTCCGTCTCATGAACGGCCGAGCTGCAGAAGGCACCTGAGCTTTGCGCCTGGTTCAGAGTCCTTGCCTCTCGTTCCCAGGCGATGGCGGTGGCCGGGAGGAGGAGGAGGAGAGGCCATGGCCTCCTGGCTCCCCGGGTCTCAAGCCAACAAGCAGCAGCCATGAAGAGGAAGAGGAGGAGGAGCTGGGGACAATGGCGGTGAAAAGGCAGACTCATTCAGCGGGCTTCCTGGGGGTGTCCTAGCCCTAGAACTCCCCGAAACTGGGAGCCAGCGCTATTCCCAACCTAAGCTGAGTGGCAGGAAAGGAGACAGGAGGAGTCCTCTCTATTTTCCCCATACTGAGGATTGGGGTGTTTCCACTCTGGCAAAGAAGGGCAGACCACCCCCCAAAGCAAAAGCAGCAAAGACTCCGTTGAAAGAAGATTTACAAACATGTATTTTACAGGGGAGGGGGACGGGACAGAATACCCAACGTGCATAGGGGAGGAGAGGCACAAGGAGGGGGACGCTGAGTGGCTGAATCCGCTCCGGCCAGCCAATGTCAGGACCAGGCCGCTGGGAGAAGCAGGCAGGTGTTCTTCTCCCAGGCCCACGGTGGTGGCCCGTCTGTCCACCTTGCTCGCAACTATAAGTGTTTCAGATGCTGCTGAAAGATCTCCTCGGCTCTCTGAAGGTACTCCGCTGTCTTCTTCTTCACTGCCTCTCGGCGGGCCGCGTCGGGGTCCCCTGAAAGAAGGAAGATGTAAGGGAACTCGCCGCCGTTACTGCACGTGTGAACCCTTTAAGAACATAAAAAGTGCCCTGATGCTGGATCAGACCAAGGGTCCATCTAGTCCAGCACGGCCAACCAGCTATCAGCCAGCGATGAACAAGCAGGACATGGTGCAACAGCACCATCCCACCCATGTTCCCCAGCAACTGGTGCACACAGGCTCACTGCCTTGGATATTGGAGGTTGCACATAACCATCAGGGCTAGTAGCCACGGATAGCCTTCTCCTCTTCCAGGAATTTATCCAACCCCCTTTTAAAGCCATCCAGACTGGTGGCCATCACTACATCTTGTGGTAGTGAGTTCCGTAATTTAACTTTGCATCTCGCTGAGCAAAGGGAGGGAGGGCAGATTCGAGCCACCTCAACCGCAGCCAGAAGGGCCCGGACCAGGGGTCCCCAAATGTTACGAGTCAGCGGGCACAGCCGAGAGGTGGTTGTGGGCACTCTCACAAAATGGAAGCCGTGAGGTGGGCATGCTCACCTATTCAGCTGCCGCGACGGGCATGGCAAACCGGTGAGGCTGTAAGAAAAATAACTCAGCCCCTCGCCAAAAAAAAACACAAAACGTGAGGCAAAGGCGGGAGCTGAGCTCCAAAATGGTTGCGCCCAGTTTTCTGGATGAGCTGACGAGGCTCAGAGACAAGTAACTTGGGCCGCGAATGTCACACATGAGGCCTAGAAATGTTCTTGGAAATAAAGATGGTGTGAAAATGGCTGCCTCGCTTTGTAGAACCAAAAATAAAAGGGTCACGGAAAGTGGATCACTGAGCTAATGTAATCACTTGTAAGGTTAATAATAGTGATAGAAATCAAAATGTATTCATCAAATTATACTACAGTATACATATATATATATATATATATACATCACACTGTCTAAATACAGTGAATGAGATCAACAGAGTTAGTTTTTCAGCTCAAATAGTTGTATATAAGAAATGGTCAAAACAATGATTTTATCGATACAATTGTGTATGCGTATGTGTACGTATATGCAATTTCTGTGAATTTATGAATGCATTTTGGTTTAGATCAGGCTTACAAGTGATACTATTAGCTCAGCAGAAAAGGGCAACGAAAGTGATGAAAGGGCTGGAGCATCTCCCCTGTGAGGGAAGGTGACAAGAGCTGGGATTGTTTAGCTTGGAGAAAAGGAGGCTGAGGGGAGACAGGAGAGAGGTGGACACAATCATGCATGGTGTGGAGAAGTGGATAGGGAGACATTTTTCTCCCTCTCTCAAAATACTAGAACCCCATGGGGTCATCCCATGAAGCTGATGGGTGGGAGATCCAGGACAAATAAAAGGAAGGACTTCTTCACACAGCGCATAGTCAAACTATGGAACTCACTGCCACAAGATGTAGTGATGGCCACCCATTTGGATGGCTTCAAAAGGGGGTTGGATAAATTCCTGGAGGCGAAGGCTATTCATGGCTACTAGCTTTGATGGTTGTGTGCTATCTCCAGTATTCAAGGAGTTGTGTACACCAGTTGCTGGGGAACATGGGTGGGAGGGTGCTGTTGCACCATGTCCTGCTTTGTTGGTCCCTGGCTGACAGCTGGTCGGCCCCTGTGTGAACAGAGTGCTGGACTAGATGGACCCTTGGTCTGATCCAGCATCAGGGCTCTTAGGTTCTTATGTTTTCAGTAATCCACTTTCCGTGGTCCTTTCGTTTCGGTTTGACATCTCTATTGAGGGTTCCTCTCCTGTCACTTGGTTATGCATCAACCTCCCAGCTATTTTTTTTAATTAATAATCTAAATTAATAGTAAAAAGCAGGAGGGGAAGGCAGCTTGGGAGGCGCTGAGAAACGTCCGTGGGAAAAGCAGTGGCCGTGGGCACCATGTTGGAGACCCTAGACTGAAATCGTTCTGCTATCAAGGAAACTCGGAATCGGATCCCGGCAGGAAAAACCGGGAGACGTGTTTCTTGCTCGGACAAGTACCGCACTCGTGGGGTGGGGGGGGTGTCGAGCCGGCCTATCCTGGCCCCCAGCCGCTCCACATGGGGAGAAGATGCAGGCCCACGGCGGCCAAACCATCCAGCCGCATTTGCGACCCACGTTACCTTGCAGCCCCTGAAGCAGTAAATCCACGCCGCTGCGGTAGCCACAGAAAGCCGCCTTGTAGTCCTCGGCCGCTTCGCTCTCCAAGGCCTGCCTGATGCGCTCCGTGGCCAGGGGCACGTACCCGCCGGGGTCTGACGCCTCCGCTCCTTCTGTGGCTTCCTGCCCCGCTCTTGCTCCGGGGGCGGACGGGGCCGTCCCGTGGTCCGCAGCAGCAAGAACAGCCAGGTCTTCCCCGTGGGAGACTCTTCCTGCGCCGGAGGCTTAAGGAACAAAGAAAAAAGCTGACGGAAAGACACCCCACTCCCCAAAAACCATTCCTGGCTAGTTCATGAGCGACAGACTAATAGGAGCCGCTTGGGGACAGTATAGGAATGGGGAGAAACCCCCCAAAGTGCCCGTGTGTTGTATTGATTAGAGAGTTGGACTGGGGCTCAGGAGATCCGGGTTCGAGTCCCCGCTCAGCCCTGAAGCGAACTGGGTGACTTTGGGGGCAGTCCCTGCCTCTCAGCCTTCCCTACCTCACAGGGTCGTTGTGAAGATAAATGAGCGGCGGAGGACTGTGTAAGCCGCCCGGATTCCTTGCAAGAGGAAAAAAAGGTGGGATAGTTATGTAAATAAATAAATAAATAAAATCATTCTGTTCCCTAGCAGTGATGTAGCGGAAAAGGGATCGTGCCCATCACCACGGGAGCCCCCCAAGGCGAGTCCAAAGCTGCAGGCCTCTGGGTTGATCTGTATCAGCAAACCAGTTCTAGGGGGTCTCCATGACCGCCCAAGGATCAGGCTTTTCGTACGGTGAATGGGCCCCAATTGTCCGTTCAAGTGCAAGCTGCCCCCAAATAATTCCTGTTAGAGCACAGAGCAATATATTGCAGCGGGGGAAATTCATTTCCGTTCAGCTCCTGTGAGAATTGCAGACACGTTCCGTGGGTGGAGGGGAATCTGAGGGGGGTGGGGGTGGCATCAGAGTCCCTGCTAATGAAAAAGTCCCAGGGCCCTGTCCCTGTGAGTCCTGCCTCCACGACACCACCGTTTCCCAGTCGTCATTATTATTAATTATTATTATTATTATTATTATTACATTTATATCCCACCTTTTTTCCTCCAAGGAACCCAAGGCGGCGTACATAATCCTACTCCTCTCCACTTTATCCTCACAACAACCCTGTGAGGTGGGTTGGGCTGAGAGTCTGTGACTGGCCCAAAGTCACCCAGTGGGTTTCCATGGCTGAACGGGGACTAGAACTCAGATCTCCTGACTCCCAGTCTGACACTCTAGCCACTACACCACACTGGCTCTACAGTCATCTCCTCACCTTCTCTAGGGAAACTAGACCAAAGCGGTGAAGGGCCTGTGCCTGGCTTCCTGCCCCCTATGCTACCCAAGGCTCGGCTGTCCCACCACCAGTGCCCCCCAACCCCCCTACCTTCCTTGGAGAAGGGGTCAAAGAGCGCCAACTCCTGGACTGACAAGAGGCAGCAGGGAGGCGATCCCGGGCCTTTCTCTTCCTCCTCGTCCTCCACAAAGGCAAAGAGCGCGTCCAGAGCCTCGTCCTCCGGAGACTTCGTGGGGAAGGAGGCCCCCCCTGCATAAAGGGGGGATTTGGTTAGGGTAAGGTATCAGGTGAACTGACACAGGTGACGCAGAGAGCACGCCTAGGCCTCTCCCAACACCACTGCCCCAGAAAGTGTAGTTGCTAGGCTCTTAGAATGATAGAATCATAGAATAGTAGAGTTGGAAGGGGCCTATAAGGCCATCTAGTCCAACCCCCTGCTCAATGCAGGAATCCCCTTTCAACCGTCCCTGACAGATGGTTGTCCAGCTGCCTCCTGAATGCCTCTAGTGTGGGAGAGCCCACCACCTCCCTAGGTCACTGGTTCCATTGTCGTACTGCTCTAACCGTCAGGACGTTTTTCCTGATGTCCAGCCGGAATCTGGCTTCCTTTAACTTGAGCCCGTTATTCCGTGTCCTGCACTCTGGGAGGGTCGAGAAGAGATCCTGGCCCTCCTCTGTGTGACATCCTTTTAAGTCTTTGAAGAGTGCTCTCAGGTCTCCCCTCAATCTTCTCTTCTCCAGGCTAAAAGATTCGGTTCCCAGGCCCCCAGGCTACAAATCCGAATATGCTAATTTGATCCCTACTGTGGCGATACCTTTCCGTCCCCTAGGTATGTCTGCAGGTTCGTATGTCTAATGAGTGCATAATGTTTGACTGAGTGGGTGTGGCTAGTGATGCTGTGAGAAGTAGAAATAGGTTGGCTGAGGGGATTGTGAGGTTAGTTTTGACGTTTGGTTTCAGTCTGGGAGTTTTAGTCTGGCTTGTGCTACGTGAGAGTGTTTGGTGTGAGGAGTGAGAAAAGAGAGCGTTTTAAGGGACTTGGGATAGTTGTTTAAAGTACAAAAATAAGCAGGTTTGATCCAAATTGAAATACTACATTTCAATAAACTTTACTTTGTGTTCTGTTACCACAAACCGCACGTCAGCTCGGATTTATTACCTGCTATGTTACACGGTGTAAAAACATCGAACAACACACCTGCAGTTCAGTACCTCAACGACAGACCCTATTTATCAAAACTCTTTACCTTGTTCCCTCACATATAGGGGAAAGGTGTTGTTTTTACCCTTTCCTCAGGCTTTTCAAGAGGTGGCGCATGGATTGAGAACGGTGTGCTAGGCAAGGCCTTCTGGGTGAAGCCGGTGCCGTCGCGCCTACCTACGCACATTTAGAAACCCTTATGAGGACTTATTTAAATTTCCCAGGAGGCAAAACCAGCCTTGTTCACTCCTCACCCAAATCATCTCAAAAGATGACAAATCTTTTGTCTGGTTAGGCCTCATCTAGAGTATTGCGTCCTGTTCTGGGCTCCACAATTCAAGAAGGACGCAGACAAGCTGGAGCGTGTTCAGAAGAGGGCAACCAGGATGATCAGGGGTCTGGAAACAAAGCCCTATGAGGAGAGGCTGAAAGAACTGGGCATGTTTAGCCTGGAGAAGAGAAGACAGAGGGGAGACATGATAGCACTCTTCAAATACTTAAAAGGTTGTCGCACAGAGGAGAGCCAGGATCTCTTCTCGATCCTCCCAGAGTGCAGGACACGGAATAACGGGCTCAAGTTAAAGGAAGCCAGATTCCGGCTGGACATCAGGAAAAACTTCCTGGCTGTTAGAGCAGTACGACAATGGAACCAGTTCCCTAGGGAGGTGGTGGGCTCTCCCACACTAGAGGCCTTCAAGAGGCAGCTGGACAGCCATCTGTCAGGGATGCTTTAGGGTGGATTCCTTCATTGAGCAGGGGGTTGGACTCGATGGCCTTATAGGTCCTTTCCAACTCTGCTATTCTATGAAATCTGTCCGTTAGTTTGCACCCTGAACCGGACCGTACAAAATCAGGGGGGGGGAGTTTGTTTTGTTAAGCTTAATTGCCATGCATGGGGGTAGGGGGTAACTGGGCATGAGGTGGGTGGGTTGCAGGATGTAGGAAGGGGAATTGAAAATTGCCCCCCGCATGGCAATTAAGCTAATGGAGGGGACACATTTCTAGTGGCACCAATGGACACTCAGGGCCCTGGTTAATCCATTTGGGGGGGGGCAGGAAATCGATCACGGCCTCCACTTTCTTGCTTGGCAGGCAGAGAGCCAGGGAGCAAGCGACCCATGGCATCTGCAGCTCCTCATCCTTCCCACCGCCAATGTCTGGGGCAGAGCGAGGCAGGTGAACAAGCAGGTTGCAACGGACAAGAAGATGGCTCTTCTCAGCGGGCCCCTCCTCCGGCGTGGGCCATTGGCAGGTGCCCGGACATCCCTATCCTTGACGCCATCCCTGCACATTTCTATACCATCCAATAGCCGAATTAGGACCAAACAAATTTCTCATCCATCCCTATTCCGGAATAGCAACCTTGAGACATCATCAGGGCCTGCTCAGTGGTGGCTCTAGGTTTTGGGCAAGGCTCCTGCCATGGGCCTCTTCCTCCTGCCGTGGGCCTGCCTTCCCGCCACCACTGTCACCGGTTCTCTTTGCGCCTCTTTTTCATGGATGGAAAACGAGCCACGGAAAACCGTACCTTCCTCCTCCCTTCGGGCTTCCAAGTCCCACTCCTGGCTCGTGGCCTCCGCGGCTCCGCACGGGTCTTGCTTCAGTTCCGGGGGGTCCTGCTCGGCGACGGATCCCAGAGCGTCCTCCGCTGGTTCGACTCCTTCTGGCGGCACCGGGATCAGAGGGGGAGGCAGGGACTGCAAGTCAGACTTCTCAGCGAGGGTCTTTCCCTCCCCGCCCTGCAAGACAGAAGTAGCAGCAGGGTGAAAGCTGGATCCTCGCATCCAGGGACTAAGGCAAGAGCCCAGCACCACTTCTGCAAGCAGGGATGAGGCCCCGCCATCGTAGCAAAACAAGGAAAATCAAAATAACTTTTGTAAACCGTCCAGAGAGCTTAGGCTTTAAGGTGGTACATAAATGTAAATGATAATAATAATAATAATAATAATAATAATAATAATAATAATAATCCCCCACCCCTCTAAGGAGACACACTGCGATCACTTGGGAGGAGACTAGCACCTGGAGAACCTTTCCGCACCTTCCTCCCATCTGAACACCGGATGGGAGGAACCAAAAGCGCAGTTACAAAGTGGGGGATACTTGGCTCAGCAATACTACAAACGAGAAGGATCTTGGAGTTGTTGTAGATCACAAGCTGAATATGAGCCAACAGGGTGATGCAGCTGCAAAAAAAAGCAAACGCTATTTTGGGCTGCGTGAATAGAAGTAGAGCTTCCACATCGCGCGAGGTACTGGTTCCCCTCTATTAGGCCTCATCTTGAGTATTGCGTCCACTTCTAGGCTCCACAATTCAAGAAGGACGCAGACAAGCTGGAGCGTGTTCAGAGGAGGGCAACCAGGAGGATCAGGGGTCTGGAAACAAAGCCCTAGGAGGAGAGACTGAAAGAACTGGGCATATTTAGCCTGGAGAAGAGAAGATGGAGGGGAGACATGAGAGCACTCTTCAAATACTTAAAAGGTTGTCACACAGAGGAGGGCCAGGATCTCTTCTCGATCCTCCCAGAGTGCAGGACACGGAATAACAGGTTAATTCAAGTTAAAGGAAGCCAGATTCCATCTGGACATCAGGAAAAACTTCCTGTTAGATTAGTACGACAAAACATCAGGAAAAACCTCCTGACTGTTAGAGCAGTACCACAATGGAACCCATGACCTAGGGAGGTGGTGGGCTCCCCCACACTAGAGGCCTTCAAAAGGCAGCTGGACAGCCATCTGTCAGGGATGCTTGAAGGTGGATTCCTGCATCGAGCAGGGGGTTGGACTTGATGGCCTTAGAGGCCCCTTCCAACTCAACTATTCTGTGATTCTATGTCTCAATGAAATACCCGGAAGAATTCCTTGAGCTGAGGGCTGTTGTTCAAAGCAGCGATGTGGACCGTGAAGCGCAGCATGACCTCGGCCGCCTTCCGCCGTTCCTCAATCACCTCGGGGTCAAAACGGCCTGCAGGGAAGAAGGGTGCCGCATCAAATGAGGATCGTGTCATCGTCCTCACCCCAACAACCATCCCCAGGTGTAGACAGCAGAGACTTTGCCTAAACGCCAGTGGTAAATTTTGCAAGTGCAGCGCTGAGCATGGCAGTGTGTGCACACGAGCGGATCTGCATGGCTGCGACTCCATGCACGGTCACGTGGGAGTAAGCGCCACTGAATTCACAGATGCTGGCTTCTGACTGGACAAGTTCAGCTAATAGGGTGACCGTATGGAAAGGAGGACCGGGCTCCTGTATCTTTAACAGTTACATGGAAAAGGGAATTTCAGCAGGTGTCGTTTGTATGCATGCAGCATCTGGTGAAATCCCCTCTTCAGCACAACAGTTAAAGCTGCAGGAGCTATGCTAGAGTGACCAAATATAAAAGTGCATCCCGTTTTGCACGCTGGCCCACCAGGTGCCCCAAAGGGAGCCCACAAGCAGGGAATATTTCTCCCCAGCATCCGGTTCTGCCTCAGAAGAGGGAGCTTTCATTGAGCCATCAGAAGAAGCAGCGGCTGATCAAACCTCTTCAACTCCCTGAATGCACCCGATGCCTGTTTAAAGTCGTCCAAGTCGACAGCCTTCTCGATCCTCCCAGAGCACAGGACGCGGAATAATGGGCTCAAGTTACAGGAAGCCTGATCTTGTCTGGACATCAGGAAAAACTTCCTGACTGTTAAGAGCAGTATGACAAAACGTCAGGAAAAATATCCTGACTGTTGGAGCAGCACGACAATGGAACCAATGACCTAGGGAGGTTGTGGGCTCTCCCACACTGGAGGCCTTCAAGAGGCAGCTGGACAGCCATCTTTCAGGGATGCTTGAAGGTGGATTCCTGCATTGAGCAGGGGGTTGGACTTGATGGCCTTAGAGGCCCCTTCCAACTCTACTAGTTTATGATTCTATCGTTAATTGCTTTAAAAATAATCTTGGTCTGATCCAGCAGGGCTCTCTTGATGTTCTTAGGGTATGGCATCATCGAAGTCATGCGTCGTTCGGGAATCAAATGTCGGGTGCAAACGCCCCCCACCCAACCCCCAACCCCTCACCAAAAACTTGGGCCTTGGGGAAGGAAGGGAAGTCTTCCAGGCGCCGGAAGAGGTTTCGGTGAGTGTAGGCCAAGTCTCCGTGAAGCTTCTTAAAGTCGCTGTACCGCTTCCACACCACGATCTGTAGGAGGGAACGAGGGTCAGAGGGGTCGCTGGCTACCCTCCCCTTTGCGGGGAGCTCAAGGCGGGCTAAAATGTGATAATGAATGAGAGACTAGCTCTGGTGCTGTTGAAAATGGTTAAAACCTTTAATAACTCTTAATCACATGCAAAATGCTCGACATTTCGGATTGGTTGTAATCCTTCCTCAGGAGCTACAATTAATGAAATTTATACAGTTTAAAATATATTTGAAGAAACAAACAGACATGGGACACATTTATCAATCCAAACTTTTAAACAGAGTTTTTTTGCTTTTATAATCATGATTTGAGATATATAAATCCTTTTTTTTATTTTCTGAAATCTGCAGCAAACAGTTTTTGTTTGGGTATTATTGCGTATTTGTTTGGGTATTATTGGGTAGTATTGCGTCCAGTTCTGGGCTCCACAATTCAAGAAGGACGCAGACAAGCTGGAGCGTGTTCAGAGGAGGGCAACCAGGATGATCAGGGGTCTGGAAACAAAGCCCTATGAAGAGAGACTGAAAGAACTGGGCATGTTTAGCCTGGAGAAGAGAAGATTGAGGGGAGACATGACAGCACTCTTTACATACTTAAAAGGTTGTCACACAGAGGAGGGCCAGGATCTCTTCTCGATCCTCCCAGAGTGCAGGACACAGAATAATGGGCTCATGTTAAAGGAAGCCAGATTCCAGCTGGACATCAGGAAAAACTTCCAGACGGTTAGAGCGGTACGACAATGGAATCAGTTACCTAGGGAGGTTGTGGGCTCTCCCACACTAGAGTCATTCAAGAGGCAGCTGGACAACCCTCTGTCAGGGATGTTTTAGGGTGGATTCCTGCATTGAGCAAGGGGTTGGACTCGATGGCCTTGTAGGCCCCTTCCAACTCTGCTATTCTATGATTCTATGATTCTATGATTAAACTTTGACGACAGAAACTATCGTACGGAAATTCTTACAAGGTGTCTCTCTTTCGTTATCTGTTCAGCCGTGCTTTTCCCCCCTGCCAACTACACGTGGGCTAAAATTTGAGCCAAGGCACAACGTTGGAAGCTGGCACGTCTCAACCCAGAACAAAACAAGAGAGAGAAGGACCCTCCGTTGAAGCGACTAACCAGATCCAGGGGACCACAAATCTCTCTTTTCCCCAAGGATACTGCTGCTACGGATTACAAAGTTCTCAATAAACCATGATGACAACGGACGTCCAGGCACCCAGCTCTGACGCTGAAAGTTCATTCTTCTCAACGGTGCAGACGCTCAAGAAAAACTTCCTGACTGTTAGAGCAGTGCGACAGTGGAATCAGCTACCTAGGGAGGTTGTGGGCTCTCCCACCCTAGAGGCCTTCAAGAGGCAGCTGGACAACCATCTGTCAGGGATGCTTTAGGGTGGATTCCTGCATTGAGCAGGGGGTTGGACTCGATGGCCTTGTAGGCCCCTTCCAACTCTGCTATTCTATGATTCTATGATATAATAGTCAATGCAACAGAGCAGTATCCCTTTTCAACCAACTGTCGTATTGATGTTACCCCAAGTTACCTAGGAGAAATCAATCAATAAGTCTGAATATCCTGTCCCTGAATAGTTGTATTTAACAATACGGCTCTTACATATTCAATATGTACTGGTGTTTTTTTTAACAAGAGTTAATACTGGCAGAACAATCCTTATGTACGAGCATTTTTTACTATTGATCAATCTTATCTTTCAGAGTCAGGGCTTCATGTACGTACATTTGTTGTCATTATGATTAATTGTGAACTTTATCATCGCTAGTAGGATTATATTTGACTATATGGGACACTGTGGGGTCCCTTTGATCTGGTTAGTCGCAACCCAGCTTGGCCTACTGGTCTATCTTTGATGCACTTTCAGGATTTCAGACCAGTCTTTTTTTCTGAGCCCTACCTGGAAATGCCAGGTTTTGAACCCGGGACCACTGCCTGCAAAGCAACTGCTGTACCCACTGCGCGGTGGTTCCCTTCCCTGCCAAGAGAGGACACCTCCAGAAAGACAGCCCACATACACACATTACAACTCTATCCCTTTGCAGATTCCACGTACCACGAGTTCCATTGTAGATTTTAAAACGTGTTTGAAAACTCATTTGACTTCAATAGCTTTTGGTATTTTAGCTTGATTTACTGTTCTTATTACTATGATTATTCTCTTATTTCTGCTTTGTGAACCCCTTTCCCCCCTTCATATGTTTTAATGTGATTTTAGATTGTAAGCCTCTAGGCAGGGTATCGCTGTTTTAACTGTATATTTTGTACAGCACCAAGTACATTGTTGGTGCTATATAAATTATTATTATTATTATTATTATTATTATTATTATTATTATTATTTCCCGTTTGCCAGCTTCGTAAACCGCCCAGAGAGCTTTGGCCATGGGGCGGTATATAAATGCAATAAATAAATAACCCTCAGTCCTGCTTATCATATTTAGATCTCGCCTCTAAGGGTACGTCTGTATCCGCTTCTATTTTGCACCCGCCTTTGGACTGGGCAGCAAATCCGCTCCAGGTTTGGGTCAGAACTCTAAAGGAGCCACCCAAGATCCGTTGGAGTTTTGAATTCCTTATTCCCAATGTGTGGGTCCACGCCAATGGGGCATGGTTGAAACAGCCCATGTTTTATTATACTGTCTATACTATGAAATTCATTCTCATTACATTGTTCCAATTTTAACAAAATTTCCAGGGCGATCTGAAAAGTTTCCATCCTCGTTCTTTCAGGCTCTTTCAGAGAATTCACTCCCAAATTCTGTGTCCAGGCGTGCCCTATCAGGAATCAGATGATTAAATCCCATTATGATGTGTCATCCCATATTACTGAAAGAGTCTCTAAGTTTTTTATGACCTCAGTGCAAATTAGGGGGGAAATGTCGCAATCTTCCTGAGAGAAGCAACTCTACAAAGCTGTTATTGTTCTCATGTCACTTTTTATCTATCTTTTGTATGTTTTATTTATTTATTTATTTATTTATTACATTTCTATACCGCCCAATAGCCGGAGCTCTCTGGGCAGTTCACAAAATTGAACCGCCCAGAGTTCAATTTATATTGATTTTGCTGGTCTGTGACCATAATAATCACTGATTGATCGATAAATCCCATTATAATTCATTTTAACATCAGCTACTACCAACAGATACTGTCGCTGAACTTATTGTTGATTGAACGTTCTGCTCCATGCATATTTTTGCATTTGTAGTTTGTACTTGTATTTGTATCTGCTAGTTGACCTTGTATATTGTATTTTTAGTTAGGGTGACCCTATGAAAAGGAGGACAGGGCTCCTGTATCTTTAACAGTTGTATTGAAAAGGGAATTTCAGCAGGTGTCATTTGTGCATATGGAGAACCTGGTGAAATTTCCTCCTCACCACACCAGTTAAAGCTGCCCTCTTTTAAATCTGGTCACTCTAGCATAGCTCCTGCAGCTTTAACTGTGGTGATGAAGAGGGAATTTCACTAGGTTCTCCATATATACAAATGACCCCTGCAGAAATTCCCTTTTCTATGCAACTGTTAAAGATACAGGAGCCCTGTCCTCCTTTTCATATGGTCACCCTATTTTAGTAGCTGGACTGTGAGCGTAACTTAAATAAACTTGAACTATATATAATTTATTTCATTTCTGTACCGCCCAATAGCCGAAGCTCTCTGGGTGGCTTATAAGAATTCTTAAAATAATAAAAAATAATAATGGGACCATCCCATGCGGACATACCTCCTTGACATCTTCTGGATTCACCTTTGACACAAACTGGAACCAAGAAGAAAAGAGAGATATTAAACATGAGCTAAGACCCCCAAGGCCTTCAAGGCCCACACGTGCCACATCCCAGGGTTTGCACAATACCCCAAACAACAGTGACCCACCTCTGCTTTCAAGGATCTGCCAGTAAAGTGGCTTAAAAAATAATTTTAAATAAATTAAGTCTTTCTGCATTCAACCCAAAGGGCTGCTTACATGGAAGGCGTAAGCCCGCCCTGCTCTGCTCTCCATGGCCTCTGCCCAGGTGCAGAGCGCAAAGGATGCGCAGCCCTCTGAATTCAATCGGACTTACTCCCAGGTAAGTAAGGGCGTGCAGAGGATCGCAGCCTTTAAATATTCCAACCAGCAGAGGAAGCTGCCTGCCTGGAAGCCGGAACTCTGCACATGCCCAGAGGCTCGATTGCTTTGCATGCTCCAGAAGCCAGGTCCCACCAGGACCGTGGTTTAATCCCCACACCTACACCTGCTGAAAGCCCAGGTGTGTGGGGTGGGGGTGGGGGGAGAGGGGGTCCAGGTCCCCCACCTGGAGGGTCCCTGCAGCCCCCTCCTCACCTTGGCGGTGACTTTGTACTCGGTGTAGCCCTTGGGGTGGCCGCGGGGGTCGCTGACCGTGTAATGCCGCTGGTAGTCCTCCTTGGCCCGGCGAGACATCCCACTAAATAAATAAATGCAATTTATTTATTGCATTTATATCCCGACGCGGCCCCTTTAAATCCAGGGCGAGCGGCGGCCAAGCAGCCACGGCCAGGAGGGTCCTCGTCCCTTGCAGGGCGCATGCGCGGCGGCGGCGGGCCGCTCCCTGTCTAGCGCTGGGCGGAGGGAGCGTCTGCAAAGTGCAAGCCGGGCGGAGCGGCGTTAGGGCTCCTCGGCAAAGGGCCCAGATTTTATCGCTCCGCCTGTGGTGTGAAGGGGGATATAGAATGGGAGGAATGACCAGGGAGGAAGCGCTGCAAGCTGATGTATTATTATTATTTAGGGTGACCCTATGAAAAGGAGGACAGGGCTCCTGTATCTTTAACAGTTGTATTGAAAAGGAAATTTCAGCAGGTGTCCTTTGTATATATGGGGAATTTCCTCTTCATCACAACCGTTAAAGCTGCAGGAGCCCTGCCCTCTGTTAAATCTGGTCACTCTAGTATAGCTCCTGCAGCTTTAACTGTTGTGATGAAGAGGGAATTTCACCAGGTTCCCCATATATACAAATAACACCTGCTGAAATTCCCTTTTCTATGCAACTGTTAAAGATACAGGAGCCCGGTCCTCCTTTTCATATTATTATTACTATTATTACTATTATTATTATTATTATTATTATTATTATTATTATTATTATTATTATTATTATTACTACTACTACTACTACATTTATTTGCATCCCACCTTTTCCCCAATACTGGGACCTCAAGGCGGCTTTGCAAAACTGAAGCATATACAATTAGAACATATAAATAGAGATATAGTTAAAAATAGAATTAAACCAGCTGTAAAATAGATTATAATCCAGCACACAGAGGTCCGAATGACTGTTTTGCATTGGTCACTTGGGGCTCAGTAAGGATCAGGATTGTTGCTTCTAAAAAAGAAGAAAAGAAATAGACAAGAAAAGAGAAAGAAATTGACCCTTTCCTTTCAGTATTTACAATCCTAAGCTAACAATATAATTTTTGCACTGCAAAAATTATGTTTTTATGTTGCACATTTATTTATTTATTGCATTTATATCCCGCTTTTTCCTCCGAGGAACCTAAGGCAGGGTACATAATCCTCCTCCTCTCCATTTTATCCTCACAACAACAAGCCTGTGAGGTAGGCTGGGCTGAGAGTCTGTGACTGACCCAAAGTCACCCAGTGAGCTTCCACGGCTGAGTGGGGACTAGAACCCGACTCTCCGGCTGACACACTAACCACTACACCACACTGGCTCTTTTAAACTGTCATATTGTGCTTTATCATTTTATAATTGTAATTGTTGTGAAGGGCCCAGAGGGCTCCAGTTATGGGTAGTGTAAAAATGTAATGAATGAATGAATCATAAAATAAAATAATTACTAAAATTGTGGTTAGGAAGGAATCATAGAATCATAGAATAGCAGAGCCGGAAGGGGCCTACAAGGCCATCGAGTCCAACCCCCTGCTCAATGCAGGAATCCACCCTAAAGCATCCCTGACAGATGGTTGTCCAGCTGCCTCTTGAAGGCCTCGAGTGTGGGAGAGCCCACAACCTCCCTAGGTAACTGATTCCATTGTTGTACTGCTCTAACAGTCAGGACGTTTTTCCTGATGTCCAGCTTCCTGTAACTTGAGCCCATTATTCCGTGTCCTGCACTCTGGGAGGATCGAGAAGAGATCCTGGCCCTCCTCTGTGTGACAACCTTTCAAGTATTTGAAGAGTGCTATCATGTCACCCCCCTCAATCTTCTCTTCTCCAGGCTAAACATGCCCAGTTCTTTCAGTCTCTCCTCATAGGGCTTTGTTTCCAGACCCCTGATCATCCTGGTTGCCCTCCTCTGAACACGCTCCAGCTTGTCTGCATCCTTCTTGAATTGTGGATCAGGGGTCTGGAAACAAAGCCCTATGAAGAGAGACTGAAAGAACTGGGCATGTTTAGCCTGGAGAAGAGAAGATGGAGGGGAGAACTGGACGCAATACTCAAGATGAGGCCGAATAGAGAGGAACCAGTACCTCGTGCAATTTGGAAGCTATACTTCTATTAATGCAGCCCAAAATAGCATTTGCCTTTCTTGCAGCCACATCGCACTGTTGGCTCCTATTCAGCTTGCGATCTACAACCATTCCAAGATCCTTCTCGTTTGTAGTATTGCTGAGCCATATCTTCTTAGGATAGCCTCGTTCCTGAAATCGTTGAGCGAGGACTTGTGACTCCTGCATAAAATCTTGGTTCTGAGAACAATTTCTTTTTATGCGGAGAATAGACAAGAATGATTAAAGATTTTAATCACTTTTATCGGCACCAGCGCTAGTCTCTCAATCTGCGCCTTGACAGCGGTGCCTTCTTACCCTGCCAACTACACGCTAGTCAACGTGTGGCCACATTTGGGCTAGCTTCCTTGGGGTGGTTTGTTAAGCCTTTCAAGGTGTAGGCGTGGGGCTAAACCTTGAACCAAGGCGCAGTCCTGGTGGAACCTGGTTTATGGAGCATGCAAAGAAATCAACTTAAAGTGGCCATATGACTTTACAGCAGAGGGACCATATGAAAAGGAGGACCGGGCTCCTGTATCTTTTAACAGTTGAACAGAAAAAGAGAATTTCAGCAGGTGTCCTTTGTATGCCTGCAGCACCTGGTGAAATTCCCTCTTCATCACAACAGTTAAAGCTGCAGGAGCTATGCTAGAGTGACCAGATACAAAAGAGGGCAGGGTTCCTGCAGGTTTAAATGTTGTGATGAAGAGGGAATTTCACCAGGTGCTGCTTGCATACAAAGGACACTTGCTGAAATTCCCTTTTCTATACAACTGTTAAAGATACAGAAGCCCTGTCTTTCTTTCCATAGGGTCACCCTAATTTAACCCAACGTGGGTTATCGTGTCGTCTGTCGGGCACTGTGGGTTATTTTGCTCACTTACGGGGCAGGAGCGGTCCAGATCACTTCCGCCACTCTGTTCTTCTCGGGAGGCACCTGATGCACCGTCAGAACCCTGCACAAGTGTTCACAAACAAGCGGAAATCCTGGGGGCGGCTGTAAAACCTTGGAGGCTTGCAGGATTGGGACCAAACTTCATACAGCGCTGTAGGGCCCTTTTGCCGATTCACTATAGAGCGATATCATTCATTCATTTTTTTTTAATTTATTGAATTTTCATATAAACTATAAAATACATAAATTGCAATTTATATAACTTACCCTAAATGATCACACAATCTTATCCAACACATAATACTAATAAGTGCACACACACGCCCCATGACCAACTAAACTGCCTAATTAAACATCCTTCCAGAATTGTAGTGACTCTTTTGAAGGTGTACATCCTTTCCTCTTTGATAAAACCAAATTTAAAAATATTCCCCATATATTTTAAAAATCATTCCTATTCGATAGTCCTCTTTTAACTTTAATGCTACGTGTTTTCCTGGACATCAGGAAAAACTTCCTGACTGTTAGAGCAGTGCGACGGTGGAATCAGCTACCTAGGGAGGTTGTGGGCTCTCCCACACTAGAGTCATTCAAGCGGCAGCTGGACAACCATCTCCCAGGGATGCTTTAGGGTGGATTCCTGCATTGAGCAGGGGGTTGGACTGGATGGCCTTGAAGGCCCCTTCCAACTCTGCTATTCTATGATTCTATGATAACTCATTAATAGCAATATCCCACACCTCTTTATACCATTCCTCTATTTGGTAGTCACTTTGCACTTTCCATTTTCTAGCTATCATTAGCCTTGCTGCTGTCAATAAATTTGTGATTAAATCTTTTAATAGCTTGGGTCCCCTGGACCTTATCATAAATTGAGACGAATGGTATAGGAGGACATACCTCTAAATTTATCCCAGTTATTTCATTTATCTCTTTAAATACCATTTGCCAAAATTTCTGCAAATATTTACAACAATATTCCCTGGGACTTGTGTTAAGATGTTTTTGGGAGGGGGGGGTTGTGTGTGCTTATGAGTATTGCCCTGCACTGCTGGCTAGGAATGAGGCAGGCAGTGGGCGGAGCAAACCCAACAGCTCTGCTACGCTCAGAGGGCGGGAGAACAACGAAAGGATTTAACAACGTGCCCTGCAGTAACGTTACAGCTAAACGTAAGTCACGCTAGTGTGTCCCGTGATACAGAGAACCGATACAGAGAACCACGTTAGAAAGGGACACTAGCAATGTTATAAGACTAGTGTAGATCCGGCCTGGGTCAGTGTAAAAGCTGGAAGAGAACAGAACGGGATGGGAGATACTTTTATACCAGCCTTCCTCAACCTGGGGCGCTCCAGATGTGTTGGACTGCATCTCCCAGAATGCCCCAGCCAGCTGGCTGGGGCATTCTGGGAGATGCAGTCCAACACATCTGGAGCGCCCCAGGTTGAGGAAGGCTGTTTTATACTGTCCCGTTCTCATTTCCTAGCAATGCCGCTGGGGCTCAGGAGCATCCTTGGAAATCAAGTTGGTGCCGGATAAATTTATGGAGGCGAAAGCGATCAGCGGCCACTAGTCCTCATGGCTGCGTATTCCCTCTGGTTTCGGAAGCGGCCGATGAAGGCCGCAAATGTCAGATGGGGAGATTCACTATGCATGAGCCACGTTTAAAATATTCATGAGTTGCGCTATGGCGAGGGGACAGGGGGGCAAAAAAGCAGGAAATAATAATAATAATAATAATAATAATAATAATAATAATAATAATAATAATATAGAATGATGGTCTAGTTGGCCCTTGGTCTGATCCAGCGTGGCTCTTATTATGTTCAAAAAGATTCCCCAATATTTTAATACTGCGAACTGCTGAGAGATTTTATTATACTCGGCGGTGTATAAATGCCACAAATTAAATAATTCTAGTTTAAAGTGCAGCCAAGTCCCGTTCCACTCGTTTTTCATTTTGTCAGCTTTCGTGTCAGGCAGTTCAAGCCAGCACATGTTTGCTCGGAGCTAAGCGTGAAAGGAGCACAGCGTATCCTCAATGGCAATGAAGAAAAGCAATAAAATTCTCCTTCACACATTCTCTGAGATTTTTTTTGCCACGGGCCCACAGGCGTTGCGTGTGGCTGGTCCGTTCAGTAGCACTAAGGTAACGCAACCCAGCCAAACGCCGCAAAATTAAACGCACACATTTTCGCCTTTGACCACCCCCACCCCCACCGAAAATCCTCGGCCCGGGTCGACCCAAAACGCAAATCCTCCCCCAGCCAAAACAGGGCGTTGCAAAAACCGGGCCACGGCTGCGTTCGACACTACCGCAACCCTGGGATCGCCACGGCGGTCCAATCGTCGGAGAGAACCGGGCCTAGAAAGCCACGAAGAAGCCAAACCTTTGAAACACAGCGGATAGCTTTATTATTAGTATGCTTTTAATCCAACTCGCTGCAGAGGACTGGGGGTGAGAAGACCCCAATTCCCTGCTCGCTGGTCCTCCGTAGCACGGCCGGGACCCAAGGACCACCCTTTAGCAGGAGCAGTGGAGCCCGTGAAGCAGCGTGGATTCTGAAAGGAGGGCCATGCTCCGTTCCAGGACGAAAACCAGGCCCGAAGCCACCTGGGGGAACAAACAGTCCAAGTTACCAGCCACACAGGGGGCGTTGGGGGGACAGGAGGAAGAGGGGGCACGCTTCCCCTCCGCCCGCTCAGTCCGCCGTGAATATCCGGCTGGAGATGTCGTCCAGCAGCCAGTCCACGCCCGCCAGCAGGTTCTCTCCGGTGTAAGCGCTGCAGCCTTGGATGCACCAGTGGTGGCTCTGAATGCTGTCCAGGTCCAAAGCCTGCGGAGGAAGAAAGACGGGAGTGAGGGGTGACCCTCCTGCAAGGCTTGGGGCGACCTCCCGCAGGGCAGGCCTCTGTGGGGGCCCCGAGAGAAAGCTGAAGGGAGACATGAGAGCACTTTTCAAACACTTAAAAGGTTGTCACACGGAGGAGGGCCAGGATCTCTTCTCAATCCTCCCAGAGTGCAGGACACGGAATCATGGGCTCAAGTGACAGGAAGCCAGATTCCGACAGGACATCAGGAAAAACGTCCCGACTGTTAGAGCAGTACGACAAACATCAGGAAAAAACATCCTGACTGTTAGAGCAGTACGACAATGGAACCAGTGATCTAGGGAGGTTGTGGGCTCTCCCACACTAGAGGCCTTCAAGAGGCAGCTGGACAAGCATCTGTCAGGGATGCTTTAGGGTGGATTCCTGCATTGAGCAGGGGGTTGGACTCGATGGCCTTGTAGGCCCCTTCCAACTCTGCGATTCTATGATTCTATGATTCTGTGAATTCTCCAACTCCAAACCTCCCCTCTGTCCTTCGGTATCCCAGGCACCAAAGCCGTCCCCAGCTGCCCCCCCCCCCCCCGAAATCCTGCTGGTGGTTCTTACCTCCTGGATGGCGCTGGAGCTCAGGGCGCCCGGCAGGTCCTGCTTGTTGGCAAAGATAAGCAAAGTGGCCCCGGCCAAGCGCTGTCAGGAGACAAGTAACCCGTGTAACGCGTCATCCGGGAAGCGGCCGAAACCCGAGAGAGACCCCTCGGTCCAGCAATCTTGTTTTGGATTGCGGAGGGAAGGGACAGACGCTACAATCTCGCCCCCGCCCCCAGGAATACCCGTCAAGATTGCCGGGGCCAGAGAGCGGCTTTATCTTCGCCCGCTCCCCAGTGAAACCAACAAAGATCAGTGAGGAAATAGCGAACGTGAGCAGGTTTGGGGTGCTGGTGAAGTTAAAGCCTCCTCCCTCCTCCCAGCAATTCTTATCAAAATTCCCAACAAGGAGCTTGAAGAGGTTAGCTGAAAGGGGGCGGGACAAGTTCAAGTCTCACCCCCCCCCCTGCAAGAAATCACGGAATAATGGGCTCAAGTGACAGGAAGCCAGATTCCGGCTGCACATCAGGAAAAACTTCCTGACTGTTAGAGCAGTATGACAAAGGAACCAGTGACCTAGGGAGGTGGTGGTCTCTCCCACACTAGAGGCCTTCAAGAGGCAGCTGGACAACCATCTGTCAGGGATGCTTTAGGGTGGATTCCTGCATTGAGCAGGGGGTTGGACTCGATGGCCTTAGAGGCCCCTTCCAACTCTGTTATTCTATGACTCTATGATTGACCGGGACAGGAGAAGAGTACGTGTTTGTGTGTGTCCGCACGAGAGCATGTGCGTCTGGCGGCAACTTTCCAGGGCTTAGTATTTGTTGAGTAACAACACTTCTGTGCCCCTTAATAATAAATTCACTCAACATTAAAAACACACACATGTAAACATTAAAAATCACATTTAAAACACACTGTTAGAACGATTTCGACTCCAGCTGTATGCTCTCTCTGTGTACAGTGTCTGTTGTGTGCTTTTCAATGTTTTTGAATTTGGCACATAGTTTTGCACGTTTTTAATGTTTTGTAAACCGTCCAGAGAGCTTTGACTAGGGGGGAGGTATAGAAATGTAAATAACAACGATAATATCATCACAAGATGTCAGGATGGCCACCAATTTGGATGGCTTGAAAAAGGGGTTGGATCAATTCCTGGAAGAGGAGAAGGCTATCCATGGCTACGAGCCCTGATGGATCTGTGCTACTTTCAGTTGCAGAGGCAGTAAGCCCGTGTGCACCAGTTGCTGGGGAACATGGGCGGGAGGGTGCTGTTGCACCGTGTCCTGCTTTGTGGACGACAGCTGGTCAGCCACAGCTCAACGGGGGTTTGCCTCTGGGCAAACGTACTTAGGGTTGCCTTGCGCCTCACTGGGGCTCTCTGCACGTTCCCCCGTGCCACCTTCCCGTGCAGAACACGCTTTCCGCTCTTGAGATGGGCAGGAGTCCTTCCTGCTCTCTCTGGAGGAGTCGGGGAAACCCTGCCTGGAAAGCAAAGGCTACCAGGCCCGCTCCGGCTTTTCCACGGAGGAAGGAAGGAAGGAAGGAGGCCTTCCGCTGCTCCCTCCTCCTGCCCAAGGCGCGGCTCCTACCTCCTCCACCAGAAGGCTCTGCAGCTCCTGCTTGCAGTCTTCCAACCGCTGGTGGTCGGCGCTGTCCACCACCCAGATGAGCCCGTCGGTGCTCTCGAAGTAGTTGCGCCAGTACGAGCGCAGGGACTTCTGGCCCCCCACGTCCCAGATGTTCAGCTTGAACCTGGGGGGGAAGAGAAGAATGGTAGAATCATAGATTAGCAGAATTGGAAGGGACCTACAAGGCCATCAAGTCCAACCCCCTGCTCAACGTGAGAAGGGAAAGGGCCTCGGGGTGCGTGCATGTGTGTACATGCGTGTGTGGGACGAAGAAGGCCAGGAGCCCATGGGCATCAGGGTGGCCCCGTTCGCCCCTCCGCCCTGCCACGGACGCGTGGGACGGACGGGCCGTATTTCAGCCTCTCACCCGCGATGCTCCAGCGTCTTGATGTTGAAACCCAGCGTGGGCGAAATAGTGTCGATCTCGTCCCCGTTGAACTTCTTCAGGATCGTGGTTTTGCCGGCGTTGTCCAGGCCCCTGGCAGGAGAAGCGGTTAAGAGAGGCAACAGCAGCAGAGGAAGAGGACGCCGTGGAGAGGAGGAAAAATACTGATGATCAGCACGCCTCAAAGTCTGCACGGAGATTGCTGGCTGGGCTGAAAACCCAGGGGCAGGCGTGCAAGGCGACGGGCTGCCCCGGGGGCAAGGACACTTTGCACATGCACAGAGGTGCTCTTTACCTTCTTATTGGCCCACCCACCCCTGCATCGTTAAAGGATCAAGTCAGGCCCCATTTTCTTGGGAATGCAGAGTCACGCATGAAGCCCAGCCCAACAAGCCGCTGCCCCCCTCGCCCACCCCCCAAAGCCGCCCCCCTCTCTCTCTCCTCCCGCCCTCCTTTTCCACGCGGAAGGATACAGCATGAGCAGCCGCAGCTCGCGCTCCTTCTGCCGCATCTTCTTCAGGATGCTGAGCAGCCCCATCGCGCGCGCGG
This sequence comes from Elgaria multicarinata webbii, assembly GCF_023053635.1. Classification (NCBI taxonomy): domain Eukaryota; kingdom Metazoa; phylum Chordata; class Lepidosauria; order Squamata; family Anguidae; genus Elgaria; species Elgaria multicarinata. The sequence continues at coordinate 3,995,520 of NC_086191.1, read as the reverse complement.
ACGAACTCGCCCGCTCTCTTCCCCCCCTGCCGGATTTCCTCGGCTCCGCCTTCCAGAGCTCCGCCTGCGCCAATCAGAAAAGCCAGAGGCGCTTTCGGCCAAAGAGAGAGAAAGAAAAAGAGGGATGCAGCAACTCGCGCTTCCAAGCGACCTTCTTGGAAATCCGCCATATGCGGGGCCAGAGTGGTTTTTTTTCTTCTTCTTATGACCACGTAAGAATCGAAGGGAACAATTTATTTACTTATTGTATTTTTATACCGCCCAATATTATGAAAGTTTACACACTACTGCACCATCCATAGTCCTATACAATACAATCATCCAGTTGGAACCCCAAGATAAAAATCAACAAACTCTTTTAAAACGAATTTCTTATAACAAACCAGAGAGAACACTGAAGGGTAGATAACCAAAGAAAGATCCAAGGAGAAGAACTACATTCAGGATACGCACTGCTGTCAGACAGGCTGCGGGCTTACTGGTATTATTATTATTATTATTATTATTATTATTATTATTTATTTATTTATTTATATAGCACCATCAATGTACATGGTGCTGTACAGAGTAAAACAGTAAATAGCAAGGCCCTGCCGCATAGGCTTACAATCTAATAAAATCATAGTAAAACAATAAGGAGGGGAAGAGAATGCCAACAGGCACAGGGTAGGGTAAGCAGGCACCCCTTAGTTTACACCCCTGAAGCCACAAGCCCTCATTTTTGCTGCAATTGAGTACACAGCTACCTTCTTGAAAATGCACGTTATTTGTGTGTGGCGTGTGGCTAAGTTCATGCAGTTATTGGGTCTGCATATCTTTCTAGTTCTTGTTACGTGCTTGTGGCATGTTGTATTAATCTGGATTATGGAAGATTTGATATCTTCTCTTGGCGCTGCCCATTTTGTGCTAGAATTCCTCCACTGTTGCTGGAATAAAACTCTGGGGTGTTTTTTTAAGACAGGGGGGAAAAGGCTTTAATACTACCTGCTGTATTTGAGCATCTGAAAGCGTAAACCTATGTCTATTCAGAAGTAAGCCCCATTTAGTTCAATGGGGCTTACTCCCAGGCAAGGAGGGCATAGGCTTGGAACTCAATTGATTTCTGCTCTGTGTGTGTATATATAAAAAAATTATTGCTGTCAATGGACCTATATATATTGATATTGATCTTGCTCCACGCTTGAAGCTTATACCAATTAGACAGGAACCTGAAGTTGAGACAGAGAACAAGTCAGACTGCTCCCCCTTCTCTTTTGCTGCCAGTGATCACCAAGACCCGCCTCTTTTCAGGAAGAGGAAAAAGACTTTCCGGATATGGTGGTTACAGCATAGACTTACAAACTTGTAGAGGGAGACACAGGGGATCAGATTCCGGTTTCAATATGACATTTTTCATTTGGGGCAGAAGTGAGAATTGCCCATAAGCACTCCATGAAGAAATCCAGCAGAGACAAGAAAGGAGCTCATGTTTTTGCTCAACTCAGAGGGAGGGGTGATTTTTTTAGATATTTAAAAGCAGTATTTTTAAAATATTTATATTCAACGCAGCAGGCTCCTGGATGCAACTGAACGCTAGTTTTGGGCTGGGAGGGGGCAATTCAAGGAACTGCCTTTAGATGCAACTTGAGGAGTGTTTCGTATTGGGAGGCTGCTGGGTAGAAATCCGTATCAGTCACTTCTGCGGGGCAGAAGGTTTTCTCCGGGGGCAAAACCTTCGGAAACCGATCGGCAGGATTCAGGTGTGTGGGGCTGCAAGTCCCATCATCCCCCAGCCAGCTCGGCTGGGCGTTGTAGCCCAAAACATTGTCGTGTGGCCCAGCGCAAAAAGGCAAAATTCTTTGGAAACTGGCGGGCGCCTTCCAGCGGCGTGGGACTACAAGTCCCAGCATCCCAGAGTCAACCGAGGGGAGCAGGGAGGCGCTGGGAGTTGTAGCCTTAAGGCGTTAGGGCCTTCCAGCGGCGTGGGACTACAAGGCCCAGCATCCCGCTGGGGGTTTGTCGCCGTCGACCTTCTTGCGCGGCTCGAGCGCAAAAAGCACACTTATTTGGCGGCTGTTGGGCGTCCCAGCCTGGCGGGGCGTGACTACCACTCCCAGCCTCGGGGATGCTGGGAGCGGTAGTCCCGCCCGGCCAGAGGGCGGCGCCGGGCTGCCCTTCCCGCGCGGCATGGAGAGCGCGGCGCCGGGCGCGCCTCCTGCGCCGCCTCGGGGCACGTGCCCGGGGATGTGCCCGGCCGAGGAGTTCGCGCGCCGGCGGCGCCAGGGCCGCCTGCACGGGCTGGAGCTGGGGCCCCCTCCGGAGCGGCGCCCGTCGCCGTCGCGGGCCGTGAAGGAGTACTCGCGGCCGGCCGCCGGCAAGCCCCCGCCGCGGCCCGAGCAGCTGCGCCCGCCGCCCGTGCTGCTGGCCACGGTGCGGCACCTGCTGGCCACGGGGGGCGAGGAGGGCGAGGGGCGCGCGGCGGCGGCGGCGGCGGCCGAGCGCTGCGCCTTCGTGGCGGACCGGCTGCGCGCCGTGCGCCTGGACCTGACGCTGCAGCGGGTGTCGGGCCGGCCGGGGGCGGCGCTGCTGGAGCGCGCGCTCGTCTACCTGCTGCACGCCGGCGCGCGCCTGGCCGCCCGCGGCGACGCGCACCTGCACCGCGCCCAGGTGCAGGAGACCTTCGCCGCCCTGCGCCGCGCCTACCGCCCGCAGCAGCCGCCGCAGCCGCAGCAGCCGCGCCCCGACGACGACGACGACGAGGCCCCCGCGGCGCAGCCCCGCTTCCAGGCGCTCTTCCTGCTCTACAACCTGGGTGAGGCGGCGGCGGGCGACTACAAAGCCCAGCATCCCCCAAGCACCCTGGAGGGAGGCTGGGGGCTGGAGTTATACAACCCCTGGAGGGCCCCGGAACTGGGGGTGGGTGGGAGGGAGGGAGTTGTAGTCTAAGACTCACGAGTGCCTGGAGAGATGATGGAAGTTGTAGTCTAAAACTCACGAGGGGCCGTGAGCCTGGGGGTGATGGGAGTTGTAGTCCAAGACCCATGGGGGCCCCGGGCAGAGGGGTGATGGGAGTTGTAGTCTAAGACTCACGAGGGGCCGTGGGCCTGAAGGGTGATGGGAGTTATAGTCTGACTCACGAGGGCCTGGAGAGATGATGGAAGTTGTAGTCCAAGACCCATGAAGGCCCCGGGCAGAGGGATGATGGGAGTTATAGTCTAAGACTCACGAGGGCCTGGAGGGTGATGGGAGTTGTATTATTATTATTATTATTATTATTTATTTATTTATTTATTTATTTATATAGCACCATCAATGTACATGGTGCTGTACAGATTACACAGTAAATAGCAAGACCCTGCCGCATAGGCTTACAGTCTAATAAGTTGTAGTAAACAATAAAGAGGGAAAGAGAATGCAAACAGGCACAGGGAAGTGTAAACAGGCACCAGGTAGGGTGAAGCTAAACAGTATAGAGTCAGAACAAACTCAATATTTAAAAGCTATAGGGAACAGAAAGGTTTTCAGCTGAGTTTTGAAAGCTGTGATTGAGTTTGTAGTTCTCAAGTGTTCTGGAAGAGCATTCCAGGCGTAAAGGGCAGCAGAAGAAAAAGTTGTAGTCCAAGACCCATGAAGGCCCCGGGCAGAGGGATGACGGGAGTTGTAGTCTAAAACTCACAGGGGCCTTGGGCCTGAAGGGTGATGGAAGTTGTAGTCCAAGACCCATAAGGGGGCCTGGACAGGGGGATGATGGGAGTTACAGACTAACCCCCTGGAGGGCCCCTGGCCTGGGGGTGATGGGAGTTGTAGTCCATGAGGGTCCCAGGCAGGGGGATGATGGGAGTTACAGACTAACCCCCTGGAGGGGCCCTGGCCTGGGGGGTGATGGGAGTTGTAGTCCATGAGGGCCCTGGGCAGGGGGATGATGGGAGTTACAGACTAGCCCCTGGGAAGGCCTTGGGGTTGATGGGAGTTGTAATCCAACACCCCTGGAGGACCCCAGGCCGGGAGGTGATGGGAACTGAAGTCCAAAACTGCTGGGGAAAACTCCTTTTGCCCACCGCCTGGTGTAGCAGTGAGAGCAGCCTTAATTTATTAGATGCCCTCCAGGTATTTTGGGGTGACATCTCCCAGTGACCATTGGCTGGGCTGCCTGGGGATGATGGAAGCTGAAGTTTATGACATTTGGAGGGCCCTGGTTCCAGGAAGGCTGGGTTAAAGCATTGGGTTGGGGAGACCCGGGTTCAAATTGCTGCTTATTAGCCATGAAGCTGGGCCAAGCGCTTTGCCCCAGTCTAGATGACCTCCCGGGTTGGGGTCGGTGGGGTGGCTTGGAGTTTCAGGACATTTTCCTGCCTATCCATACTTCGCACCCTAAATGTGTATGTTAAGTTTGTCTCTCACACACATAAACTAGGCCTAGTTATTTATAAACAAAGGAGGCAGGGAATAAATTTAAAACAAAAAGCATACATAATCCAAACCAAGCATCAAGTAATGAATTTACTTGGTTGACTAGAAGTGACAACAAAACGAAAACCGTCTCTGCCTCAATCCTACACTTCAGCGGGACGGTACCCTCAGCTACGTGTGTAGTGTTGCAGTATTGAACTTTCATTATTGATGCTGTTATTCACTCGCCTCCTAAATAAAATATTTCAGTCCAGTTATATTTGGCTACTGGGAAAAAACAGCTGTGGATATTGGTGCTGCTGAGAACATTTAACCTGGCCAGATCTACACCAAGCTAGATATGACACTTTGAAAGCGGTTTGAAAACTGTATAGGGAACGTGTCCTGGGCCCCAACACTGGTCAATACCCTTATAAACCGTTTTAATGCAGTAGTGTAGTTCCTGCCATAGTTTTGGTTACTAAGTATAAACGTAAACACACATCTAAAGCAGAACCCAATCATTTTTACTTTTATTTTGGTAAAAAAAAAATCAAAATCAAAAACCGGATTCAAATGTTCATCGCAGTGCTCAGTACAGTGTGTGTGTGTGTGTGTGGTGATGGGGGATGAATCTTTAGGTCCTGATTGTGATTAGGGCCCAGTTGGCTAGCTGCCAGGACCGTAAGCCAGAATCATTGGCCTGGTTTGCACATAACGCTAAGCCACGGTGTGGTTTGTTGAAATCCGGCTTGTTGCATCTGAACCCATTGCTGCAAACAAACTGATTTGTTAGCCACCTATAAACCGCAAATCGATCCCATGGCTTGTTCGTGGCTTGTTGTGGTATTTGAACCCAGAACCGTGGCTTATCCCTGGCTTGTTTGCGCTGCTGTCTGCCCTACAACAGAGGTACCCAGACTGAAAACTAAACTGCGTTGAAACCTGGCAAAAAATGGCCCAGAGGAGGGAAACCAACCAGGAACAGGGAACAGAGGCTGCAGGTTGTTTGGACAATTCAGGGTTAAAGCGACAAACCGTGGTTAAAGTAAACCATGGCTTAGCGTTATGTGAAGGCAACCATTAGTGACCATGGGCTTCCTTTTCCTCCTTTCCTGCCCCCCACCCCCAAACAGGTTCACCGGAAGCACTCTGGCAGATCCTCCAACTCCCAGATGATATCCGAGGGTCCCCCGAACTCTGCACGGCCCTGGCCGTCAACTGGGCCTTCTTGGAGCGAAATTTCGCCCGCTTCTTCCGCCTGGCCCGGGCGCTGCCCTACCTACAGAGCTGCGCCCTGCATCAGCACCTGGGGAGAGCACGCCGCCTGGCCCTGCTCACCTTCAGCCACGGCTTCAGCGCCAGGAACTGCCGGTACCCCCTGGCTCAGCTGGCCCAGCTGCTGGCCACGGACACGCTGGAGGAGGCCGCCGACCTGTGCCGGGCGCACGGCTTGGCCATGGGAGACGGCGACGTCGTTGTCTTCCAGAAGGGCTCCTTCAGGGACGCAGGGACGCTGGACCACAAGCCGTCGCGGCTGCTTGTGGATGGGAAATGGGGCAAGACGACACTGCTGGAGCTTTCAGAAGATGTCTGCAGCTCGTGGGGACATGTGTGAGCAGACGGCGCCTCGGCTCTGGTTTCCCCACCTGATCTGGGAAGTGGGATAAGCCGTGGGCGTCTCCCCTCCCTCAGCGAGACCGTGGCTGGCGCCCTATAGGCAGCCAAAGCGGGGCTGAGAACGGGTTGTACTATTTTATGCCACCGCCTGGACCCTAAAATAATCTTCAGAGGCCGTTCTCCAAGGATGCCCCCGGCAAACGAAGTGAAGCAGGTGACTACTCCGGAGAGGGCCTTTTCCGTGGTGGCTCCCCGGTTGGGGAATGCCGATGTCGTGGTCCATTCGGGGCTAGGTGAAGGCCTTGTTCTCTCCCCAGGCTTTTAAAGTCCTGGGAAATGGTGTCAGCGTGCTTTTACAGCCTTGTGCTGCAGCTGGCTTGTTTTCGACTTCGGTTTTATTCTGTTTTTAAGGTTTTTTTTTTTTTTAATTATTGTATTTGGTGGTTTTAAGTTCGGTGTGGGGGACCGCCCAGAGAGCTTCTGCTAAAGGGCGGTGAAGGAAGGAAGGAAGGAATTCTGCAGGTGCCACATTTAAATACTGCCCTCCACAACAAACCTCTCCCTGTAAGTAGAAAGCTAGCACATCAGGGAGAGACGATCCAGCAAAGTTCTTTGGCTCCTCTGCTGGTTTCCTTTCTGTGCAGAGTTCTTCACGGAGGGCGGGGGGCATTCAAAAATGTGACACACCCCTGAGTCAGAAGTAGTACAACGCATTCTTTCCCCTCCCACCCCAGTTCTGCTGCGTGCATAGTTGGGTCTTTGCTCCTTTCGCAGAGGCGCTGTGCCATGATGCCTCTTGCAACGCGTTTGGTTAGCCCGAAGTGGCTTATGTCTCACTGGGGCAACTCTGCAACTAAAAATCCAGGGGGTGTTTGCAGATCCGGAAGGCAGAGCGGCGTTAAGGCCAGAACTTTTGAGAAGGAGGCATAGGCAGCTGAAACGGCCTTGTCTGGGCGCATTCATTCACACGCTCTGTATGTGCGGGGCGCCTCTGTTTCCTTAGTGCGTGGTTGCGGGAGAGTATTTGTACTCCCTGAAAGCAGCCAATCCTAAACTTGTTAGGGTAAAAGGAATAAAAACGCCTCCCTTCTGGATCCTTGTTCTCCCCCTCCACCCCCATCTTTCCTTTGGGCCAAGAGATCAAGTTTTTCAGATGAAATGCTCATCTACCTTAACATGGTCCATGCTGGCTGTGGCTGATGGGATTTGGAGTCCCCCCCCAAAAAAAATGCCTGGTGGGCCACAGGTTCTGCACTGACTGGCAACTCTCCAGGGCTTCAGAAAGGGTCCTTTCTCAGCTCTACCTGGAAATGGAATCAGTTGGCCTTATGCACACAACGCAGGTGTGCAACACTCGGAGTGGCCCAAGGCTAGGGGTGGCTGGTGGCTTTGATGCCAGTGAGGTGGTGAATCCGCTCCGGGTTTCAATTACAACTGGTCAGAATTCTAAAGGGTCTATCTAAGGTGTAAAGTGTTCGGACCGGTTCGGACCGAAACTCAGAGCAGATGCACTGCCCAGCTGACATCGGAGTCACCAGCCTCCACTCTGTAGAGAAGACTTTCTACGTCCTGACACAGAAGGCTGAACTGCGTGCGAATTGGGAGGTGCGGGGCGGAATTCCTCATAGGTAGAAGAATTGGATGCTGAGGTCCGGTTGAGTTGTCCCGTGACCACGGTGGAGGAATATGTGGCAATTCTCCGTGATAGCGTCTGTGAGTTCCTAAGGGATTTGGGAAGAGGGAGTCCGGTTGGACCACTCCGGCAAAGTGTGGGAGCTCTGTTAATGCCGTTTAATTATGTGTGTTGTTATGAACCTGTTTCTTAGTTGGTGCTATTTGTAGCCTTCGCCAAAGTGCAAGACGGAGCCAGTGCTGGGTTTCTTCTTTTCAAATATCGTGTGACAGTTCTCTGGCTTCCTCCTGCGGAAATCTCAGCTGCCGATGCCAACGAAATAAAACCCTTGCTCAGTTGCCTCAGTGGGTGGAATGCTCTGCCTAAAGCTTTCATTGAAAGAAGCCACTTTAAATGGCTTTGAGAAATTGGATATTTACTTTTTCCTGCGTCCAAAGCATTTCGTTATCCAAAGTTCCTCACCCACGTCTCTGGCTGCTTCCTAATCTTCCAAGTTGTCTTCCTTGCCCAGGGACGCTCTGCCTTAGAAACACAGGTGCCCAACTTCCCCCCGCCCCCCCGTCCCCCCGTGGCCTGAGCTTTTTGGGATGTCAACGTTAACCCCTGCAGGTTGGTCAAGTACCAGATTGCACGGCAGAAGTGGGCGTCTGGGGTCAGCTTGGAAGCACAAGACACTTAGTGGATGGCCAAAGGTATCAGTTTTTCACACATTAATTCAGGGTCCTAAATCTTTATCCCTTTTAAACCATCTTCTCCCCATTCAGAAGACACCTTAAACCACGACTTTAACCACAGTGACGAAGTTCAAAAAGCCTTATTCACCATGGTTAAAATCATGGTTTAAGGTGTCTTCTGAACACAGCCCAGCTTTCTGGCTTAACTACCATGGTAAATGCCATGGTTTAAAGTTGTCTTCTGAACACATACGCTTATATTAATAGAATCATAGAATAGCAGAGTTGGAAGGGGCCTACAAGGCCATCTAGTCCAACCCCCTGCTCAATGCAGGAATCCACCCTAAAGCATCCCTTACAGATGGTTGTCCAGCTGCCTCTTGAAGGCCTCTAGTGTGGGAGAGCCCACAACCTCCCTAGGTAACAGATTCCATTGTCGTACTGCTTTAACAGTCAGGAAGTTTTTCCTGATGTCCAGCCAGAATCTGGCTTCCTTTAACTTGAGACCATTATTCCATGTCCTGCACTCTGGGAGGATCGAGAAGAGATCCTGGCCCTTCAGGAATCTATGGAAAATCTACTCAAGCAATTTCACACACACACACACACACACCCCTCAAATTCTCTGACATCCACGCCAATCACCCTTGCCATGTGGTTGAAAAAAAGATTACTTTTTGACTGGAACAGAAATCGAAAGTGTCATAATTAGAGCTGGTAGCAAACCGCCCCGCAAAATTCTCCACCCTATTAGTGGGTGGTGAAATTGGGGGGACAAATTTCGTCAAATTTCTCCAGCGGAAGAAGAAATTCACCGACAGTTTCTCACAAGTAGAGCTGAGGGGTTGTGACTCAGCTCACTTCTCCTTTCCTAAGGGTTTTTTTGGTGGTGGGAGGCACAAGACCAGTGTGTGTTTTGGCAGGTTCCACAATGTTGGTACCTCTGTCCCTCTTCAGAGCAGGAAGCGACAGCCTGCAGCCACCTCGTGAGTAAGGCAAGCGCAGGAGCCGTGAATCCGACCCATGAGAATTCCTCCAAAATTTCTCCTCTGAATTTCTTTTCGAAAGCGGTTTCTTTTCGATCAAGTTAAATGAGTGGTTGAAAAAATGTGAGAAATACGAGTATAATACACACTTTAACGACACGGGGTTGGATCCAAATGTAATCATACTTGAAAGCAGACCCATTGACATCAATGGGACTAGTCATGCTGAACACATTGTCCGGCGTAAGGAAGCTGGTCCTCATGTTTTTATCATCGAGTCTTAGCTTAGTTCATCTGTTCCTGCTCGTTCAAAAATCGGAGGACCTGACATAAGCCTGTTCCACATTTTTCTTTAAACTCCCTGGTTGTGCTAGATGTTTTTTCTTTAAGAGGTTCGCATTTAAAACAAGAACGTGATGCTGAATAAGGTAAGCAATTCTGCCTCTCTTGTAGCTGCCTTAACCTTTCATCTCACCCTTTTACATAACACACTTAACCAATTGTCTGGACCATAAAATAATCCCTGCTGGATCTGAACACAGACTTAAGTCTGAGTAAACATGCATAAGAACATCAGAGGAGCCCTGATACTGGATCAGACCAAGGATTCATCTAGTCCAGCACTCTGTTCGTACAGTGGCCAACCAGCCATCGGCCAGGGAGGAACAAGCAGGACATGGTGCAACAGCACCCTCCCGCCCATGTTCCCCAGCAACTGGTGCACACAAGCTCACTGCCTCGAATACTGGAGACAGCACACAATCATCAGGGCTAGTAGCCACGGATAGCCTTCTCCAGGAATTTATCCAACCCCCTTTTAAAGCCATCCAGATTGGTGGCCATCATTACATCTTGTGGTAGTAAGTTCCATAATTTAACTATGTGCTGTGTGAAGAAGTCCTTTTATTTGTCCTGGATCTCCCACCAATCAGTTTCATGGGATGACCCCTTTGGGTTCTAGTATTTTGAGAGAGGGAGAACAATGCATCGGATTGCATAGGATACAAAATTGGATTGCACAGGATGCATTTTGGAGGGGACATAGAGCAGAAGGTATGAGATTTCATCCTTGGCCAGCTTCACGGAGCAGGTAAGGAGAAGACCCTGTTTGAAGATCTCATGTGCACGGGGTGCTTCTGCCCTACAAACATTCACATCTCACTTAAATACTTTTTTAAAAAATGTGTTTTTCACTTTGGGGGCTTTAGATTTTATGAGACAACCTTTTTTTATTATTATTTCTGCCCATTGGGTACCACTCCAGTACTCCTGGGAAAATTACAAGCAAGATATGAAAGTAATGGCTGTCTCTTCTCGATCCTCCCAGAGTGCAGGCCACGGAATAATGGGCTCAAGTGAAAGGAAGCCAGATTCCAGCTGGACATCAGGAAAAACTTCCTGACTGTTAGAGCAGTACGACAATGGAACCAGCTCCCTAGGGAGGTTGTGGGCTCTCCCACACTAGAGGCCTTCAAGAGGCAGCTGGACTACCCTCTGTCAGGAATGCTTTAGGGTGGATTCCTGCATTGAGCAGGGGGTTGGACTAGATGGCCTTAGAGGCCCCTTTCAACTCTGCTATGGTTCTATGTTATCCCCAGTACTGGAGGTAGAAATCTTCAGACCATGGAGGATACATTTCACAATTTTGCCTAGGGTACAATCCTATGTGTGTTCAGCCAGAAAAAAGTCCTACATTTCCCAGCCAGCTGGGAGTTGTAGGACTCCCCCCTGGCCCTATATAAACACATATAGGACTGCACCCCTAATCTCCTTTTAAGGCCATATAAACCAGTGGGCGTCAACACACCACAGTGAATTCCAGAAGGATGCATTGCATCATGTCAAAATCCAGAGGCAATTCTTGCTATGGAAATAAAAGCCCCCGGGGGTTCAAAAGGTTAATAAACAGTTTATTTGCATTTTACAAGATCAGTTTCCATACATTCTCAATTAATTAGCCATTAAAGTGCTGACAGAGTTTTTCTTTTACGGTTTTGTTTTGTTTAGAATCAAGATACATTTGTTAACAGCAAAAAAAAAAGGAAGAAGATAACAAATAGCATCTGTGTGTAGGGAGAAATAAAGTAACTGTCAAAAGATGTTTGCTCCACACTAAGAGAACTCCTGTCTTATTATACAAAAATAAATATACAGAGACAACTAAGATGGTGCAACAATGTACACATGTTTACGTTTCCATTTTATTTTAGAATGACATTCTTCAACCCCAAAAAATTAAACCGTGGATGGTTTATTACATACATATTCTTTCCTGTCCCTCATTTGAAGTTTGACTCTCCTCTTTTGACTTTTGCGGTAACGTAAGACTTTATGTGAAATGCCAACTTTCACACATCTCTGTTGCATCTATATATATTTTACAGTGTTTTCTTCTTTTTTAATAGATCCGCTTTTTAAACCATACAAACTTTAGCCCTCCCCTTGCAGATAAAAGCAAACCAAAAGTAGTTAAGATGGACACGTTCCCATAGATCAACACTGAAAATAACCAGCAAATTGAAAAGTATATATATATATATTTATATATATTCGAAAGCTTGCTTAAGTAAACGTATAGCTCTCAGCGTACGAAGCGCAAACCCTTAGCCTGAACGCAAGATAAAACTTTTCAAAAGACGTTTGAAGAACTGTACACCCATCTTCCGTATGGCACAGCTTTTAAATATCACATAAAATCCAGGCTCTTCTTCTTTTTATCGGTAGTCAATAAAAACTGCCCTTCACTCAGCAATAGCCCCAGCAAAAACTTTACTGATTCATTCAAACAAATACAGCCGATTCACTAAGCAGCTCGATTTCGGGGGATGTATTGCTACGTTTAATTTCCGTTTGGCTTTAACTTGGTGCAACTCAAGCGTTCTTATAGCCGCAGTGCATTGTGGGAAGCAGGACTGCATTCTGGGATATCCCTAAAGCTTTCACTGCCACGTCATTGCTTGAGGCTTTCACCCAAACAGTAGCTGTATCCGTTTCTGTCAGATATATATGGATATCGACGGAAGGAGAGCCCTCCCTGATCACAGTAAAACATGAGTCGTTTTTCGGTTAAGGCCTACTATTTCACGGGGCTTCGCCTGTTTTATTGCTGAGTATTTCAAGCCAGGAAATTTATATACAAGCACGGAAAGGGGGAAGAGAAAGAGAGAGAGAGATATATACACAGGGACAATATGTACATGAGAGTTTTCCATTTTACTCTTTCTTCTTTGCCACGGTCAACTCGACCGTCGGCATTCGGATACCGGCTTTCGTCGCGCTGTCGTTACTCGAAGAAGACGACAGGCGCGACTGCTTTGAGGCCCCACTCCCTTGCGCCTTTCCTGCCTCGTCGTCACTTCCCGTTACCTCATAAGACCCTTTGGTTTTTGACCCTATCCCTCCAAAGGTACCAAATTTCAGTTTGGCGTGTTTGCCTTTGTCTCCCTCACGCTCCAGCGTGCCGGTCGGCGTCGAGTGAGACGAGTGTTCGTCGCTGAAGGACGAAGACCGGTGCCGGGACTTTTTGGTCTTAAAGAAGGAGAACTTCCCTTTCGGAGAGGCGGACCCTTCACCTACTTCCAAATCACCCTCCAAGGAACCAAGACTCGCTTTTAACTCCCCTTCACACCCCGTAACAGACGCGGAGACCTCTGAGGAGCCCACACTGCCTTTGGCCTTCGGTTTTGAAAATGCAAACTTTGGCATTTTAATTTTAGATTTCTTAAGTTTAATGTCAGGCTCTTCCAGTTCAACATTCACTGCCCCAGCGTGGAGGCTCGCTTCTGGAACCTGAGGAAACTCAACGTCAACGCCAACTTCCCTACCTGTTAGCTCTTGCCCAGAAACCACAAATTTTGGTAATTTCATCTTCGGGAATGAAACTGTCCCAGATGGACTTTCTAAGTGGCCTTGTGGAACATTCACCCCAAAGGAAGGACCTTTGAGCTCTAATTTAGGCCCTTTGAGATCACCCCCTGCCTTTGGTCCAGAAAACTGAAGACCACCTGCCCCTTGGATGCCAACATTTAGTTCTGGACTTTTGACATCTCTAGAAATATCAACCTTCGGCCCTTTTAGACTGACGTCAAAGTCTGGTCCAGAAACTTTGGGAGCTGACATGTTGAGTGAAGGTCCTCTCAAGCTAACATCAGGCGCACCAGCGTCCAAATCCATGCCAGACATTTTCACACCCGGTAGTCCCACTCTGATTTGTTGACCTTTCAGATCACCAGCAAAATGAGCATCACCCTTCAAACTTGGTCCTTTCACGTTCAAGTCAAAGTCTGGGGCAGAGACGTTAGGCCCTCTGAAATCTACTTCAGGTCCTTTGATCTGTGGCCCTGAAATATCCGCTCCTTCACAATGAGAGCTGGAGATGCCAAATTGGGGGATCTTCATGCAAGGAAGCTTAATTCCACCTCCAGAACCTTCCAAGTTGACGTTGGGTGCGTCGACAGCCACCTTGGGAGACGTAATGCCGCCGGACATGCCGAGATCTCCTTTGATCTGCGGTCCTGAAATATCCACTCCTTCAACATGAGGGCCGGAGATGCCAAACTGGGGGATCTTCATGCAAGGAAGTTTAATTCCACCTCCAGAACCTTCCAAGTTGACGTTGGGTGACGTAATGCCGCCGGACATGCCGAGATCTCCTTTGATCTTTGGTCCTTTCAGATTCACATCAAACTCAGGTGCAGAAATGCCTCCTCCAGAAGTCATTTTCACGGCTGGCCCTTTCACGTCTAGGTCTGGAGCACTCATGTTGACATCTAGACCTGGGGTCTTTGGCATCTTCAGCTTCCCTTCAAAACTACCGATGTCAACATCTGGTGTGCCGAATCCGATCTTCGGGCCTTTAACATCACCAGAAAGACCCAAGTCTCCTCCTAATTTTGGTCCTTTCAAGCTTACGTCAACTGCAGGAACGCTCACACCTCCCCCGAGACTTGGGCCCGAAACATCGATACCCGCCGATGGCAATTGTCCTTGAAGGTCGACATCAGGCCCTTCCAGTTTCACGCCTGGCTTCCCAATTTTGGGCAAACTGAATTTGGGGAATTTCATTTTTCCTTCCGGGCCTTGCAGTTCTGCTTTGGGAAGGTCGACACCGCCTTTCAGCTTTGGTCCTTTCAAGTTGACGTCGAGCTCAGGGGCTGAGAGAGAAGGAGCAGAAATATCCACAGACGGCAGATTCATGGAGGGACCTTTCAGGCTGATGTCAGGAGCGCTAACGTTTGCATCAATACCGGGTCCCTTAAAATCTCCTTCCAATGTGGGACAGGCCAGATCAACATTTCCACTTGAGAGTTTGAACTTGGGTTTCTTAAGACCGACGTCCGGACCGCCAATGTGGACGTCAGGGAGACTGGCGCTCCCACCGGGCACCGTGATGTCAAGGCCTGGTGCTTTGAGATTTGGTGACGAAACGTCAATGTCTGGTGCTCTGATTTCTCCTTCCACCTTGGGCAAAGAAGCGTCACCCTTGAACTTTGGCGATTTGATATCAAACTCAACATCGGGAAAGGAGATTTTCCCAAACATCTTACCCTTCGGTGACTTGATGTTCATATCTCCTTTCAGCGTTGGGTCAGGGGTGGAAAGGCTTCCTTCCAAATCCGGCGCTTTCACACTTGCATCCATCTCTCCACTCACGTCAAATCCACCCTTCTTGCCTTTAATTTTAGGTCCGCTCATGTGGAGTTTGGGCATTTTAAATTTGCTTTTCTTCCCTTTCCCAGAAATAGCAATGTCAGGTGACTCCACGTTCAATTCGCCTTCTGGAAGAGAAACATCCAGGTTGGGAGATTTCACATCTGCCTTGGGGCTTTTTGCTCCAAATCCAAATTTTGGCATCTTAAACTTGGGAAGTTTAACACTGCCCTCTGGCCCTTCGATATTCATATCTGGACACTCTAAGTCAAGCTCTGGGCCTTTTAAGTTGCCTTCAATCTTGGGAGCAGAGACGTCAACCTCGCCTTTCATTTTGTGTCCTTTCAGATTTAAGTCGATCTCTGGCATGGTGATTTGAGGGGTCTTGAAGTGCATTTCTGGCATCTTGACCTTGGGGCCTTTCAGTTTTCCTTCTGGCCCTTCAATGTCCAAGCTGGGTGCTTCAACGTTGACTGCCGGACCTGATAATTCAAAGTCTCCTTTGGGTAGATTTACATCTACATGAGGTCCTTCTCCTTTGAATCCAGGCATGCCAAATTTGGGTAGCTTCATCTTGGGAAACTTTATTTTTCCATCTGGACCATGAATATCGACATCAGGAGCATCAATGTCCAGTTTAGGGCCTTTGATGTCAATTTCGGGGCCTTTCAAATCCCCTTCAAATTTTGGTCCAGAAACATTCAGGTCACCTTTCATATGAGGTCCTTTGAGATTGAAATCCACATCAGGCATAGATATTTTGGGTGCTTTGATGTGCATTTCAGGCATCTTAAATTTAGGGCCTTTCAACTTTCCTTCTGGGCCTTCAAGTTCAACGTCGGGAACGTTTACGTCTAGTTTTGGACCTTTGATGTCAAAGTCCGGGCCTTTCAGATCGCCTTCCAACTTTGGTACGGACACATCCATGTCACCTTTCACCTTGGGACCTTTGAGGTTCAAGTCAAAATCTGGCATGGAAATTTTGGGGGTTTTAAAATGCATTTCAGGCATCTTAAACTTGGGACCTTTGAGTTTTCCTTCAGGACATTCCAACTCAACATCAGGTACTTCAACATCCATTTTGGGGCCTTTTATATCAACACTTGGTCCCTTCAAATCACCACTTATCTTAGGGACAGATACATCCACATCCATATCTCCCTTCAGTTTTGGGCCCTTTAAGTTGAAGTCAACATCTGGCATGGAGATTTTCGGAGCTTTGATGTTCATCTCGGGCATCTTAAACTTAGGGCCTTTCCACTTTCCTTCTGGACCTTCAAGTTCAACGTCGGGAACATCTACGTCTAGTTTTGGACCTTTGATGTCAAAGTCCGGGCCTTTCAGATCGCCTTCCAACTTTGGTACGGATACATCCACGTCACCCTTCACCTTGGGACCTTTCAAATTCAAGTCAAAATCCGG
The DNA here is from genome assembly GCF_023053635.1 of Elgaria multicarinata webbii. Classification (NCBI taxonomy): domain Eukaryota; kingdom Metazoa; phylum Chordata; class Lepidosauria; order Squamata; family Anguidae; genus Elgaria; species Elgaria multicarinata. The sequence goes on along the minus strand of NC_086191.1, from coordinate 3,979,168 downwards.
CATGGAGATTTTGGGTGATTTGAAATGCATATCAGGCATCTTAAACTTAGGACCCTTCCACTTTCCATCAGGGCCTTCAATCTCAACTTCAGGAGCATCAATATCCAGTTTTGGACCTTTGATGTCAATTTCAGGCCCTTTCAAATCACCTTCCAACCCTGGTGCTGAAACATCCAGATCTCCTTTCATTTTGGGGCCTTTCAGATTGAAATCCACATCAGGCATAGAGATTTTGGGGGTCTTGAAGTGCATGTCTGGCATCTTAAACTTAGGGCCTTTCAGCTTTCCTTCTGGGCCTTCTACATCCAAGCTTGGTGCAGCAATGTCTACTTTGGGAAGAGAAACGTCGAGGTCTGCTTTGGGGAGGCTTACGTCCACATCTGGGCCTTCCCCTTTGAAGCCCGGCATTCCAAACTTGGGCATTTTGAACTTGGGCATTTTGAACTTCCCTTCTGGCCCATGAAGGTCAACATCTGGAGCATCTATATCCAGTTTTGGACCTTTGATGTCGATGTTGGGTCCTTTCAAATCACCTTCAAACCCTGGTGCTGAAACGTCCAGTTCTCCTTTCATTTTGGGGCCTTTGAGATTGAAATCCACATCAGGCATGGAGATTTTGGGTGCTTTGATGTTCATCTCAGGCATCTTAAACTTAGGGCCTTTCCACTTTCCTTCTGGACCTTCAAGTTCAACATCGGGAACATCTACGTCTAGTTTTGGACCTTTGATGTCAAAGTCCGGACCCTTCAGATCACCTTCCAACTTTGGTACGGACACATCCACATCACCCTTCAATTTGGGACCTTTCAAATTCAAGTCAAAATCCGGCATGGAGATTTTGGGTGATTTGAAATGCATATCAGGCATCTTAAACTTAGGACCCTTCCACTTTCCATCAGGGCCTTCAATCTCAACATCAGGAGCATCGATGTCCAATTTGGGGCCCTTGATATCAACATCTGGGCCTTTCAGGTCACCTTCCAGCTTGGGAACTGAAAGGTCAACATCCCCCTTCAGTTTAGGGCCTTTCAGGTTCAAATCAATGTCCGGCATGGAGATGTGAGGTGTCTTGAAATGCATGTCCGGCATCTTAAACTTAGGGCCTTTCAGCTTTCCTTCTGGGCCTTCTACATCCAAGCTTGGTGCGGCAATGTCTACTTTGGGAAGAGAAACGTCAATGTCTGCTTTGGGGAGGCTTACGTCCACATCTGGGCCTTCTCCTTTGAAGCCCGGCATTCCAAACTTGGGCATCTTGAACTTGGGCATTTTGAATTTCCCTTCTGGCCCATGAAGGTCAACATCTGGAGCATCAATATCCAGTTTTGGACCTTTGATGTCGATGTTGGGTCCTTTCAAATCACCTTCCAACCCTGGTGCTGAAACATCCAATTCTCCTTTCATTTTGGGGCCTTTGAGATTGAAATCCACATCAGGCATGGAGATTTTGGGTGCTTTGATGTTCATCTCAGGCATCTTAAATTTGGGGGTTTTCCACTTTCCTTCTGGACCTTCAAGTTCAACATCGGGAACATCTACGTCTAGTTTTGGACCTTTGAGATCAAAGTCCGGACCCTTCAGATCACCTTCCAACTTTGGTACGGACACATCCACATCACCCTTCACTTTGGGACCTTTCAAATTCAAGTCAAAGTCCGGCATGGAGATTTTGGGTGATTTGAAATGCATGTCAGGCATCTTAAACTTAGGACCCTTCCACTTTCCATCAGGGCCTTCAATCTCAACATCAGGAGCATCGATGTCCAATTTGGGGCCCTTGATATCAACATCTGGGCCTTTCAGGTCGCCTTCCAGTTTGGGAACTGAAAGGTCAACATCCCCCTTCAGTTTAGGGCCTTTCAGGTTCAAATCAATGTCCGGCATGGAGATGTGAGGTGTCTTGAAATGCATGTCCGGCATCTTAAACTTAGGGCCCTTCACCTTTCCTTCTGGGCCTTCTACATCCAAGCTTGGTGCGGCAATGTCTACTTTGGGAAGAGAAACGTCAATGTCTGCTTTGGGGAGGCTTACGTCCACATCTGGGCCTTCCCCTTTGAAGCCCGGCATTCCAAACTTGGGCATCTTGAACTTGGGCATTTTGAGTTTGCCTTCTGGGCCATGAAGGTCAACATCTGGAGCATCAATATCCAGTTTTGGACCTTTGATGTCAATTTCAGGCCCTTTCAAATCGCCTTCCAACCCTGGTGCTGAAACATCCAGATCTCCTTTCATTTTGGGCCCTTTGAGATTGAAATCCACATCAGGCATGGAGATTTTGGGTGCTTTGATGTTCATCTCAGGCATCCTAAACTTAGGGCCTTTCCACTTTCCTTCTGGACCTTCAAGTTCAACATCAGGAACATCTACGTCTAGTTTTGGCCCTTTGATGTCAAAGTCTGGACCCTTCAGATCACCTTCCAACTTTGGTATGGACACATCCACGTCACCCTTCACTTTGGGACCTTTCAAATTCAAGTCAAAGTCTGGCATGGAGATTTTGGGTGATTTGAAATGCATGTCAGGCATTTTAAATTTAGGACCCTTCCACTTTCCATCAGGGCCTTCAATCTCAACATCAGGAGCATCAATGTCCAATTTGGGGCCCTTGATATCAAAATCTGGGCCTTTCAGGTCGCCTTCCAGTTTGGGAACTGAAACATCAATGTCTCCTTTCATTTTAGGGCCTTTTAAGTTTATATCTATATCGGGCATTGAAATCTTGGGAACATTAAAATGCATGTCTGGCATCTTAAATTTGGGGCCTTTGATCTTGCCCTCTGGTCCTTCTATTTCCAAGTCTGGCATTTCAATGTCCATTTTCGGGCCTGAAATATCAATGTCTGCTTTGGGGAGGTTTACATCTACCTCAGGGCCCTCGGCTTTGATTCCTGGCACTCCGAATTTGGGCATTTTAAATTTAGGCATTTTGAGTTTGCCCTCTGGTCCATGGAGATCAACATCTGGAGCATCAATGTCCAACTTGGGGCCTTTGATGTCAAGGTCAGGCCCCTTCAAATCTCCTTCCAGGCTTGGAACAGAAACATCCAGGTCACCCTTCAATTTTGGCCCTTTCAAATTTAATTCCACATCAGGCATCGAAACTTTAGGTGATGAAATGTTCAAGGAAGGCATTTTGAATTTAGGACCTTTTGCTTTCCCCTGGATGTCAACATCTGGACCCTGAACATCAACTTTGGGTCCTGAGATATCAATATCTGGTTTCTTGAGTTTCACATCAACTTCTGGAGTATGGACTTTGGGGCCAGAAAAATTGAACTTTGGAAGTTTAAATCTTGATTTCTTTGGTTTTGCTTCAATATCAACCTTTGGCATCTCCAGGTCAACATCAGGTCCTTTCAATTCAACCTTAGGACCTTTAATGTCACCTTCTAAATCTCCCTTAAATTTTGGACCTTTCAAATTCAAGTCAATGTCTGGCATTGAGATTTTGGGAACGTTAAAATGCATTTCAGGCTTCTTAAACTTGGGGCCCTTTAATTTCCCTTCAGGGCCTTCAATTTCAAAATCAGGCGTTTCAATATCTAGTTTGGGACCAGAAATATCCATCTCTTCCTTGGGTAAATTCACATCCACTGAAGGACCTTCTCCTTTAAAACCAGGCATTCCAAACTTGGGCATTTTAAATTTGGGCAGTTTGAGCTTGCCCTCTGGGCCATGAAGGTCAACATCTGGAGTGTCAATGTCTAACTTGGGGCCTTTGATGTCAAAGTCAGGCCCTTTGAATTCACCTTCAACTTTTGGTAGCGAAACATCCACATCGCCCTTCAGTTTCGGACCCTTCAAATTCAAGTCAACATCTGGCATGGAGATCTTAGACGTCTTGATGTGCATATCAGGCATCTTAAACTTGGGGCCTTTAATTTTGCCTTCAGGACCTTCAAAGTCTAATTCAGGACCTTCGATGTTCACCTTTGGAGCAGATAGGTCAATATCTCCCTTTGGGAGAGTTACGTCCAGTTCAGGGCCTTCTCCTTTGAAACTAGGCATTCCAAATTTGGGCATTTTAAATTTGGGCATTTTCAGCTTCCCCTCTGGACCATGCAAGTCAACATCTGGTGTCTCAATGTCCAATTTGGGGCCTTTGATATCTATGTCAGGGCCTTCTGCCTTCGGTAGTGAAACATCTACATCTCCTTTCCATTTGGGGCCTTTCAGGTTCAAATTTACATCTGGCATGGAAATCTTGGGGGCTTTAATGTTCATTTCAGGCATCTTAAATTTGGGGGTTTTCCACTTCCCTTCTGGACCTTCAAGTTCAACATCAGGAACATCTACGTCTAGTTTCGGCCCTTTGATATCAAAGTCCGGACCCTTCAGATCACCTTCCAACTTTGGTACGGACACATCCACATCACCCTTCACCTTGGGACCTTTCAAATTCAAGTCAAAATCTGGCATGGAGATTTTGGGTGCTTTGAAATGCATATCAGGCATTTTAAATTTAGGACCCGTCCACTTTCCATCAGGGCCTTCAATTTCAACATCAGGAGCATCAATGTCCAATTTGGGGCCCTTGATATCAACATCTGGGCCTTTCAGGTCACCTTCCAGCGTTGGAACTGAAAGGTCAACATCCCCCTTCAGTTTAGGGCCTTTCAGGTTCAAATCAATGTCCGGCATGGAGATTTTGGGAGCCTTAATGTGCATTTCAGGCATCTTAAATTTGGGGGTTTTCCATTTCCCTTCCGGACCCTCTATATTTATGTCAGGAGCATCAATGTCTAATTTGGGGCCTTTAATATCAACATCTGGTCCTTTGAGATCTCCCTCTAACTGTGGCACAGAAACATCAACATTCCCTTTCATTTTGGGAGCCTTCAAGTTCAGGTCAAAATCTGGCATGGAGATTTTGGGTGCTTTTATGTTCATTTCAGGCATTTTAAATTTGGGACTCTTCCATTTCCCATCAGGACCTTCAATATCAACATCAGGAACATCAACATCCAGTTTTGGACCCTTGATATCAACATCTGGGCCTTTCAAGTCTCCCTCCAGTTTTGGGACAGAAATATCAGCATCGCCTTTGATTTTAGGCCCTCTCCAGTTCAAGTCGATGTCCGGCATAGAGATTTTAGGAACATTGAAATGCATTTCAGGCATCTTAAATTTGGGCCCTTTCAGTTTTCCTTCAGGTCCTTCCAGATCAACATCAGGAATATCAACACCAACTTTGGGGCCCTTGATATCAAAGTCCGGACCCTTCAGATCACCTTCCAACTTTGGTACGGACACATCCATGTCACCCTTCACTTTGGGACCTTTCAAATTCAAGTCAAAGTCCGGCATGGAGATTTTGGGTGCTTTGAAATGCATGTCTGGCATCTTAAACTTAGGACCCTTCCACTTTCCATCAGGGCCTTCAATCTCAACATCAGGAGCATCAATGTCCAATTTGGGGCCCTTGATATCAACATCTGGGCCTTTCAGGTCACCTTCTAGCTTCGGTACAGAAACATCCAGTTCTCCTTTCATTTTGGGGCCTTTGAGATTGAAATCCACATCAGGCATGGAGATTTTGGGTGCTTTGATGTTCATCTCAGGCATCTTAAATTTGGGGGTTTTCCACTTCCCTTCAGGACCTTCAAGTTCAACGTTGGGAACATCTACGTCTAGTTTTGGACCTTTGATGTCAAAGTCTGGACCCTTCAGATCACCTTCCAACTTTGGTACAGACACATCCACGTCACCCTTCATTTTGGGACCTTTCAAATTCAAGTCAAAGTCCGGCATGGAGATTTTGGGTGCTTTGATATGCATCTCAGGCATCTTAAACCGCGGCCCTTTCAGTTTTCCTTCTGGGCCTTCAATGTCCAAACTTGGTGCTTCCACATCAACTTTTGGAACAGAGACGTCAAGGTCTGCTTTGGGAAGACTTATATCCACATCTGGACCTTCCCCTTTGAATCCAGGCATTCCAAATTTGGGCATTTTGAATTTGGGCATTTTTAGTCTCCCTTCTGGCCCATGAAGGTCAACATCTGGAGCATCAATATCCAGTTTCGGACCTTTGATATCAATTTGCGGCCCTTTCAAATCACCTTCCAGTTTGGGAACGGAGACATCTACATCACCCTTGATTTTGGGGCCTTTCAGGTTCAAATCAACATCTGGCATAGATATCTTTGGAGCTTTGATATGCATCTCAGGCATCTTAAACCGCGGCCCTTTCAGTTTTCCTTCTGGGCCTTCAATGTCCAAACTTGGTGCTTCAACATCAACTTTTGGGACAGAAACGTCGAGGTCTGCTTTAGGGAGGCTTAAATCCACATCTGGACCTTCTCCTTTGAATCCAGGCATTCCAAACTTGGGCATTTTGAATTTTGGCATCTTCAGTCTCCCTTCTGGTCCATGGAGCTCAACATCAGGTGCCTCAATGTCCAATTTGGGTCCTTTGATATCCACATCTGGGCCTTCAATATTTGGAACAGTTACATCCATCTCCCCTCTCGTTCCAGGGCCCTTCAGGTGAAGGTCGACATCCGGCATGGAGATCTTTGGTGCTTTGATATTTAGTTTTGGCATCTTAAACTTTGAACCTTTCAGCTTCCCTTCGGGGCCTTCAATATCAAATTCCGGTGCGTCCACGTCAATCTTTGGACCTGCAATGTCAATATCTCCTTTTGGCAAGCTCAGATCTACGTCAGGGCCTTCAAGTTTGGGGCCCGAGACACTAAAGTGTGGCATCTTCAGTTTGGGCATTTTCAGTTTCCCTTCAGTCTGAAAATCCGCATCTGGACCACTGAGGTCTAATGCGGGGCCTTTGATGTCAACGTTGGGGCCCTTGAGTTCCCCTTCTAGTTTCGGGACGGAAACATCAACATCCCCTTTTAGCTTGGGTCCTTTCAAATTTAAGTCAATATCTGGCATGGAGATTTTGGGTGTTTTGAAATGCATTTCAGGCATTTTAAACTTGGGGCCTTTCAATTTGCCTTCCGGGCCTTCAACATCCAGGTTTGGTCCTGAAACTTCAAAATCTCCCTTGGGAAGGCTTATGTCAACATCAGGACCTTCCCCTTTGAACCCAGGCATCCCAAACTTCGGTAGCTTCATTTTGGGCATCTTCAACTTGGCATCCGGACCTTCGAGATCAACATCTGGGAGGTCTACATCAAGCTTCGGGCCCTTTACATCAATGCTGGGTCCTTTCAGATCACCCTCAACCGTTGGAACAGTCAAATCCATTTCACCCTTCATTTTGGGGACCTTTAGATCCAGGTTTACATCTGGCATGGAGAGTTTAGGAGTTTTAATATTCAGTTTTGGCATCTTGAATTTGGAACCTTTGATTTTCCCTTCAGGACCTTCCAGATCGACATCAGGAACATCAACATCCAATTTAGGGCCCTCAATGTTGACATGAGGCCCTTTGAGTTCGCCTTCTAGCTTCGGTCCAGAAATATCCACATCGCCCTTCCACTTGGGTCCTTTCAGGTTCACATCTGGCATAGAGATCTTCGGGGCGTGGATGCTCAAGTCCGGCATCTTAAACTTGGGCCCTTTCACTTTTCCTTCTGGGCATTCGACGTCCAAACTTGGAGCTTCAATATCTACTTTGGGCATAGAAACATCAACATCTGCCCTTGGAAGGTTTACGTCCACGTCTGGGCCTTCTGCTTTGAAGCCGGGCATTCCAAATTTGGGCATTTTGAATTTGGGCATTTTCAATTTCCCTTCGGGCCCATGAAGGTCAACGTCAGGTACGTCAATGTCCATTCTGGGGCCTTTGATGTCAACAGCAGGGCCTTTGAAGCCTCCCTCTATTTTTGGAACAGAAACATCCACATCGCCCTTCACTTTGGGCCCTTTTAGGTTTAGATCAATGTCTGGCATGGAGATTTTAGGCGTTTTCATATGCATTTCTGGCATCTTGAATTTGGGGCCTTTAATTTTTCCCTCAGGCCCTTCAATGTCTAGTCCAGGAGCTTCAATGTCTAGCTTGGGACCTGAAAGGTTAATATCACCCTTCGGCAGGCTGACGTCCACATCAGGACCTTCCCCTTTGAAGCCTGGCATTCCAAATTTCGGCATTTTCATTTTGGGCATCTTCAATTTTCCTTCGGGACCATGAAGTTCAACATCTGGAACATCAACATCAAGCTTGGGCCCCTTGATATCAATCCCAGGACCTTTCAAGTCACCTTCTACTTTTGGCACGGAAACATCAAAGTCTCCTTTCACTTTAGGCCCTTTCAAGTTCAAGTCGACGTCTGGCATGGAAAGTTTAGGAGTTTTAATGTGCATTTCAGGCATCTTGAATTTGGAACCTTTAATTTTGCCTTCTGGGCCTTCAATGTTCAATCCTGGTGCTTCAAAGTCGACCTGAGGGCCTGAAATGTCAACACTGCCCTTTGGAAGGCTGACGTCCACATCAGGAACTTCGCCTTTCAAGCTGAATTTAGGCAATTTCATTTTGGGCATTTTGAGTTCAGGTCCGTGAAGTCCAACATCTGGTGCGCCAATGTCCAATTTAGGGCCCTTGATGTCAACAGCTGGACCCTTTAATTCTCCTTCCACTTTCGGAATGGAAACTCCCATACCCCCCCTGGTTTTGGGGCCTTTCAAATTCAGGTCAATGTCCGGCATGGATATTTGAGGAGTCTTGACATGCATTTCTGGCATCTTGACATGAGGACCTTTCAGATGTCCTCCAGGGCCTTTGATGTCCACAGCTGGAGCTTCGATGTCTAATTTCGGGCCTGAAATGTCAACGCTGCCCTTTGGAAGGCTGACGTCCACATCAGGAACTTCGCCTTTCAAGCTGAATTTAGGCAATTTCATTTTGGGCATTTTGAGTTCAGGTCCGTGAAGTCCAACATCTGGTGAGCCAATGTCCAATGTAGGGCCCTTGATGTTAACAGCTGGACCCTTTAATTCTCCTTCCACTTTTGGGATGGAAACACCCATGTCCCCCTTGATTTTGGGGCCTTTCAAGTTCAGGTCAACGTCCGGCATGGAAATTTGAGGAGACTTGACATGCATTTCTGGCATCTTGATATGGGGACCTTTCAGATGTCCTCCAGGGCCTTTGATGTCCACAGTTGGAGCTTCGATGTCTAATTTAGGGCCTGAAATGTCAACGCTGCCCTTTGGAAGACTGACGTCCACATCAGGAACTTCGCCTTTCAAGCTGAATTTAGGCAATTTCATTTTGGGCATTTTGAGTTCAGGTCCATGAAGTCCAACATCTGGTGAGCCAATGTCCAATTTAGGGCCCTTGATGTCAACAGCTGGACCCTTTAATTCTCCTTCCACTTTCGGAATGGAAACACCCATGTCCCCCTTGATTTTGGGGCCTTTCAAGTTCAGGTCAATGTCTGGCATGGAAATTTGAGGAGTCTTGACATGCATTTCTGGCACCTTGACATGAGGACCTTTCAGTCCTCCGGGGCCTTTGATGCCAATACTGGGTGCAGCTATGTCCACTTTGGGGCCTTTGATATCCATTTGGGGGCCCTTGAGGCCACCTTCTATCTTTGGCACAGAAACATCCATGTCACCTTTTAGTTTTGGCCCCTTCAGGTTCAAGTCCACATCTGGCACAGAGATCTTTGGTGCCTGGATATTTAATTCAGGCATCTTGACATGAGGACCTTTCAATTGTCCTCCGGGGCCTTTGATGTCCAAAGTTGGAGCTTCAATATCTAATTTCGGGCTTGAAATGTCAACGCTGCCCTTTGGAAGACTGACGTCCACATCAGGAACTTCGCCTTTCAAGCTGAATTTAGGCAATTTCATTTTGGGCATTTTGAGTTCAGGTCCGTGAAGTCCAACATCTGGTGCACCAATGTCCAATTTAGGGCCCTTGATGTCAACAGCTGGACCCTTTAATTCTCCTTCCACTTTCGGAATGGAAACTCCCATACCCCCCCTGGTTTTGGGGCCTTTCAAATTCAGGTCAATGTCCGGCATGGATATTTGAGGAGTCTTGACATGCATTTCTGGCATCTTGACATGAGGACCTTTCAGATGTCCTCCAGGGCCTTTGATGTCCACAGTTGGAGCTTCGATGTCTAATTTCGGGCCTGAAACGTCAACGCTGCCCTTTGGAAGGCTGACGTCCACATCAGGAACTTCGCCTTTCAAGCTGAATTTAGGCAATTTCATTTTGGGCATTTTGAGTTCAGGTCCGTGAAGTCCAACATCTGGTGAGCCAATGTCCAATGTAGGGCCCTTGATGTCAACAGCGGGACCTTTTAATTCTCCTTCCACTTTCGGGATGGAAACACCCATACCCCCCTTGGTTTTGGGGCCTTTCAAGTTCACGTCGATGTCCGGCATGGATATTTGAGGAGACTTGACATGCATTTCTGGCACCGTGACATGAGGACCTTTCAGATGTCCTGCAGGGCCTTTGATGCCAATGCCTGGTGCAGCTATGTCCACTTTGGGGCCTTTGATATCCACCTGAGGGCCCTTGAGACCACCTTCTAGCTTTGGCACAGAAACATCCATGTCACCTTTTAGTCTTGTCCCCTTCAGGTTTAAGTCCACGTCTGGCACACCGATTGCTATTGGTGATGTTTTCAAGGATGGCATTGAGACTTCCGGGCCTTTTAAGCTACACTCAGGAGCTCCAATGTCTAGCTTGGGGCCTTTAATGTCCACACTGGGGCCTTTCAAGTCACCTTCTAGCTTTGGCCCTGAAAAGGCTCTTCTCACTTTATGGCCCTTAAGGTTCAAGTCCACATCTGACATAGAGATTTGGGGTACCTGGCCAACTATTTGGGGTTTGCCAAACCTGGGTCCTTTCACATGTGCTTCAAGAGCCACATCTGGAGCACGTAGATCCACCTTAGGTCCTGAGATGTCAACTCCCCCCTTTGGAACAGTCACGTCCACTGCAGATCCTGATGCAGAAAACTTAGGAGGTTTCATGTGGGGTATTTTAACTTTTCCTTCACCCCCTTCGAGTCCAATGTCTGGGGCTCCAACATCCACCTGAGGCCCTTTGATATCCACCTTGGGGCCTTCCAGTGTTGGAGAGGAAACCTTCACACCGCCCCTCAAGTCCAGCCCTTTTAGGCCCACGTCTACTTGTGGTTGTGCAATTCCAGGACTTCCCACTGTATACTTCGGGCCTTTGATCATCCCGGATGGCGCGCTTGCGTCCAGCTGAGGAACCTCAACGTCACAAACTGGAGACGATATGCCAAATTTGGGCAATTTCATGGCGGGAAATGAAACCTTTGTTTTCCTTTCAATGTCAACATCTGGAGCTTTAACGCTGCCTTCAACCACTTTGGGACCTTTCAATTCACCACTTATTTGGGGCCCTGAAATGGCAACTGAAGGACCCTTGAGGTGTGGTAATGACCAATCAGTTTGGAAGCCTCCCACATCACCTTGTATTTTAGGGCCTGAGAGACCTCCCGGGACCCCAGCAACCCCTCCCGTTTTCCCATTTATTTCAGGCCTTGTAACATGGAAACCAACATCTCGGCCTTCTGGTTTAAAGTCTGTCTGAGCTCTCAGATCTACACCTGTAACATGAGGCCCAGAGATACAGACATCCTCTTTCCCCACCTTAGGCATTCCCACGTGGATATCAGGAATGCCAAACTCCAACTTGCGGGAGGGCGATTCCACAGCTGCTCCGGAATATGTAACGTCAGGTCTTCCCTGGGAGTCTTTGACTTGGGTGGTTCTTCCCGATAAATCCACGTGCGGGATCTTGATGACGGTTTTCCCCGGTTCCGTTTCAATCTCTGCTTTGGAAACGTGGGTGAGTTCATGTTTCGGAATCTTGATTTTAAACTCTGGACTGGTGATGTCAATCTCTTTGGCGCCTTCGTGGCCAGTGACGTCAACCGTGTAAGCAGTGACTCTCTTGGTGACTGTAATGGTTCGGCTCTGAGTTCCTGCCTGCTCCACTTCCATACCATCTTCTGATTTAAGGCGAGGCTTAATTTTCGTTGTGTAAATGCGTCTGTACTCTTCGTCATCCCCACTCTGGAACACAAAGGAATGGGGTTGTTAATGCTGAAGCTAGTCTAAATGTGAAACATGTACCATCTGTGTCCATACAGACAGATATCTACATCTACATCTATCTAGATATTTATTTAATATCTGAGGAGGAGGAGGGTTCAGAGGAGGGCAACCAGAATGATCAGGGGTCTGGAAACAAAGCCCTATGAAGAGAGACTGAAAGAACTGGGCATGTTTAGCCTGGAGAAGAGAGGACTGAGGGGAGACATGATAACACTCTTCAAGTACTTAAAAGGTTGTCACACAGAGGAGGGCCAGGATCTCTTCCCGATCCTCCCAGAGTGCAGGACATGGAATAACGGGCTCAAGTTAAAGGAAGCCAGATTCCAGTTGGACATCAGGAAAAACTTCCTGACTGTTAGAGCAGTACGACAATGGAAACAGTTACCTAGGGAGGTTGTGGGCTCTCCCACACTAGAGGCCTTCAAGAGGCAGTTGGACAACCATCTGTCAGGGATGCTTTAGGGTGGATTCCTGCATTTATAGAATCATAGAATCATAGAATAGCAGAGTTGGAAGTTGCCTACAAGGCCATCTAGTCCAACCCCCTGCTCAATGCAGGAATCCACCCTAAAGCATCCCTGACAGATGCTTGTCCAGCTGCCTCTTGAATGCCTCTAGTGTGGGAGAGCCCACAACCTCCCTAGGTAACTGATTCCACCGTCGCACTGCTCTAACAGTCAGGAAGTTTTTCCTGATGTCCAGCCGGAATCTGGCTTCCTTTAACTTGAGCCCGTTATTCCGGCATTGAGCAGGGGGTTGGACTCGATGGCCTTGTAGGCCCCTTCCAACTCTGCTATTCTATGATTCTATGAATAGTAATAATATATTTATTTATTTGTTACCCGCCTCTCCCTCTGGATCAAGGCGGGGTACAACACAAATAAAAACACCATAAAATACATACGACTAATTCAAACGTTTTAAACCAGTGCATCATTAAAAGCAGCACACCATTAAAAAAGGCATCTTAAAATTCAACTGGGGAGGCCTGCCGGAAGAGATCAGTCTTTATGGCTTTCTTAAATTCCGGAAGACTGTTAAGTTGACGAATCTCTCCCAGCAGGTCATTCCACAAACTGGGAGTGGCAGAAGAAAAGGTCCTCTGGGTAATACCTGTCAGCCTTGTTTTTGTTGGCTGGAGTAGATTCTTCCCAGAGGACCTGAATGTGCAGGGTGGATTGTACGGGAGAAGGCGATCCCGCAGGTAGCCTGGACCCAAAACATGTAGGGCTTTAAAGGTGATAACCAACACTTTATACTTTGCCCGGAAACTAAACTGGCAGCCAGTGAAGAGATTTTAAGACTGGTGTGATGTGGTCCCCCCTAGGTGCACCGGTGACCAACCTGGCTGCCCTATATTGAACTAGTTGAAGTTTCCGGACGAGGCACAAAGGCAGCCCTATGTAGGGCGCATCGCAGAAGTCGCGCCTCGAAGTTCCCAGCGCGTGCACGACCGTCTTTAGGTCTTCCGACTCTAGGAAGGGGTTTGTGGCACACTCACAAAGTGGGTCTATCTATCTATCACAGTAATTTGATACCTCTCTTCAGTCTCAAGGGGTTGTGTGAACAAAAAACATAACTGGCGGTGTTCTATAGTTTGATTCTCTGGTTAATTTTATTGGTGTGTCTGTGTGTGTGTGGGTGTGTGTTTTAACTCTGTGAGCCTGTTCAGACAATATGCTAAGCCATGGTTAGGCTGCTAAACCATTTGCAGCAAGTGATTAGTGAGCCCAGGGAACTTTGGCTATGGGGCGGTATTATTATTATTATTATTATTATTATTATTATTATTATTATTATTATTATTTATATACCGCCCCATAGCTGAAGCTCTCTGGGCAGTTTACAAAAATTAAAAACAGTGAACATTAAAAAGAAATATACAAAATTTAAAAGCATAAAAATACAAACAAAAACAGACAATATCCATTTAAAAGCAACTATTCTGGGGTCAGTAAAAAAAAACTCAGCATATGCTGTTAAATGCTGTTAACTGCCTGGGAGAAGAGAAAAGTCTTGACCTGGCGCCGAAAAGCTAACAATGTTGGCCCCAGGCGAGCCTCATCGGGGAGATCTTTCCATAATTGGGGGGGCCACCACTGAAAAGGCCCTCTCCCTGGTTGCCATTCTCCGAGCTTCCCTCAGGGGAGGACCTTAGATGTTGAGCGTAGTGTACGGGTAGGTTCATGTCGGGAGAGGCGTTCTGTGAGGTATTGTGGTCCCGAAAATGCAATAAATAAATAAAGCGAGCGTGTTTAAACTGTGGTTATGTAGCTACCATGGTTAGGGATGGTTCAAGCGGTACACTACGTCATGGTTCCTTTGCTTTCAATGTCAACATCTGGACCTTTAACAGGTTCAAGTGATGCTTGAACCCGGCTCATTTCTTCAAAGCTCTTTAAGCAATCCATCCCTGTTTCTTGCTCCATCCCCTGAAGAAGGGCCCTCTCCGTAATGGGACTCACCAGTACAACCTCCGGACTCCTTGGAACAAAGACATCATGAGACCAAGACTGTCCTGGTAATGGAGACCGGTCCCCTTTCCTCTGCAGCCGGAGGCCGACGGTGTGGTGGCCCACATTTTTAAGGAGCTCTGTCACCTCTCCGGACTGAAGGTTGTCAAAGTAGATGGTGGCACTCACAATCTGATCGCCTGGGAGAGAAAAGAAAAGAGAATGCACATATATATATGCGGAGAGAGTGCTCATCGGCGGATGAAATAGACATAAGAACAGCACGGCTGAATGGGAGCATTTAGGTCAGGATCCTGCTGCCCATAGTAGCCTGTAGGGATATCAAAGGAATCCAATTGGGGGTTATTAGCTCAGCCCCCCAGATACTAGTTTGCAGGTCCCTGAGCTGGCTCGACTTGGTGTGCGTCAGGTAGGGCAAGCTCGCGGTTTTCCATTGTGTGTGTGCGTGTGTGTATGTGTGTACATCCTGATTTGCGCAAATTCGTCACTGCGAATATGTACAGCAATGGTTCCCAAAGTGGGCGGTACTGCCCCCTTGGGGTGGGTGGGATTGCATAGGGGGGGGTTAAGAGGCAAAGGGGCGGCAGGGGGGCGCTCGAGGTGGTCTTTTCCGAGAAGATCTTAAAACCCAGGGACATTTTTATGGGAGAAGGTAGTTTGGTCCCAAGCCATATAGGGGAAGAATCCACACATGTATTAATACCGTTTAAGAAGAGTCCTTTTAATGGTGAATTGAAATGTTTCAAAAGCACCAAAACGCTAATGAAGAGACATACCCTGCTTGGTGTGCCCCGCCACGCCGGCTGCAAAACAGAGGCGTTTGCTCTCTTTTCCCTCCCTCCCTCGGCAAGCCTGCGGCGGGTGCTTCCCATTTAACGGGGCCAATTGAGCTACAAAATGACATTGAGCTGAAGCCCAAGTTTAAGAAATCGTACCAGGAGTTTTGGTTACAGAAGGACATTTCTGATCACTATCCTGCACTATGGAGAATGGTTGCATTTCCTGGTTGGATTTCCAACATCATACTTGGTAGAATGTGGTTTTAGTGTGGTCTGCCTACTTCTCTCCAAGCAAAGGAATCGACTCCAGATTACTAAACGTGGTGATTTAAGACTCATGTTAAGTGACTTTAAGCCAGACATTGGAAAAGTGGTATCACTTCATCAAGCCCATCCATCACATTAAGGATTTGCAGAATAGTGAGGTACTCTACCCTAGTTACTAAATGGGAGATCTAATATTCTTCCTACATGACTAACAGACTTTGAAAAGATGATATCACTGGATCAAGTTCATCAATTATGTTTAATTGAATAAACTAAAAAAAAAGTAATTGGATTTTGAATAAACATTCAATTGATTGTTACTATTTTGAATTTTATTGTTATTTTCTTCCTTAGTGGGTCGTTGAAAATCGCTATTCTGAATAATGATTTTTATAGTGTAGGGTAGGGGGCACTGGCCATGAGTTTGTGGAACCAAGGGGGGAAAGTTTGGGAATCACTGGGATTTGGGATTTACAGCAATCGCGATTCGCACAAAATTGTGGCCACGAACCACGTAATTTGCACAAACTTGCAGGCACAATGAGTCCTTTACGCTTGCATGGCTGCGATTTTGCGCACGTTTCCAACCACGCAGTTGCGCAAATCGCAGCTCATGGAGCAAAAGAAAAAAAGGGAGTTTGTCTGAATGCATGACGGGGCGGGCAAATGACAGGAGTCCGGTAAGCAGGCCACAAACAGGACTTAGGGGCGTTCGGCCATCCCTAGGAGGTTTCTGTCTCCCCCAAACACACACTGTTATTTCCCTACTGTCCTAGTTTTCCTGATGAGGTCCTGCTTCAAATTCCATCATACTGCTGCCTTTTGTGGGTGGGGAAGAGTAAAGCACTTCCCCTTTCAGAAAGCTTTCTGGCATTACCCTCTCCATATTGGGATTGCTCGATTTTGATATGGCCGGATTTGCTGTTGATTCTTTTATTTTTGCCTTTTCACTTCAGCGCTGGTTGTTTTAGGCATTCTTTAAGAACGGTACTCTGCCGTGACGTTTTAGATGAAGGGCGGGATAACATTTTTAAAAATAAAAAAATAAAATGAGGACTAGGAACTTGCTGGTTATACACACGCTGACAAACAAGCAAGGGGCATGTGGGATTCAAGGTACGGGCTTTCGCTGTCCAAAGACAACAGCATCTCCACTGACCTTCCTTCACGACACCCGTTTTGGCCGCAGGGGAGTCCTGCTGAAGCTGTTTCACAAAAACGCCTTGGTCTGTCTGGTCAATGGTGATGCCGTGAGAACCGCTGCCTTGCCAGTCCGGGAGGAGAATCTCCCGGGTATCTTCTTCCTCCTTCTCCATCTTAAGAAAGAAAGAAAGAAAACGCATAAAGAAAACTACTGCAGGCTATACTGTGAATACCCTCATCGTGTTTCTCCGAAAACTCCTGCTTTCAATGGGAGGCAAATGACGAGGCTTGCGAAGGAATCCACAAAGCTTTTATTAAGCAACAAACGTCTCTTCTACCTGAAGAGAGTCTCACCTCTTGGAAACGTCCCCCTAGGCAAAACGATGCAAACTAAGCAAGACAATTGTCCACTCAAGAATAGGAAGCCACTTCCCAAACGCCAGTAACTTCAGAGAGCCTGGTGCGGAGGCAGGTTCTGGCGTAATCGAACTGACTCTCTCACGCCTTCCTTCCGCCCCTTGCGTTTGAGCTTCCGGCGGACCCTAGCATCAGCTAGCTTTTCGGGGCGCTCTCCTCAGGAAGAAAGCTCACTTCCCACTGAGTGTGTAGGATTTGGCCTTGAGGAGATAAGCTCTGGAGAGGGCTGACTCCCAGCTGGGGGATCGCCCTTGAGAGCTTCCTCCTCCACTGGTACAGGCTGGCTGGTGTCTGGCGCTGCATCTTCTAGTTCTGATTCTGATTGATTACTTGAAACATCTTCTCCCAAAACAGGGGCAGTAGGGTTAGATATGACAATCCTCTGCTTAAAAATCAAAACCCTGTGGTAATTCCATTTCTACATCCCCAAAAGGCTGAAGCGTAATAGATTTGTACAGAGAACACATTCTAATTCATTTTATTTTTATCCCATTCTTCCTCCAATGAGCTCAATCAGGATGGTCTAGAAGTCTAGCTCCGATGATTAACCACACAACGAACTGGTGGGGCAGGTCAGAATGACAGCAGCTGGCCCAAAGCCAACCCCTGAGTTGAATGGCTAATCTAAACCTGAATTTCTGTTCTACCCACCACACTGCACTCTTTATATAGCTGTTCTCCATGGACTTCACCATACCAGGCTGAAATCCAACACCCTTACAGGGACTTTCTGCTTCCAGTTCCTTTGCACGATTACAATGGGCTCCTTTACACCGAGGACACGTTTGAATTGAAAACTTCCTTTCTCAGCAATGTTCCATTTAGTTCCATTATACACCGCCATCTAGTGGCTGTATTATAGCACAACACCGTCATTACGCACTGCAGTCATCTTGCATTAACGTTCGTTATTGGCTTACCTCCAACCTTTTTAAAAACAGTATAAAGCTCAAAAAGCACGAGAGATACTCTGGAGGTTGATGCCGTCGTGCAAAGGACCCACAAACTTCCATGATTGTCCTATCACGAGTGTGCAATAAAAGCCTCGTGTAGAAAGCTAAAGGTTGTAAAATAGTGCCTCTTTGCTGCTCTGCATTCCTACAAACACTAGGGTCAACGGATGTCCAGTTAGATGAGCACATTGAAAATATTCTAGCCGGTTAACAATAGTCCCCCCAAATTAAATGGGCAGGAGGTTTATACAAACCCATGCTATTTCCCCAGCTATCCCTGTACCGTCCATTTTAACTCACAGTAGCAACTGGGGTCTCTTCCTTCACTACCTGTTCCTCACCCCCTTTTAAACCGACGATCCCATGGATCCTCTGCATGCAAATCAGGGGCTCTAAATCCTGGGAAATGCTTCTTCTAAGATGCTGTCTCCATGCATCACCTTAAAACTAAAAATTTGTTTTCCTCTACCTCCTGTCTTGCAGGACAATAGAATCATAGAATAGCAGAGTTGGAAGGGGCCTACAAGGCCATCGAGTCCAACCCCCTGCTCAATGCAGGAATCCACCCTAAAGCATCCCTGACAGACGGCTGTCCAGCTGCCTCTTGAAGGCCTCTAGTGTGGGAGAGACCACCACCTCCCTAGGTCACTGGTTCCATCGTCGTACTGCTCTAACAGTCAGGAAGTTTTTCCTGATGTTCATACTTTTACTATGCAAACCTATACAGATTCAATCAATGAATACATCCAGAAGGGCAGAACCTCTTTCAGCACAAGGGCCAAATTCCATTTGAGTGAATAGAATAGTAGAGTTGGAAGGGGCCTCTAAGGCCATCGAGTCCAACCCCCTGCTCAATGCAGGAATCCACCCTAAAGCATCCCTGACAGATGGTTGGCCAGCTGCCTCTTGAAGGCATCCAGTGTGGGAGAGCCCACAACCTCCCTAGGTCATAGGTCCCATTGTCGTACTGCTCTAACAGTCAGGACGTTTTTCCTGATGTTTTATCATACTGCTCTAACAGCCAGGAAATTTTTCCTGATGTCCAGCCGGAATCTGGTTTCCTATAACTTGAGCACATTACTCTGTGTACTACACTCTGAGAAGTTTTGCGGGGCCGCATCCCAGCCGGGGTGTGTGTGTGTGAAGGCCAGAAGGGGCGGGGCCAAAAGGCCAAAAATACTAGCCTGGCAGAGGGAATGTTGGGAGTTGTAGGACTTTTTTTCCTGTCTAAACATTCACCATTTTGAGCCCTAGATAGCTATGATTTTTTCAGTTGCGTGACCCTGCTAATAAAAACGGCACAAAGCCCTGAGAAAGTTGCGCATATGAAGAGACCGAGACATTGTCCAGTGACTCACCTTTCTAGGACTTTGGTCCCGGCAGGAACCGCCCCAGGAATTCCTTTTTTCTCACTTGCCACGCCTTTCGTAACGTTCCTTCCAACGTCCCAACCTGGAAAGACAAGAAAATGAAATCTGTCGGTGAATGAGATAACTTGCAACGTTCAAGGTCGAGTGTGTATTCTAGAAATATACCCAAGCGCGGGGCGGAAAATAATCAGAATTCTGTTCAGTGCAGCATTGAACTTCAGCTTTCACAACACACCTTTTTTTTTTTAATGTTTTCCTTTTTAAAAAAGCCTCGTTTCCTCGCAGCTGCAAAGGTAGACATTTCAATAACGCCTGATGAAATTTCGACAGCCGAAAAAGGAGGGCTGTTGAAAGAGGAGGCACGAGAACTATTTTTAAAAGGTAATTAGGAAGGCGGCTTTTGCATTCTGCTCGGTAAAACTATTCTCTGTGCTTGGAAGCTTACGCAGGTCAACATTAATCCCATCTGGCCCAATAAAAAGGTAACGCTTTTTCTGACTGTCAAGACACAGGGCTGGTTCGCACACCTCGCTAAACCCTGGTTTATTTAACCCAGGGCAGACAATCGAACAAGCCGTGGTTTGTTTTCTCAGTCCCTGGCTAGTTTCTCTCCTTTTCCGCCTGGGTCCTCCCTGTAGCATCTCATCTGGAGGCGGCAAATTCCTGCAGGAATTTCCTTAACCCTTAAAAAAAGGGTTAAAACACTTAACCATTAACAGTCAATCGTGCGTGTAGTTTTGCCTGCCTTAAACCTACAGCCGACCAATTTTCATTGGGTGACCGTGAGGATTAGAAGTGAGAGAAAAAAGACTCTTCTGGTCTACGTAGGATTATTGCATTTCTACACCGTTTTTCTGGAACCAACCAAGGCAGTTTGCAAACATTCAGAAAACAAGCAGCTCGCAAATATAGTCAAAAGTGAAGAACAACCTTAAAACCATAACAACAATGCAAAAAACTACAACCCTGAATTTAAAAGGTGGGTCTTCACCGACTTTGCAACTCCAAAGGCAGCGTGTCACAGAAATAGGGACCAACGCAGAGAAAAGCCTTTTTCCGCGATCCTGAAAAGCAGAGTTCTGCAAGCGAGATCTCTTTTGATCACGTTAATAACCAAACAGGTTCATAGGAGACAGGCGATCCCTCGAAAGGGCCCGGCCCTAGGCTTTGAAGCTGAAAACCAACACCTTGAAAACAATCGACAACCAGGGCAAACCCACACACCGCCAACTCCATTACATACGCAACGGCGTGTTAGCGCTTCCGGGGGCGACCCGAAACGACGCAGAAATGCTCGTGTCTGGAGGAGGGCAGGTCCGTGGAGTTTGCATAAGGCAGCTCCGTCAACCTGCCTCCTTCCAGAAATGAGAGCTTCTGCTCATTTTGGGGTGTCCCCAACGAAGCGCTAAATCTCCGTTGCAGACGTGGCGCGACCCACCACCTGCGGAAGAGAATCGTCGGGGCATAAAGGAAGAGGCAGGGGCATAAACGTGCTGTTGGATTCTGCCTGTTACCTCATCACTCCCGCCCCTTGCAAACACACGCACTGAAATAATCTTTTCCTTTTTTTTTTTTTTAATAATTTTATTTTTCTACAATACTTAAACATACACAACTATTAGGAACGGTTTCCAAATTCCTTCAAAATCATTTGATTTAGCTATACCTCTTCTCCATTTAATATTACTTGTCAATTTATCATTAATAGCTATATCCCATACTTCTTTATACCATTCTTCAATAGAATATTCCCCTTGAATCTTCCAGTTCCTAGCTACAATCAATCTTGCTGCAGTCAGCCAATTCGTTATCAATTCCTTGATTTCCTTTTTACTTTTAAAATCTTCAAATAGTGACAGTAATGCAACTTTTGGTGTTCGTTCTATCTTCATTTCCACAATTTCTTCAATCTCCAAAAACACCATCTTCCAAAATTTTTGAACATAGTTGCATTCCCACCACATATGTAAATACGTTCCTTTACCCCCACATCCTCTCCAACAGTTTGCTTTTCCTAAATTCAAAATCTCCCGTATGCTTTGTCCTTTCTCGTGGCAAGGACGCTCCAACCCTGCTGCCCTTCTCTATACCTTGAATCATCGCTTCCAGTCCAAGATGCTCCCATTTTGCAACCTGACGCTGAGCCTAAATGCCCCCTGTCCCACCTCAAGTGGCGACTAAACGCCCTCCAGCATCCTGCTAGGGCCAGCACCTTATAAACCCTTTGCTGCGCCACTCGGACACCAATTCCTGCCTTAATCCACACCCCTGTTCTCTCCCGCGTCCCTCCACGGTGCCGCCCGAAGCAAGTTGCTTCCCGCAGTTGCATAGCGGCGCCGGCCTTGGCTATAAACCAAGATGGCAGTGCCAAGATTTGTAAACTCTTTCAAAGCTGGTGATCCCGCATGACTTCAACACACTACAAAGGTTGCATGCTGGAAAGTGGATAAGGAGAGATGCAGGCAGCCCCCGCCCTCTCTTCAGGTGGGCTCTGCCATGCGCCTGCGCACCCTCGTACACTGGCTGAACACACCACATGCCAGTCGGCTGCTCCCAGAGCGTAAGCATGCACGGTATGGTACATATGCCGGCGGGAATGTGAAAGCTGTGCTCTCCCTAGTCTTGGGCTCGAAGAGGAGGAACCATCAAGGGACGAACTACCTTGAAACATAAAGAAACTTTAAGGACTGGCGCCGTGGCTCTGAGCAGACAAGCGAACTGGGGAGGAGTCTTTGCGGAATACATACTTCACATGCAAAATGTCCGTCGTGCAATCCAGTTAAATGCATCTCCTGTTCAAAGGCAAGGAGACCAAAAAAAAAAGCCCTCTCTCTCTGCAACAGCTGCATGTTGTTAAGATTTGGGGGCCCAGGCCCCAAAGGACACAAATTTGCATAACATTTGCATATGTCAATTTTTACCAGGATAGGCAATACTCATTGACTAGGCTTCGTTTAAATTTCACAGGAGGCAAAGCCAGCTCATTAATTTCTCATCTGTACCATCTCAAAGAAAATAAGTTCTTCAGTTAGTTTTGCAGTTTCTTCAGTTAGTTTTGCATCTTTTTAAATGCAGGGAGAGATTCGGGAGGGGGGCTATTGTAGCATGTGGAGAGGGGAGTATTAACTCTTCCTTCCCCAGCTGACCCCCCACCCCCCAAAAAAATCATCCCCTGCATGGCAATTCAGCCAAGCAAAAATAACTTTCCATTGGCACCAGTGGGCATCCAGGGGCTTAAGAACTAGATTCGGGGCCTTGGGAACTACATCCGGGGCCCTGGGAATTAGATCCGGGGCACAGGGCCTCTGGAGCCAGTCCTAGCAACGCCCTTGATGCAGGTTAGCAGAGGGACAAAAGTCCTCTTGAAACCGACAAAGAGTTCATTAACGTGCAAAGCTGCTTTCTGCCGAGTAAGATCTTTGGTCCATGATTGCTGATAGAGGTTCACCAGACTCTCAAACAGAGAAGGGTCTTTCGTATTTTCTGTTATCTACATCTCTCTCACACACACACGAAATCCTTTTTAAACTAGAGATGCCAGAAATGGAAGCAGGGATCTGTGTGCAAATCACGAAGCTGTGGTTTCTCCCATTGCCAGCAGCGGGTTTTGAAGGGTCTTTGGGATAGACACCCCCCATGGTCCACTCCCTCAGGGAACCCACCTTCTCATCGCTGTTGTCCCCCAGTGCTGAGAACATCAGAAGAGCCCGAATGCTGGATCAGACCGAGGGTGGTCAGGGCCGACAAAGCAGGACACGGTGCAACAGCACCCTCCCGCCCATGTTCCCCAGCAACAGGTGCACACAGGCTTACCGCCTCGGATACTGGAGGTAGCACACAACCATCAAGGGCTAGTAGCCACGGATAGCCTTCTCCTCTTCCAGGAATTGATCCACCCCACCCCCCTTTTAAAGCCATCCAAAATAGCGGCCAGCACTACATCTTGTGGCAGTGAATTCCGTAGTTTAACTACTCCCTGTGTGAAGAAGTCCTTCCTTTTATTTGTCCTGAACCTTCAGTCAATCAGCTTCATGGGATGACCCTGGTGGATTCTAGGATTTTGAGAGACGGAGAAAAGTGTCTTGACCGGCAGAGAGCCAGGGAGCAAGGCAGGCCAGGGCGTCGGCTGCCCCCTTTCTCTCTCTCACCACCTCCGTCGCCTGGGCCAGAGCAAGAGGGTCCGGGGACAGGGGCCCTGCCCACCATACCGACAGTTGATGCCAGACCTGGCTTCTCCCCATGCAATGAGAAGTGATGCAGCTCAGGCAAAAACGGAACAGCGTTATCTCTGCCCTGAAAAAGATGAAAAAGAAATGGCATCTCTCTCTCTCTCTCTCTCTCTCTCTCTCTCTCATCCTATCCTATCTATCTTCATAGAATCATAGAACAGTAGAATTGAAAGGGACCTATAAGGCCATCAAGTCCAACCCGTGCTCAATGCAGGAATCCACCCTAAAGCATCCCTGACAGATGGTTGTCCAGCTGCCTCTTGATGCAGAGTAGGAAGGAGTTCATTCCCTGCTACAAAAACGAAGAACTGGGAGAATTGTTTGAAAATTGTTTTAAATGTTAGCTGTTTTTACGCTTCTGTTTTTAAATTTTGTATATTGGGTTTTAATGTTCGGTCTTTTCAATCTAATCTTTTTAATCTTTGTAAACCACCCAGAGAGCTTCAGCTAGGGGGTGGTATATAAACGTAATTATATTATTATTATTATTATCATCATCATCATCAAAGTATTATTAATTATGATCAATAATAATAATAATAGCATGGGACACAGCTGGACACGTTGCATAATTTTTGTAAAAAACGGCACAGCCAGGGGGCAGCACTAGCTTTGCACGCTGCGGCTCGCACACCCGCCCCGGCCGCTCCGCCCCGCCTTTTGCGCTGTGCCAGCTTTTCGACAAAGCCAGAAGAAAGTTTTCCACTTTCGAGCAGCAACAGACATGCATGCTCAGGTCATGCCTGAAACCCGATCGGCCCAGACGGGGGTGGGGGTGGGGGATGCCACGGAAGACTCCCGCTGAGATCAACGCCAGGCCCGATCCAGGGGACATTCAAGAGCCGATGTTCGGAGGCGGAATGTAACGCCCACGCCCGCCGTGCAAGACGGCAAATGGCAACAGGAGGGTGGGATAGCGAATACTCTGGAAGACAGAAACAAACTTCAAAGTGATCTTGACAGGCTGGAGTGCTGGGCTGAAAACAACAGCATGGAATTTAATAGGGATAAATGCCAAGTTCTACATCTAGGAAAAAGAAACCAAATGCAGTTACAAGATGGGGGATACTTGGCTCAGCGATACTACAAATGAGAAGGATCTTGGAATGGTTGTAGATCACGAGCTGAATATGAGCCAACAGTGCGATATGGCTGCAAGAAAGGCCAATGCTATTTTGGGCTGCATTAATAGAAGTCTAGCTTCCAAATCACGTGAGGTCCTGGTTCCTCTCTATTCGGCCCTGGTTAGGACTCATCTAGAGTATTGCGTTCAGTTCTGGGCTCCACAATTCAAGAAGGACGCAGACAAGCTGGAGCGTGTTCAGAGGAGGGCAACCAGGATGATCAGGGGTCTGGAAACAAAGCCCTATGAAGAGAGACTGAAAGAACTGGGCATGTTTAGCCTGGAGAAGAAAAGATTGAGGGGAGACATGAGAGCACTCTTCAAGTCCTTGAAAGGTTGTCACACGGAGGAGGGCCAGGATCTCTTCTCGATCCTCCCAGAGTGCAGGACACGGAATAACAGGCTCAAGTTACAGGAAGCCGGATTCCTGCAGGACATCAGGAAAAATCTCCTGACTGTTAGAGCAGCACCACAATGGAACCAGTTACCTAGGGAAGTTGTGGGCTCTCCCAGACTAGAGGCCTTCAAGAGGCAGCTGGACAACCACCTGTCAGGGATGCTTTAAGGTGGATTCCTGCATCAAGCAGGGGGTTGGACTTGATGGCCTTATAGGTCCTTTCCAACTCTACTATTCTATGATTCTATGATCAGTTTTCTTGCTTTTGGCTGTATTGCAAATCAACCCCACAACAGTTCACTGGTGGGAACACGGGTGCTCTTGTATACTTGTTACACACCTATTTGCACAACAATAATCACTAAATGTGTGTGTGTGCGCACAAATACACAATTATAATATAATGTAAAGCACCATGTACTTTGTACAGCACCATGTACATTGATGGTGCTATATAAATAAATAAATAAATAATAAACAGATTTTAAATGGTTTAAATTCTGTATCGTCATTCTTTCCCCCCCCTTTTATTCTTCACTACTCAGGAATATCGTTAGATATAGAGCAATATATAAATATTTAAAGAATAAAAATTAAATAAATGATTAATATCATGCTACGAAGGGCTCTGTGCACACACACACACACACACACACACACTAACTATTATAATATAATCAGATTTTAAATAGTTTAATTTCATATCTTCATTCTTTTTTTTCTTTTATCCTTCACCACTCAGGGATCTTGTTAGAAATAGAGCAGTATATAAATATTTAAACAAATAAAGTAAATAAATAAATGATTACATTCGTGCTATGAAGCGCTCTGCAGTGATTCACTCCACAATATCCTCTTTTATGCTGGTTTTAAAAAGCAAAACGGGTGTTTGCTCTGGAGAGATTTCAGTAAATACATACATTGTCCTATTGTGTGTTACCAACAGTTCAAAGGAGCCTTCTACCAGCCAGGGCATGTAAATGGCACATAAGTGTTTGCTTTGTACTTTGTACCTAAAAGGAAGGACTTCTTCACACAGCGCATAGTTAAATTGTGGAACTCACTACCACAAGATGTGGTGATGGCCACCAATTTGGATGGCTTGAAAAGGAGGGCGGGATCAATGCCAGGAGGCAAAGGCTATCCAAGGCTACTAGCCCTGATGGTTGTGTGCTATCTCCAGTATTCGAGATCATATAGAATCATTGAATCATAGAATAGCAGAGTTGGAAGGGGCCTACAAGGCCATCGAGTCCAACCCCCTGCTCAATGCAGGAATCCACCCTAAAGCATCCCTGACAGATGCTTGTCCAGCTGCCTCTTGAAGGCCTCCAGTGTGGGAGAGCCCACCACCTCCCTAGGGAACTGATTCCATTGTCATACTGCTCTAACAGTCAGGAAGTTTTTCCTGATGTCCAGCTGGAATCTGGCTTCCTTTAACTTGAGCCCGTTATTCCGTGTCCTGCACTCTGGGAGGATCGAGAAGAGATCCTGGCCCTCCTCTGTGTGTAAGCCTGTGTGCACCAGTTGCTGGGGAACATGGGCGGGAGGGTGCTGTTGCACCATGTTCTGCTCGTTCATCCCTAGCCGATGGCTGGTTGGCCCCTGTGTGAACAGAGTGCTGGACTAGATGGACCCTTGGTCTGATCCAGCATCAGGGCTCTTCTGATGTTCTTAAGCGTTCATGCGCCTTGAATATGTCGCATAAAATGGGCCACACTGACACGCATGTGCACTAGAGAGTCCTCATGTGATGCATGAAGTATTCCCAAACAATTTATTTATTTTATTTATTTATTACATTTTTATACCGCCCAATAGCCGAAGCTCTCTGGGCGGTTCACTGTAATTGGAGATTACAGGCAGGGCCCAGCATAAATAGAGTGGAATTCTTAAGTTTAAAACATTAGATCAGCATGGGTCCAATTTCATTCTCAACATATTCTCATTACAACATTTTTGGCAGGAAAAAAAACCTCCGTCTGATATCTCTTGTTTGCAGAAGTATGGCACTAATTAATTAGCTCATTCAAAGATTTCCTTAAACCTATCTGTCGTTCGGATCTAAACTCTGCAAAAACAAAACCCGACAATGTACTAAAACAGGTGTTTACATCAGCATGCAAAAGGAAAATCCTGAAATCTCTTTTATAGCAGAACAGAAAGTAAACACTGAACCGAGCTAATGTTAAAGCAGGTCTATATTTAGGAACATCGATCACTTCTTGGTATTTTTCAGCTTTAATCCGACAATCGGGGTTCAAATCCGCAAATAACAAATGCTAGAGATCTGAAACCTCTGGAGACAGTTACATTTTCATTTAGCAACACACACACACACACACCCATCGTCTCAAGAAAACTATCAAGACTGATCAATTCTGGCAGACCTGTCCAGTGGAATTTTAGGATACTTTTAGGATGTTTTTAACAGTGTATACTATGTTTTTAATCAGTATTTTATGTATTTTATGATTTCTGTTGTTCCCCGCCTCGATCCAATCGGAGATGCGGGTAAGAAATATATATATATATATATATTATTATTATTATTATTATTATTATTATTATTATTATTATTATTAAAAACTCAGAGGGAAAACCAAATGCATTTATCATATTCCAAAGCAGTTTAAACCATGCAGAAAGTTATTATGCATTCAACCACCCCAAAACCCCAATAGTTTTAAGGAGAAACTCCACAAAACAGCAGGATGGAACCTTGGGAACCTCTCCTCCCTAGCAACCGCTGCTTAGACTGGTTTTTGCAAAATTAAATTAGGCGTCTAGTTAAACTGGTCTCGTGGGGGGTGGGGGGGTGGGGGTGGCGTCCAGCACCGCCTGGAAAACTAGGATTTGCTAGTGGAGAAATGGACATGACGTCCCCTCCCCCACGCCCCAGATTTTAAATTTGCCCTGAAACAAGGCGTTGTGGGGGGGGAAACTCTGCAAAACATGGCTGGTTTTTGGTTTTTTGCAGACTCTTCGAAATGGAAGCTTGAGGCGTCTTTTGGGAGGAGACCTGTATGCAGTGCAGGCTGGTGACTCTGATGTCGGGGGGGGGGGCAATCCGCTCTGGGTTTCCGTCAGAACCAGTCAGAGCTCCTATAGAGTTCTGACGGAAACCAGGAGCGGATTCGCTGCCCCACTGACAGCACCTTGCATCATAGAATCATAGAACAGCAGAGTTAGAAGGGGCCTACAAGGCCATCAAGTCCAACCCCCTGCTCAGTGCAGGAATCCACCCTAAAGCATCCCTGACAGATGACTGTCCAGCTGCCTCTTGAAGGCCTCTAGGGTGGGAGAGCCCACAGCCTCCCTAGGTAACTGGTTCCATTGTCGTACTGTTCTAACAGTCAGGAAGCTTTTCCTGACGTTTTGTTGTACTGCTCTAACAGACTATTATTATTATTATTATTTATTTATATAGCGCCATCAATGTACATGGTGCTGTACAGAGTAAAACAATAAAATAGCAAAACCCTGCCGCATAGGCTTACATTCTAATAGACAGGACGTTTTTCCTGATGCCCAGTTGGAATCTGGTTTCCTTTAACTTGAGCCCGTTATTCCGCGTCCTGCACTCTGGGAGGATCGAGAAGAGATCCTGGCCCTCCTCTGTGCGACAACCTTTCAAGGACGTGAAGAGTGCTCTCATGTCTCCCCTCCATCTTCTCTTCTCCAGGCTAAACATGCCCAGTTCTTTCAGTCTCTCTTCGTAGGGCTTTGTTTCCAGACCCCTGATCATCCTGGATAGCTCCTTAAAAGTTCTGACTGGCTCTTACTGGAACCCGGAGCAGATTCTCCATCCCACTGACAACAGAGCCACCAGCCTCCACTGCCTGTATGTACTTAGAATTATTTACAAAAACTTTGAACAACTTCTCTGGTCCAGCACTTGAACAATTATACTACACTGGCCTAATGCAATGTTGTTGAGTAAGCACATCCAATTCTGATGCATCCAGGGTTAAAGGGCTGGTGTTTGGGGTCACAGGGGAGACATTTCAGGTACACCTGAGCTGTAGTATTTCTCTGAGGTTGTTGTTTTTAAAAAGAAAATCAACTAATATTGATTTGAGTATGGGGGTGGACTTGATGGCCTTACAGGCCCCTTCCAACTCTACTATTCTATGATTCTATAATACCTGCGGCTAACTGACAAACCGGACTCTTATGGATGCTAAGGTTGCAGTCTTTATAATGTGCCACCGCTTACACAGCACTCTCCAATCTCGGGTTCTTCCAAGTGTGCTGGACTACAATTCCCATTAGCTGGGGATGATGGGAGTTGGAGTCCACAACGTTGCGATGACACACACCCATACATTCACAGAATCATCTTATTATGCCTTGGCAATACACCGGGCCTTCCCTCGCGCCAGACTACAGTCCTCATCCTCCCCGGCCAGCATGGCAATTGGTCTGTGGAAGATGAGACCTGAAGTACAAGACATCTGGAGAGGAACATAAGAACATCAGAAGAGCCCTGATGCTGGATCAGACCAAGGGTCCATCTAGACCAGCACTATGTTCACACAGGGGACGACCAGCTGTCGACCAGGGAACAACAAAGCAGGACATGGTGCAACACCACCCATGTTCCCCAGCAACTGGTGAGAAACGCTGCGATATACGGTCAAATCAGGGTGCAAATGCTCTGGCCCAGGGTTTAAATCCAACCCAACAGACTCACATTTCTTCATTCTCTTCCATACCATGGTGATCTACCGTGATCGTAACCCACAAAATCAGGTAAGATGAAACACCGTGGGATACAAGGGCTTGAGGAACCAGTGAGAGGTGGGGCGAGGCTGCTATTTAAACTATTTCACCTGCGGCACTCCAAACGCCGTCTCCGAAAGCATGAAGGGGCGGCCACGGTTGTAGGAATGCACTTGGGCTTGTGTGTCTTTCAGATATGGAAACTCCCAGATAATTACGATGCCCCTGGGAGACGGCTTTCCCCCACCCTGAGAGATGTTCCAGCCGCAGACCAAGAAAGGTCCCCCCCCCACTGCAAATTTCACCATACCCCACACACCCATGTCGGAAAGTTTCTCTACACAGCAGAGTAGGATTCCTTTTAAAAGCCTTCTTGGTACGGATCCTGGTGCTGGTGGTTCTTTTAGGTCTCCCTTAATAGGTAAGGCACTCTGACAGCACCATCTCCTCTAAGCGCTCCTAACATGCTCTAAAGCCCTCTTTTGCAAGAGAAAGCGCTGGCTACCCTTGAGCTATCTCAATCCTATGCATAAACTAAGGCCCAGGGCTCAGCTCACATTGCTGAAGCTACAGATGAATTAAAAAATAAATAAATCTCTGCACCGAGAAAGCTAGCCTGTCAGCGAGAGCTCTTCTCCCTGACAGGCTAGCTTTCTTTGTGCGAGGGATTTTTTTTTTCTGTAATGAAGGACATTCAAAAATGGTGTGATCTGAAGCGGTACAGCCCAGGCACAGGCTGACCACCTTAGCGAGAGGTAGTCTAAGTCATAGGATTTGTGCAAATTTTACTTTTTTGCTGCAGTTTTCTTATCCTCTCACATACATCCCCAACAGGGCCTATTTTGTTGGAGCTTGATGCTGGTGGGGAATAGTTATGTTGTACACAAGGCAATGAGCGTATTTCTCAGCTGCTCAAGTTCATGTACGTGTGCATGAACTTTTAGTGGGAAGTAAACCTCATTCAACTCAACAGGGCATACTTCTGTGTAAACGAGGTAAGGAATGGCCTGCTTGCCTCAGTTTCTCAAGCGGATCTTGACCTCTGCACCTATAGCCACCGCTCCTCAACATCTTAGACTGCTGTGACTTTTAAGTCAAAGAGAGGCAGGTATAATTAATCAAAAACTAAGAGGAGGATTGGGCAAGATATTATTATTATTATTATTATTATTATTATTATTATTATTAGCTAGACTTCCTTTCTCAGAAATCCCATGGGAAATACATTCCTCACCGTACGTAAACTGTTACATTATGACTTCCTGAAGCATGCTAGAAAACAAATGCTTTTAGAACACACCAATTTCCAGCCTTAAATGGAGATTTTCAAAAGATTGCGGATTATAATCACCATCATTTCTATATCACCCCATAGTTGAAGCTCCCGGGGCAGTTTATGACGATTCATAAAAATAGAAAACGCAGCAAAAATTGTTTCAAGGTTTTAACACAGAAAGATGAAAACTATGTAAACAGATAAACACACACAGACAATTTGAACAAACAACGGTCTGATTCAGACAACACGCTAAACCATGCTGCTTAGCCATTTGGCTAAGGGAACGCATTAAGGTTGTCTGAACCAAGCCAATGTTTCCCACCCCTTAAAAAGGGCCTGTTCGAAAGCATCAAGCATGGATGCCTCATCGTATACCAGTCAACTCGTTGACCTGTGAAAATGGGAAGAAACAAAATGGCGCCTCAAACATGGCCGACCACATCGGACGAAAATGATGTACCCTTGATCCGGCCCTTTGGAGTTCCCCAGGTGGCCACGCCCCTTTCCCACGGCTGTGGATTATTGGACGGTTTCCCAGCTTTCGCCTGGTTTTCCCCTTGTTCTAAAAGGTTCAAATGCCTTCCCTCCTAAGGCTGAGTTATTGATGTATGTATGTATGATTGCATTTATATACCACCTTTTTCCTCCAAGGAACTATCCTCATCCTCCTCTCCATTTTATCCTCACAACAACAACCCTGTGAGGTAGGCTGGGCTGAGAGTCCCACGGCCGAGTGGGGACTAGAACCCGGATCTCCCAACTCCCAGTCCAACGCTTTAGCCACTACACCACACTGGCTCTCATTGATAGTAAGAGTTTAAGCTGCAATATGCCAGTATGTTTGGAGTGGGAGTTTTTTGGACCTCCTCTTTTGCCTTTGGACGTGCTCACCGCAAGACCGTCCCGAGAGCGTCTCCGAAATTGAATCCTGCAAGAAGTTTCTCGCCCCGGCAATTCGAAAACCATACATCATCCTCATCGCTTCGAAGGCAAACAGATAAAGGAAGAAAAACGAGAAAGCTATCGGAACGGCCGGTACTAATAGGGTGAGAGATGTTGACCGGCCTGCTTTCGTATCGGGAAAAGGCCGGCAGGCAAATAAAGAGGAGATTGTGGCCCTGTCGAGCCTAAATGGCAAATAACGCAACACGATAACAGAGGAAATGGCACAAAGCGATTCCAGCACTCCGGCGGCAGGAACTTTGCTTTGTGTACCTTGGGATGAGATAAAGGAGGAACCACTGTTTGTAGAACAGGATTGTTTGCTAAGAAAGCACAGATGCTCAGTCTGTGAGATCGGGGCCAGTTGAAGGCACTTGCCATGCAGAATCATGGAACTGTACAGTTGGAAGGGGCCTATAAGGCCATCAAGTCCAACCCCCTGCTCAATGCAGGAATCCCCCTTAAAACATCCCTGACAGATGGCTGTCCAGCTGCCTCTTGAAGGCCTCGACGGTGGGAGAGCCCACCACCTCCCTAGGTCATGGGTTCCATTGTCATGCTGCTCTAACAGTCAGGAGGTTTTTCCTGATGTCCAGCCGTAATCTGGCTTCCTGTCACTTGAGCCCGTTATTCCGTGTCCTGCACTCTGGGAGGATTGAGACGAAATCCTGGCCCTCCTCTGTGTGACAAACCTTTCAAGTCCTTGAAGAGTGCTATCATGTCTCCCCTCAATCTTCTCTTCTCCAGGATAAACACGCCCAGTTGTCTCTCTTCATAGGGCTTTGTTTCCAGACCCCTGATCATCCTGGTTGCCCTCCTCTGAACCCCCTCCAGCTTGTCTGCGTCCTTCTTGAATTGTGGAGCCCAGAACTGGACGCAATACTCTAGATGAGGCCTAACCAGTGCCGAATAGAGGGGAACAAGTACCTTGTGCAATTTGGAAGCTCTACTCCTATTAATGGTGCCCAAAATAGCATTTGCCTTTTTTGCAGCCACATCACACCGTTGGCTCACATTCAGCTTGTGATCTACAACAATTCCAAGATCCTTCTCGCTTATAGTATCGCTGAGCCAAGTATCCCCCATCTTGTAACTGTTGATTTGGTTTCTTTTTCCTAGGTGTAGAACTGGGCATTTGTCCCTATTAAATTTCACCCTGTTGTCCAAGAGTTGTGGACCGCTGTTTCATCAATGGTCACAGAGGGCCAATGTGCTAGGACACATCTTGGCAAGGGAGAACCAGTTTTGGTGTTATCATCTTCCAGCAACGGAGACAGAAGTGTGGGCTTTGCAGCCGGCCGAGTCTGGAAGGGGGTGAGGCGAACGCCGTTTGCTCTTGAGGAAAACCAGGGTGGCTTTATGGGCTAGCCGTGTCGGTCCAAGTCTTTGCCGACTCCTCCGTGCCCAGTGCTCATACGCATTATGCCGTAGCAGCCGTCCGCTGGACAGCAAACAAGGAACCACATCTGTGCAAAACAGGGCCTTCCTTTGCAAAATTCTCGGCCTCTCAGAGCAGGCACGGAGCCCCTCCCGGCAAACCGCAAAAGGCAACGCTACCGGGAGAGCGTCGAAGCCGAAGGAGCACAGAAAAATAAAATGAAAAATTCTCCTGCTGCCAGTTCTTTGTGGTTCCTGCTCCAAACGCAGTTGACTCAGAGCCTGTCTAGACAAGAAGAGCGCACCAGGATTTGAACAGAAAGTGTTTCCTTCTTAAATTGGTTTCCTTCGTCAAACGGTAAGGAAGGTCCCTGCGTGCCACAGCCCCAACCCCAGAAAGCTTAGTGGCTTAAAAGCAACCCATGAGAACAAGCGAGTTGTGGCGGTTAGGCAGCCTTCTCCCAACATACGTTTCGGAATACAACTCCCATCATCCCCCAGTGGCTGGGGAAGATGGGCGTGGTAATCCAACACCCCCTTGGAGGGTGTTGGGTTGGGGCTCAGCTGCTGCAGAGAATGCTAAATAGTTTGGCTCCGTTTAAGGCAGTTTCCTGTGCTTCTAACATCCAACCCTGTTTCTCTTCCAGCTGCAAAAGAACGTTGCTAAAACTCAGAGCTAGTGGTGCGTTCGCTTTCTCTTTCCTCCTCCCTCCCGGTCCCTTTTCCTTTCATGTCGTGTCTTTCAGACTGCAAGGCTGAGGGAAGGAACGGGCTTCGTAATGGCAGCGTTTTCCACCCAAAGAGAGAGGTAAAAATAATTTTTTTGAAAAACTTCAAATAAGTCAACAACATAGGCAAAGAGCTGCATTCATTTCGCATTCCATATCCACATTCAGCCATGACCGAACCGAAAACAGATTTCATGCTATCGCTTCTCCCGCTCCCCCCCCCAACACCCTAAAATCGACCCCAGCCTCATTTTATGGCATGGTTAAATGACAATGCACACACCCCCAGTCTCCCCTGGGAGCCAGAAGTGCTCAGTTGCTGAATTCTTGGGAAAAGTGGAAACGAAAGAGCCACGCCCGGCTTTGTTTCTTTGGACAGGAGCCTCCGGGCTGGGCGTGATTGCCTGCAAAGATGACTCACAACACCCAACCGGGCTGGATGAGAATAAAAGGCGGGGCCCTGCAACTTTTTCAGAGTCTTGGAGCCAGCCGGAGCTGACATTTTAGCAAGCACAAAGCAAAGCGCAGAGAGCAGGCAGAAATGGAACCCGAGATTATGATTATTTTCAATTTAGCGGTTACATTTATACCTTACATGGTTGTCTCCCCCTCTATTTTTAGTATCACAACAACCCTGTAAGGTAGGAGAGGGAGAGAGAGAGAGAGAAAGAAACTGGCCCGCCATCACCCAGTGGGCTTCACAGCTGAGTGGCGATTCGAACTCAGCTCCTAGTTGGACACTCTTAACAACTATGCTGCACGGCAGGCACACAGAAAGAGCGTCTCTTCCCGAATTTCCGATTGCACATTTCACTTACACGCCCCCCCCAAAATTTTCCCTTGGGAGAGTGCGCAGGAGGAAACAGACCGTTTCTACGTAAGTCACTTTTCCAGGCATGCACTCCTAAAGCAGTGACTCATCCATAGATGCAACGGGGCAGCTTCCTCCAAGAACAACTACTTCAGCCGAAAGACTACCTGCCTCTCCCAGCACAAGGCAAAAGAAAGGCAGTAACCCCAGGTCACTCAGGGTTGCAACAGGCAGCCTCCTCTTTGGGGATCACCCAGGTCCTTAATTATTTAATTGGTTTCTCATGACATGTTTTCTTGTGCCAGAGAGTCCGGGTATTTCTGAGGTAGAGTCGAAAGATTCGCCAGATGAGCAACTCTGTGTCAACTCAGAAACTTGCCTACTCCTAAGAACTAAAGAACATCAGAAGAGCCCTGCTGGATCAGACCAGGGGTCCATTTAGTCCAGCGCTCCGTTCACACAGTGGCCAGGCAGCCGTCGGCCAGGGACCAACAAAGCAGGACATGGTGCAACAGCACCTTCCCGCCCATGTTCCCCAGCAACTGACACATACAGACTTACTGCTTCTGAGACTGGAGGTAGCACATAGCCATTTGGACTAGTGGCCATGGATAGACTTCTCCTCCTTGGAATTTATCCAACCCCCTTTTAAAGCCATCCAAATGGGTGGCCATCACTACTTCTTGTGGTAGTGAGTTCCATAGCTTAACTCTGCACTGTGTGAAGAAGTCCTTCCTTTGATCTCTCCTAAATCTCCCACCAATCACTGGATGACCCTGCATTGAGGATTATGAGAGAGGGCGATAAATGTCTCCCGATCCACCTTCTCCACACCGGGCCTCATTTTGTCCACCTCTATCCTGTCTCCCCTCAGCCTCCTTTCCCCACGCAAGCTCAACAATCCCAGCTGTTGCAACCTTCCCTCCTAGGGGAGATGCTCCAGCCCCTGGGTCATTTGAGTTGCCCTTTTCTGCACTTTTTTTTCAACTCCACAATACCCTTTTTTAGCCGCGGTAACCAGAACTATACACAGTCTTCCAGGCACGGTCGTAGAACAGATTCGTAGAAGGTCAGGATGAAACGGGCACTTTTAGTCTCAACTCCTGTCCGAATGATGCACCTGTTTTGTGACGTTGCCTGCTTGATATCACAATGCTTAGCCATTAACAAAAGCTCTACAACTAGCTAAGGGATCCTGAGATGACCGGCGGTTTCCCCCCCTCCCAAATCACACGGCCCAAAAGCCTGAGACAGGAGAAACTCCATTTTCGCTCCCCTCCTGCCAGACGCACGGCCCACGGCCGACAAAACCCACCTTCCTAGCTAAGGAGTCCAACCCTCAGCAACTGCATCCAGTTAGTGACTCATGAACGAGGTTCGGTGCGCGTTGCAACATTTATCTCACCCACACAACCCTGTGGGCAGCTCCTGCCCCCTTCCCTCGTGCGCCTAACTGAACTAGGCATATTGCATTTCTGAGAAACCACATCCCTTCGCGAAGGCGGAGGAGACGGGGAGTGCCGAAATTAATATTTCAGCCATCTTCTCGTGGGGGGCGGGGGATGGCGCGAAATCTTGCCTCTGGAGAGAATACAGAGCTTGGGGGATTTTTGATTTTTGATTTTTTTGAGGTGGAGGAATTATCTTTCTCCAGCCTCGAAACCCTGGAACAGCAGTGCGTCCGGAGCATTCCGGGGTCACGGAAATTAGAGTTGGGCTGCCAACCAGTGAGGTCTGCTGTTGTCGCTGCCGCCGGTACAGAGGACAGCAAAATAGCAGAGGAGGAAGAGGAGGAGTTGTTGTCTTGCACCACAGCTCAAGATGAGCAGACTCTTCCGCTAACAGGCCCCTCTCCAGGTGTTTGAAGGCATGTGGACAACATGTCCCCAGAACATAAGAATATAAGAAGTGTCAGGGTGGATCAAACCAAGGGTCCATCTAGTCTAGCACTCTGTTCCCACAGTGGTCAACCAGCTGTCGACCAGGGACCAAGAAAGCAGGACATGGTGCAACAGCACCCTCCCGCCCATGTTCCCCAGCAAAACTACTGCCTCGGATACTGGAGATAGCACACAACCATCAGAGCTGGTAGCCACGGATAGCCTCCCCCCTCCAGGAATTTATCTAACCCCCTTTTCAAGCCATCCAAATGGGTGGCCATCACTACATCGGTTGGACTACTGCAACCTTCTTCTCTCTGGCCTTCCCTCGTCTCACATCAGTCCGCTGGTCTCTGTCCACCACTCTGCCGCTAAGATCATCTTCTTGGCCCGCCGCTCTGACCATGTCACTCCACTTCTGAAATCTCTTCATTGGCTTCCAATTCACTCCAGAATCCAATATAAACTTCTCCTGCTGACCTTCAAAGCTTTTCACGGTCTAGCTCCTGCCTATCTCTCCTCTCTCATCTCACACTATCGCCCCGCTCGGGCTCTCCGCTCCTCTGATGCCATGCTTCTCGCCTGCCCAAGGACCTCCACTTCCCTTACTCGGCTTCGTCCTTTTTCTTCTGCTGCCCCTTACGCCTGGAACGCTCTTCCAGAACACTCGAGAACTACCAACTCAATCACAGCTTTTAAAACTCAGCTAAAAACTTTTCTTTTCCCTATAGCTTTTAAATATTGAGTTTGTTCTGACTCTATACTGTTAGCCTCACCCTACCCGGTGCCTGTTTACACTTCCCCGTGCCTGTTTGCATTCTCTTTCCCTCCTTATTATTTACTACAACTTTATTAGATTGTAAGCCTATGCGGCAGGGTCTTGCTATTTACTGTGTAATCTGTACAGCACCATGTACATTGATGGTGCTATATAAATAAATAAATAATAATAATAATAATCTTGTGGCAGTGAGTTCCATCATTTCACTCTGCGCTGTGTGAAGAAGCCCTTCCTTTGATCTGTCCTGAAGGCCCCCGCCAATTAGCTTCACGGGATGACTCCGGGTACTAGTATTATGCGAGAAGGAGAAAAATGTCTGAAGGCGATACAGAGAAGGTGAAAAATGTCTCAAGGCGAAACAGAGCTGCATCTAACCTAAGACTGGGTGCATATATTTTGATTAGAGATGCAGTTAAAAACCTGTGTGACGCAGTGGTCAGACAAATAGGGTCACAGCTCAGGTATCGGCCCAAACTCTCAGTGACCTTCGCCTAGTCACGCACTTACATGTGGTAAGGATAATGTAGGTGTTTTTTGCAGGGAGGAATAACCCTGTATTTCACACTCAGCTCCCTGACTGAAGAGTGAGATAGAAATGTAACAAAGATTTCTTAGATAAGAGGGCGCATGAAGTGGACATTTTAGATCAAGCATCAATGACCTCTAACCGTCATCGTTCAGTATTGGCTATGCTGGTTCCGACTGATAAGAACATCAGAAGAGCCCTGACGCTGGATCAGACCAAGGGTATATCTAGTCCAGCACTCTGTACACACCGTGGCTGACCAGTTGTTGACCAGGGACACATCAAGTAGGACATGAATGCAGCAACAGCCTCCCGCCCATTTTCCCCAGCAACTGGTGTATCTAGGCTGCCTGCCTCCGGTCTTGGAGGTAGCATGGAAGCACCAGTAGCCATGGATGGCCTTCTCCTCCAGGAATTTATCCAACCCCCTTTTAACCGATGGCCATCACTATGCCTTGTAGTCCAGAGTTTGAACTGCTACGAGTTGCACTCCAACAGAATGGAACGTTACCCTTCCCTTTAGAGGAACTGCTACGACGTTTGATGCGGCCCGACCGTAAGGTGGAGGGAGACACCTGCCTCAGGCGGCAGATTAGGGGGGGCAACGACGAGGCAGGAAAACGTTAGGAATGTATCATTACTGGGTTAGATCCAGGCTCAGCCAGAGCAGAGTCACTGAAGTCAACGGAACGTAAGTGATTTATTTATGGTATGTTTAAACTACCCCATCGCAAAAGTTCTCTAGGGAGTGTACAAGGCACCACTAGTGTGGTGTAGTGTGGCTAAGGTGTTAGACTGAGAATTGGGAGATCCGGGTTCTAGTCCCCACTTGGCCACGGAAACCCACTGGGTGACTTTGGGCCAGTAACAGACTCTCAGCCCAGCCACCTCGCAGGGTTGTTGTTGTGAGGATAAAATGAAGAGGAGGAGGAGGATTATGTTAATTGGAGGGGGGAAAGGTGGAATATAAATTAGGGTGACCCTATGAAAAGGAGGACAGGGCTCCTGTATCTTTAACAGTTGCATAGAAAAGGGAATTTCAGCAGGTGTCATTGGTATATATGGGGAACCTGGTGAAATTCCCTCTTCATCACAGCAGTTAAAGCTGCAGGAGCTATACTAGAGTGACCAGATTTAAAAGAGGGCAGGGCTCCTGCAGCTTTCCCTGTTGTGACGAAGAGGAAATTTCACCAGGTTCCCCATATATACAAGTGACACCTGCTGAAATTCCCTTTTCAATGCAACTGTTAAAGATACAGGAGCCCTGTCCTCTTTTTCGTAAGGTCACCCTATATAAATGCAATAATAAATAAATAAATACATAATAAAACTGAAAATGAAATGAAATAAAAACAGCACGGGATTCAACCCCCAGCAGCAGCAAAATGAGTCACGGCGTACCTATGACTAGAGGCGCAATCTTGCGCATGTGTAGACAGGAAAAAAAAGTCCTACGATTCCCAGCATGGCCGGCTGGGAAACGCTGGGAACCGTAGGACTTTTTTTTTTCCCTGTCGAAACATGCGTCGGATTGCGCCCTAAGCCTGGATCCGATGCGTCGTACTTTATTCCCTACGGCGTCCAGCGCAGCGAAATGTCTTGCGCGTGAAACAACCGTGTGCATCTTGTCCGCGTTGACCGGCAGCTGCTCCCAGGCCTTGGCAGAAAGCGGGGGACGCTGAGTGAGGCGGGGTCCTGCCGCATGTCCGCCCATCCCCATATTGGAAAGAGGAGACCAGCCAGCCCAGGCAGCTATGCCAACCACGAGGGACCAGACCAGTTGCTTCTATTCGCGGGTCGGCCGCGTGCCGGCATTCCCTGTATTTTTAGCATCTGCGACTTTGCCTCGCGAGCTCTGAGCGGCTCCGTCTTTCTCGGACGGACAGGTTATTACTGGAAAAGCGGGGCGTGGGGGGGGGGAGAGAAGCACGAGAGGCCGAAACGAAGACCAGCTTTCCCGCGACGTCACAGAAGAGAGGGAGAGACGCGAGACGTTTCCCGCGACGTCACGGAAGAGACGCGAGATTGAAGGTGGCATTTCTGCATTGAAAGGGCCTAGCGGTGACCCAGAGGGGCGAGGACGCTTTGAGCAGCTACCAGGGTTCCGTATCCCAACCCTCCAGATGCTGGCTGAGGATGATGGTAGCTGTAGTCTAACACGACCGGGGAGCACCAGAGGTTGGGCGAAGGTGCTCTGCGGAAAGAGCAACCCTGGGAACGTATCAGAGCTTTCGAGACCCGGATTCAAGTCCCCACTCAGCCATGAAGCGCAACGGGCGACCTTTGGGCCAATCCCTCTCTTTCAGCCGGACCTACCTCACAGGGTCGTTTTGTGAGGATGAAGCCGGGGCTGAGCCCTTGTACGCTTGAGAGAAAAGGGCCGTAAAGACGGAATAAACAAACGCATTTCTTTGTCCAAATGTTTCTGTAGTTATTTGTGATATTTATATCCCATGCTCCAGGGAGGCCAAGGCTGCCTCTCCTCTCCATATTTATCCTCACAACAACCTTGCAGGGTAGGTTAGGCTGAGAGTCAGCGACTAGCTGAAATGCACCCACTCCAACGCTCTAACCGCTATGCTATACTGCCTCTCTGTACGCAAGGCACTGGCTGCAGATGTGGGTGTTTTACCATGCCCGGCGTGTTTTGAATGATATCTGCTCTCTTATGCATGTGTGGTAAGGCACTGGAGGAAGATAACCCACAAGGAAATAAAAACAAGGGATAATTCCCAAGCACCCAACAAGAAAAAAAAATATTATTCAAAAAGACAGCGGGGCAAGACAGAGCCTTCACCCGTCCTGGGATGCAAGTTGCTCAAGCATCCCTTGAAGGAAAGGGAGGAGCAGTGATTTTCGGCCAAATGTTCTAGATCTGAATGTTCTAGACCTGAACAGACCCGAACAAGGCAGCAGACGCGGGTTCTGCTCGGCTGAAATGAGCAGAAGTCATGCAATGGGAGGGTGGCCATATGGAATGGAGGACAGGGCTCCTGTATCTTTAAAGAGTTCAGCAGGTGTCATTTGTATATATGCAGCGCCTGGTGAAATTCCCTCTTATCACAACAGTTAAGACTGCAGGAGCCCTGCCCTCTTTTGGATCTGGGTAAGTGGGCAGGGCTCCGGCAGCTTTAACTGTGGTGATGAAGAGGGAATCTCACCAGGCGCTGCACGCATACCAAGGACACCTGCTGAAATTCCCTTTTATACAACAGTTAAGGCTGCAGGAGCCCTGCCCTTTTGACCAGGTACAAAAGAGGGCAGGGCTCCTGCAGTTTTAACTGTTGTGATGAAGAGGGAATCTCACCAGGCGCTGCACGCATACAAAGGACACCTGCTGAAATTCCCTTTTCTATGCAACTGTTAAAGACACAGGAGCCCGGTCCTCTTTTCCATACGGTCACCCTATGCAATGGGATTTGCACAGGAGAGCTTTCTGGTGGACTGCGCCCCATATTAATTAGTGGGACTGAGTTTGGATGTTCTGCCGTTGAATATTCTCCGCCCTGCCCTGAAATTCATAGCCTTTCTCCCAAATCCTGGCAGCGTGAAGGAGGACAACTTGGTAGTGAGCCAAAGGCTCTCTGTACATGCTCAGAGGGGCTTGGCTCTTTGTTACCGCTTAATCCTTTAGCAGAACTGAGCCATGGCACTGGACACAAAAGGAGGGGTGGGTGTGTGCCAAAACAAATACCAAATGCAAAAACTAGTACCTTGAAGTACACAGTTCAAACGCCCATTGCCAAGACAAGGTCGCCCAGCCTCCGGGAGGTGGCCCATCCATTTGGCCCACGGCTCAGCACCTTCGCCTGTTCACTGAATGTAAAACAAATACGCCAGTTTCCCTTGGCTATATATTTATTTGCAGAGATATAAAGGAAAGGGCGTGCAGGCACAATTCTTAACCGAACTTGCTTCCGCCTTCCAAAGAGGACAAAGGTACTGGGATAAATCCATTTTCATGTATCAATAACAATTTTACAGTGCAGTCCTTTTACTCGGAGGTAAAGCTCGCTGTGTTTAACGGGTCCTGCTCTCAGGGAAGCGTGCGCAGGATTGCAGCTCTAAACGGCAGGGATCGTGCCTTAGCAGAAATGTAGCGAGGGAGAAAAAGCCTGGTTGGGTGAGAGAAACTCAATGCAGAAAAGCGAGAACAGAAATACAGATAGCCCTAATATGACTTTTGTTGCAAAACAATCTATATTAGGTTGGCAAGGAGATTTAGTGGTCCCTAAGAGCTATTGCGGCATAGTCCACGGAATTTAGTCCACGGAATTACCTGCCACAATAAAAGCATTGCTACACGAGCCATTTAGTTTGCGGGTCTTTTACACGACATTGTCAACTTCCAGAACGTCTCTCACACTCCCCGCTCCTTTATCCCATTTTTTAAAAAAATCAGGGATAACCCGATAAACAAGGCTAATCCAAAATATCGGCAGCGCCATCTAGTGGCTGTAGAATGAAACATATAGAAAACATATAGAATGTACTGAGAAAGGTGTCCTTGATTCAAAGCCCATGTCCGCCCGTGTAAAGGGACCAATCTTTATCCCGTAAAGATTCAGGAAGCAGAAGACCCGGTAAGGCTGCGGGATTTTAGCCTGTTGTGGTGACGCTATACAACCGATGGCCTTTAAACTGCTACAAGACTCTTTATTGATCTGAACCTTTTGCGCAAACCCCGAACCTTTTGCGGGCGACAGTTCCCAGACAGGGTCCCCTTCTCTGTACACACAACCGTGTAGGTTTTGAATTGCATTGCTGCCTGCTGTGGATATACCGTATTTCTTCGATTCTAAGACGCCACCGATTGTAAGATGCACACTAATTTCGGTACCACCAACAGAAAAAAAGCTTTGATTCTAAGAAATAATAAATGCACCCGCGATTATAAGACGTGCCCCGTTTTTAGAGATGCTTATATGGGGGGAAAGTGCGTCTTAGTATCAAAGAAATACGGTATATTCTTTTCCCCCTAGGTGTTCCAGACAAGACAAACCAGGAACTGTTGACAGGGTGTT
The DNA here is from genome assembly GCF_023053635.1 of Elgaria multicarinata webbii. Classification (NCBI taxonomy): domain Eukaryota; kingdom Metazoa; phylum Chordata; class Lepidosauria; order Squamata; family Anguidae; genus Elgaria; species Elgaria multicarinata. The sequence goes on along the minus strand of NC_086191.1, from coordinate 3,935,934 downwards.
ACACCTGGAAAAAGGTTGGTTTCACAACTGGTAATCCCAGCTCCAGGGGGTTGTTCCCTGCCACTTAAAACAAGGATGACCAACCGCAAACCATCTGTGAGATTGTCCCGGGAGTAGAATTTCTCTATTGTATCACCTCGCTTCAATCCCACATTAGGAACGGATTGATAACATTAACACCCAGCCTCCCCGTGCCTTTTGTCTTAATCACCTCATTTCAAAAAGCGTGGGACGGGACTCAGGGCAGAGAAGAGCGAGTCAGATTGATCAAAGAGTTAAAGCGGCTTCCTTACGAGGAGACACACCAGAATTTGGGGCTCTCTGGGGGTTTTGTGGGGGCTGACACAGAGGGGACGTGACCGAGGACTTTCCCCACACTTGGAGCATTTCAGTTGTGCTGGACTCAGACTCCCATAATTCCAAGCAAGATGGGTGCTTTTTGTAAACCGCCCAGAGAGCTTCAGCTATGGGGCAGTATATAAATAATAATAATAATAATAATAATAATAATAATAGTCTCTTCTAACACTCACCAGGATAAGGGACAGGTAATTGCTTACCCAGAGGTCTACACAGGTCTTTCTTGCTTCCCAACTGCCCAATCCATCTTTCATTGTCCTTGAGTCATGAATTATAATATTAAAGACGTGAGTGATGTGGACAAAATCATGCCTGGTGTGTGTAGAATGTGGATAAGGACACATTTTTCTCCCAAGTAGATTCCAACGGCGTCATCCCATGAAGCTGACCGGTGGGATGGATCAAAACCAAGGCAAAAGAACAAAACAGAAGTTTGCTCCTAAATGCACATGATTCTAGCGTGCTCAAAAGGTCATTTAGAGTATTTTCACAGCTCTGCCAGTCGTACAAATCTCCAAACTGTCTGAAATGCAAAGGAGGCTCCAATTTGGAGTGTCCAAGGGGTGTGTGTTGTTCACCCCACGCTGCAAGGCGTTCTCTCGTCACGAGCGACAATTCTTTTATCCCGGCTGGACGTTTGTAATTGTTGCTGTGCACACCAGGAGGAGAGATTGCTCCGGAACAGCCGGAGCACAAAAGAGGGTGACGAACTGTTGAGAAAACCGAGAGCTGCAGTTTTCGGCTAATCCCCGCCACCACGCCAAGCGGCACATTGAAAACGCCGATAAAAGTCTGCCTGATAGAGAAGTACCACGTCGAGGCAAACGGCCACTGAGACTGCAGAAGCCACAAAGCCTACAAACGTTTTTGCTTTCCCTAGAGGAAAAAGGACACTTTAAATAGGGAAGGTGTCCCCCACCCCGCCCCGCCACTCTAGGAAAAGCCAATAAATAAATAAATAAATGTAGGATTTGTGGCTTCTGCAGTGTCAGCGGTCATGATATTTCTCCAATGGTCTGGCGTTTGCTGATCGCCGGGCGATTTCTCCTCGCCCTAGGTCAGCGGTTCTCAACCTGTGGGTCGGGACCCCTTTGGGGGTCGAATGACCCTTTCACAGGGGTCGCCTAAGACCATTGGAAAATACATATTTCCGATGGTCTTAGGAAACTGTATTGACTGAACTATGTCATGTATCTTTTGTATTATTAAAGCTATTGTTATGTATTATTTTCATTAGCAAATCATCTCATGACAATGGATTGTGTAGAGAAGAACGAAAATAATTTTATGGTTGGGGGTCACCACAACATGAGGAACTGTATTAAAGGGTTGCGGCATTAGGAAGGTTGAGAACCACTGCCCTAGGTGATCAAGCGAGGGGACCCTTTACAAGACTGTGAGCTGCGTTTTCGTGCAATTCTGCCCCACCTCTCGTTTTTCCAAAAGTGGGCACATGTTCAACAGATGACACTTTTGGGGTGTGAAAGAAAAAAGAATCGTGCGAACGCTGGAAAAGCACGGATTCCAAGCCCCCTAGGACGGCTTGGTAAGAGAGCATGGACACTGGTGGCCATTTCTCTGTCCTTGCTCTGCCCTGCGCTGGAAGTGACATGTGCTTTTAAATGCCTCTGGGTCTCCTTTCACATTGGGAGCGGGGCCAACTCGCTTCTCAGGTTTGCCAAGTTCCCCTCCCATGAAAACCAGAGGCGGACAGATCTAGCCTGCATTACTTAGCCATATTTTTACTCCCAATTCCATTTTGGATGTGAACCTGCAAGTTGGAACAAAACAAATCTCAAAGTACGTAGTTAAACGTACAATCCCATACGTCTAAACTCAGAGGTAAGTCTGGTTTGAATTCAACAGGACTTACTCCCAGGTAAGTGCGCATAGGATTGCAGGCAAAAGATGTGTTTTCTTTCGAAGTAGGTATTTAAAATGCGTCTTGTGATATGTTTCAACTGTCAAGAACTGTTGCCACCATTCAGAGAGACATACAACTTGGCTCGTAGCTCCAAAGGGCAAATTCGGCCGAGAAGAGCAGATCATAGAATCATAGAATAGCAGAGTTGGAAAGGGCCTATAAGGCCATCCAGTCCAACCCCCTGCTCAATGCAGGAATCCACCCTAAAGCATCCCTGACAGATGGTTGTCGAGCTGCCTCTTTAAGGCCTCTAGTGTTGGAGAGCCCACAACCTCCCTAAGTCACTGGTTCCATTGTCGTACTGCTCTAACAGTCAGGAAGTTTTTCCTGATGCCCAGCTGGAATCTGGTGTGGGAATTCGCACAGATCAAATTCTTCAAGCATCCCAAATTAAAATATGATCGAGGCCACAATCCTATGCTTGTTTAGACAGAAAAATGTCCTACAACTCTCAGAATTCCCCAGCCAGCCATGGGGGGATTTATCAATGGCCATGATACCTAAATGGGACCTCCAGCATCAGAGGAGGTCTAACTCTGAATACCAGAATCTGGCCTCCCCACAAACGAGCCGCATGCCGCCTCCTGCGCGCGACACTGGCTCAACAAACCACAAATGCTTTGTTCAGCGTGATGTCTGAACTTGGAGATCCTGGCTTCTTGCTCCCAAACAAGACAGAACACATAAACCAGTGTCTGTTCCTTACAAACCCTGGTTTACAATCCTGGTTTGTTCCTACAAACCCTGGTTTACAATCCTGGTTTGTTCCTACAAACCCTGGTTTATGATCCTGGCTTGTCAACTGGAGCAACAAGCCAGGATTCCCCGGTTCGGTTGGGCTAGCAGAAGGGCTGTGGGCCCTTCATTCTCCAGAATCCTGGCTTATTCTGTGTGAATGTGGGCCAAATGTTAACAGGACTTTTGTTTCCATGCCCTGCTGTGGACCTTGCCTTGGTCCAATCTAGTTTCAGAGCTCTTTCTACGACCATCCACAGCACCAAACAACCCATCGCTTCTTTCCTTTCTACAGCGGAAGAAACAGTCCCACTTCAACGCTTTGGATCTTGGATTACCATCGCAGCTAGGATCTTAACTTCTCCGGCAGGTGAAGAGACAAACAGTCTCTTAAGTGCTGCACGATACAGACACAACGCCAAAAAGCACACCCACGGACACTCTGCATGGCTGCATTCATCTCGATTGCAACTATGATGTAAGCCTAAGAGGAATGTCAACATTTTGGGCAGGAGCTCGGCTGCCGGAGGAAGGCGGAGACAGTTGGGCCTGGGGAAATCATAGAATAGCAGAGTAGGAAGGGGCCTCTAAGGCCATCCAGTCCAACCCCCTGCTCAATGCAGGAATCCACCTTCAAGCATCTCTGACAGGTGGCTGTCCAGCTGTCTTTTGAAGGCCTCTAGCGTGGGAGAGCCCATCACCTCGCTAGGTCAGGGGTTCCATTGTCGTACCGCTCTAACAGTCAGGAAGTTTTTCCTGATGTCCAGCCGGAATCCAGCTTCCTGTAACTTGAGCCCACTATTCCGTGTCCTGCACTCTGGGATGATGGAGAAGACATCCTGGCCTTCCTCTGTGTGACAACCTTTCAAGGCTTTAGGGTGGATTCCTGCATTGAGTGGGGGGTTGGACTCGATGGCCTTATAGGCCCCTTCCAACTCTACTATTCTATGATTCTAGAAGTCCTTGAAGAGTGCTCTCATGTCTCCCCTCAATCTTCTCTTCTCTAGGTTAAACGTGCCCAGTTCTTTCAGTCTCTCCTCACAGGGCTTTGATTCCAGACCCCTGATCATCCACGTTGCCCTCCTCTGAACCCCCTCCAGCTTGTCTGCCTCCTCCTTGAAGTGTGGTGCGGGAGGACAGCAACCCCACGCCTTTGTCAAATAACACAGAGTTCCACCCAGTGCTGGCTCCAGGTTTTGGAAGTCTCCCCATGGATCCGCCATGGTCACTAGCTGCTCTCGCTCCTCCTCCTCTTCCTCATCATGGCTGCCACTCGCCTGGTCGGCAGGCAGGGGCGTCTGGTGCTCCACTCTCTTCCCACCCCCACTGTCTAGGCCACAGCGAGAGACAGGCGAACAAGCAGGTCGCAATGATGAAGAAGGGGAGTGAGTCCAGGGGACGCTTTTCCGTGCCTACCCTTGGCCCTGGTTCCTCCTCAGGATTCGCTGCAGCCCAACCTACTTACAATCCAAACAAACTGATGGTGCCCTAGCAGCCGTTTACGGCAGCCCTTCCTCGGACCCAATGCCGGATTTAGGAACAAGCGAAGCAAGCCATGGCTTCAGGCCTCATATTATAAAGGGGCTTTTAAAGAGGTTGGAGGTAACTAAGATGCTGAAAATAACTGAAAGCACCTTGGCTTAAATATGCCGGAAAGCCTGGTGTGACTTGCAGCGGAGTTGCTTTAGATAGAGAAAGCGTGGCAACGCGGCATTTAATATTGGAGGCAATAAGCACAGGCCAGAGCCAGCTTAAAAGGAGGTCAAAGCAACTGACTTTATTCATCCTTTTATACACATCTTCGGAGAAGCCTATGTAACACTGGGATACCCTTTCATCACCCTTCCTATTATAATGTAAATTACTTTTTTCCTTCTTTATTTTTATGGAATGGGGTTGACATGGTTTAGGGCACCTGCCTGTCTTGATTTCGCCCTGCTCCCGTCTGCCCGGAACCAGCTGAAACGGAATTGACAAGCACCCGTCAAGCCATAAGACGGGCCTCCTATCCCAGTCTGAGATGCCCAATTTGCCCATGACGCAATTTATTTGCTCAGCATGCAAATCGAGCGGTCGGATAGGGAAGGCTGATGCCGTCGTCCCCCGCCCTCACTGCTTTTTCACTCCAAACCAAGTCCCCCAGGGCTGCATTGTGCTTCCCTTGCAAATGTTTGCATCTGACACATTTACGAAATCCCACAGCCCAATGTGTCAGAGCCAAGGAGCCCTTCTCTTGGGTCCCCGACGAGGCCTTGGAACCCACTGGGCAAACTCCACCGAGGCTTGAGTGACGTTCTCAGAGGGCCTCATCCTGCCTCCCAAAGCTGTCGAACTTGCTGGGGCGGATTCCTCCTCCGCCCCACCCCGACAGGGATGGGAGGTAACAAAAGAGGACACAGAGAATGAGACTCTCCAGGCCTGGATCTGAGGAAGCGGCCTCATAAAGAGCCAGGCCGTGGAGCTAGAACGGTCTCCACAGGAGAAAAACGTCTTCCCTCCTGCCCCCTGCCCCTTCTAACTCGCAATGCTGGGAACCGAACCTGCGATCTTCTGCGTGTGGCTTTCAGCACATGTTCCTTTCAGCCGGTGGGGCAAACAGCCTTTTCATCTCCATGTGAAGAACCCTTCGCCCCTCTTACCCCTATCCCTGCAGACAGAGCGTTTTCTTCGAGGCACACTCTGCTCCGACCTTCTGTGCAGCGTGTGCCGGTCTTTATGGGATGTCAGCCCTGCTCTGGTTTCTGTCGGATTAATTAGAAGTGACAGCCAGCAACGGACCCAATGTTCCGCCGCCGTTGGAGGATGGGGGGTTGGGGAAAACGATCTCTACACTGGAACGCTCAGCGCAGTTCCTGTTGCACCATTCTGTGTGGCTGAAGCCGGCATTCCCCAACCGGGCGCCCTCCAGGTGTGTGGGGTTCTATTCCCCCTTTGGCAACGTTGTCTTGGGCTCTGGCCCATGGCGAAATAAGCTTGAAGAAGGTAATGGGGGATCCCCTGCAAAACCAGATACAGACAAAGAGTCTTCAAACTCGAGAACGTCTCGGCTTCTAGTAGCATCTTCCGGGAGCGGCTGGGGAAGAATGATACCCATTTATTTTTATTTATTTATTTATTTATTTATTTTTATTTTTATTTAAAAGCTAAATATGAGCCAACAGTGCGATATGGCTGCAAGAAAGGCCAATGCTATTTTGGGCTGCGGCAGGGTCTTGCTATTTACTGTTTTACTCTGTACAGCACCATGTACATTGATGGTGCTATATAAATAAATAAATATAATAATAATAATAATAATAATAATAATAATAATAATAATAATAATAAGAAGAAGAAGAAGAAGAAGAAGAAGAAGAAGAAGAAGTATAGCTTCCAAATCGCGTGAGGTACTGGTTCCTCTCTATTCGGCCCTGGTTAGGCCTCATCTAGAGTATTGCGTCCAGTTCTGGGCTCCACAATTCAAGAAGGATGCAGACAAGCTGGAGCGTGTTCAGAGGAGGGCAACCAGGATTACCAGGGGTCTGGAAACAAAGCCCTATGGAGAGAGACTGAAAGAACTGGGCATGTTTAGCCTGGAGAAGAGAAGACGGAGGGGAGACATGAGAGCACTCTTTAAGTACTTAAAAGGTTGTCACACAGAGGAGGACCAGGATCTCTTCTCGATCCTCCCAGAGTGCAGGACACGGAATAACGGGCTCAAGTTAAAGGAAGCCAGATTCCGGCTGGACATCAGGAAAAACCTCCTGACTGTTAGAGTAGTATGACAATGGAACCAGTGACCTAGGGAGGTGCTGGGCTCTCCCACATTAGAGGCCTTCAAGAGGCAGCTGGACAACCCTCTGTCAGGGATGCTTTAGGGTGGATTCCCGCATTGGGAATCGTCTCTCACATTCCTAGAGCTGCCGTTCTGCAGGCACCCCGCGGGGTCCCCCCACAACTTCAATCCCCCGGGGAGGAAGGAATGGGTGCAGAAATCTTACCCCCAATGCACATGCTGGGCAATGAATGTGCATAAACACTAAGACACTCGTACGGCAGGTTGCTAAGGTTGGTGTGGTGTGGTGGATAAGGTGTTGGACCGGGAGTTGGGAGATCTGGGTTCTAATCCCCCACCCGGCCATGGACACCCACTGGGTGACTTTGGGCCAGTCATACTCTCAGCCTGACCTACCTCACAGTGTTGTTATTGTGGGGATAACATGGAAAGGAGGAAGATTGGGTTCCTTGGAGGAAAAAGGGCAGGATATAAATAAATAAAATAAATTTGGAACTGCTGATAACACATTGTTGCCTTCAGCAGCTAGAAGTTCCAGAGGCGGCATAATAGCAAGTTAACTTTCCTTCAGATGTAAGAGACTTGGAAACTTAGGTTGTCTTTCCCTTGCTCTGTCTCTTCTAGGCTCTTCACAGCTGCTCTCTCTCTCTCTCTCTCTCTCTCTGTCTCTCTCTCTCTCTCACACACACACACACACTCTTTCTACACCCCTTCCCCTTAGCAGGAGGGCTGTAACCTTCTCTAATGGGTATTTTTTTCAAAAAACACAGAGAGGTTCCCAGTTTTCTGGCAACTCTGCGCAACTTCGTAGTTTTGAAAGCCTGCAGCTACGCTGCTGTGGTTCATTGAATTTATGCTTACTACCTAATAACCGTCCTGACTTCCATTCCAGAATGAGACTTGAACGCCGCCTGGGTGGCCATTACTAAACACTCAGGCCCCCTGCCCTACATTCTCACGCCTACCCTTCCCTGGGCTCCGCCCCCCCAACTATGACCACTCTCTTCATCTGAACGGAAGCCACCGCTGACGCACGCACAAATAGCCGTGGTGACCTCGAATCAAAGTAAAAACTCGCAGTAAAACAAGACATTGAAAATGCTCAGCTTCACGGGGAATACTACGCTACGGCTGTGAATCGGCGGCTGCGTCATATAAACAACGGAGCGCAACTGTGCAGCCACGATGGAGTATATACAGAGCACAGACAAGTCCCAGGAGACAGTCTCCTAAGAATTCAGTCGAGTATTCATGATTAATTATTATTATTTATTTGTACCCCACCTTTTGCCCGATATTCATCAGCAATGTGCCTTTAAAAAGTCAGCTGTAATAACAATATTTTGGGACAATTATGTCCTTTCACTGACCTATTTGAACTTAAGAACAGCCCACTCACCTCATCCCTCTTTGCTTTTAAATTACTGCAGAGCTCTTGCAGAGTACACAGGTGCAGCAGGCAGAGACGAGCCCATGGCAATGAGCCACGGCGGAGGGCAGGCGGTGACTCTCACCACAAGAATCTGGGTGTTACAAGTCCCTTCCTACTTCTCACACGTAAAACCTTAGATCTCTATCTCTGTTATTGGCTGCCCCGGCGTCTCGCCTGCTATTTCTTTCGCTGCGATTCATCCGTTGCACAACGGCCGTATTACTCGTTGGGCATGACGGCACCAAGAGAGGGCGAGGATCTCGTGATATGCTAATCGCGAGATCCTCCCCCTCAAGTCCACATGGGCCGCGCGACGTCCTGGGCATCACGCCCGTCGCAGTGGCCATTTTTAAAACAACAACAACAAGAAGAATTGCAAGGTTAACTCCCCCCCACCAAAAAAAACCAAGATGGGCACAGAGCACCTGAAAAGCTCTGTGCCCCATGCCCGGTTTACTCGCGAGGAGCCGGAACGAAACCAGGACGCCTGCCCACACCTCCCGTGGTCTCGGGATGATCCCAAGACTGCGGGGAAAATCGGGCTAAAACCCGTCCCGGTAATCCCGGGGAAATGGAGGGACCATTTGTCCCTGCCTCCGGGATCCCCTGTGCGTCATGTGGACGCACAGGGATGATCCCAGGGCGATCCCTGGGATAAGGCATCATCTAGACATGTCCGTTGTCTGTATACGCCGTGAAGGCTATTTGAAAAAACACAACCACCACCAACCAACCATCCGTTCGAATCCTGCCTGCACTTATCAGGCGAGGCTTTTGAAGCTGAGCAGAACGAGCGTGTGCAACAAAGACAACTCCTATTAAAGATGTCGGTGGAACACAGCCCCGGGTTTTCTATCATCACCGGGAGCTCTCTTTTTAATTTCATTTTCAGGATACGAGTGGAAAGATACAAACCCCTGTCAGAACACTCTGCTTCAGGCGCAGAGAGGGGGGGAAGGTGTTGATTGGTGGATTTTCCAGTGGACGGCGGGGGTGTGGGGCGGTGACGTGAGCAGCCTCCACAGTTTTCCTTCCACCAGCCTCTCTCCTGCCCTGTCTTTCTGCACGGCGCGTTACTCTCCATTTTTAAAGGTTGCAAATATCTAAATTACGTTCCCCTCCTCTGTACTTTCCTCCTCCTACCCGTCCTTCGCCTGTAAAACACTGGGCCAGACTGCAAAATTGTAGGGTGCAGAGATATCGGTCCTCGCAACTGACCTTTCATGGATTCATTTCCCGACCCCCATTTTCCATACATGAGAATAAAACTCAAAGCCGCTCCAACCAGAGTGACAAACAGGCACGAGGTAGTTCTCATCGGACAGCGAGGAAAAGATTGATTTAGCAGGGAACACGTGAAAGTCACCAGAAAGTGGGTGCTCTCATTCATGATCCTGGAAGAGAAGGCTATCCATGGCTCCTAGCCCTGATGGCCATGTGTTACCTCCAGTATCAGAGGCAGTAAGCCTGTGTGCACCAGTTGCTGGGGAACATGGGTGGGAGGGTGCTGTTGCACCATGTCCTGCTTTGTGGGTCCCTGGTCGACAGCTGGTCAGCCACTGTGTGGACAGAGTGCTGGATTAGATGGACCCTTGGCAAATCTTTAGACTGTGCCTCAGAAATACCCGGACTCTCTGGCACAAGAAAACATGTCACGAGAAACCAACTAAACAAATAATTTAGGACCCTGGTGATCCCTAAAGCTATTCCCTAGAAGAGGAGGCTGCCTGTTGCAACCCTGCATGATGGGCCTGGTTGGAATTCCACTGGAATTCCTAAACTGCAGGGTTCACACACAACACAAACGCAGCACGTTTCACCCCACCCCAATTATTTTAATCGCTGCCGACTTGGCGGACTTCTAGGAAGGAAGGGTCAAGCCAGAACAATTGCTTGAAATTTGTGTCAAAATTAAAAGCACTTGAAAGAAATGGACAGGATAAGTGAGACATTACAGTTGGATTTGTACAAGCTGAAAACTCTGGCTGTTTTAGGATGGTGCAAACGGAGATGTTGAGGAGACTCATCCGTTAGGTACCAGAGTCCAACGCCCTGAGCTCTGGGATCAATTTTATAAACGTAAGAAGAGCCCTGCTGAATCCGACCGAAGGAACATCTAACCCAAAAGTCTGTTTCCCACAGTGGAACATGGGAAAAGAATCGTATTTGGTACTTTTCTCCAAGGAGCATAGAAGGAAACTTCCATGGCTCTCCTCTCCCATTTATCCTCACAACAACCCTGCGTGGTAGGTTAGGCTGAGAATCAGTGGCTGGCCCAAAGTCATCATGGCTGAATAGGGACTAGAACCCAGAGCTCCCGAGTCATAGGCCAACACTCTAACCACTACACCACACTGCCTCTCAACACAGGGAGGTGCCTTACATTGAGTCAGGCCCCTGGTCCATGTAGCCCAGTACTGCTGACACTGACTGGCAGCAGCGGCTCTCCAGGGTTTCAGGCAGGATACTTTGAACCTGGGGCTGCATTCACACAACAAGCTAAACCACCTAGTGTGGGTTGTCGTGTTGTCTGAACGTAGTGCTTCCCCCCCCCCCCAAGGTTGGCTTAAAATGTTGCCTGAACGCAGGGCTTTTATCGCAGGGTTGTTCATTAGCCATGAAGGGGCCAGGAAACAAAGCCTTATGAAGAGAGACTGAAAGAACTGGGCATGTTTAGCCTGGAGAAGAGAAGATTGAGGGGAGACATGATAGCACTCTTCAAATACTTGAAAAGTTGTCACCCAGAGGAGGGCCAGGATCTCTTCTCGATCCTCCCAGAGTGCAGGACATGGAATAATGGGCTCAAGTTAAAGGAAGCCAGATTCCAGCTGGACATCAGGAAAAAGTTCCTGACTGTTAGAGCAGTGCGACAATGGAATCAGTTCCCTAGGGAGGTTGTGGGCTCTCTCCCACACTAGAGGCCTTCAAGAGGCAGCTGGACAACCATCCGTCAGGGATGCTTTAGGGTGGATTCCTGCATTGAGCAGGGGGTTGGACTCGATGGCCTTGTAGGCCCCTTCCAACTCTGCTATTCTATGATTCTATGATTCTAAGTGTGCCTTCTTAACAACCCAACAACAAGCCAGGGCTTCTCAAGATGGCTTGCTCGAGAAAAACAAACCGCATTGCAGGGTGAACAAGCCACCTTGGGGAAAACGTGCTGCGTTCAGACAACACACTAACCCACCCTGCGGGGACGTGTTGCACTCCGAAAACACGCTAACCCACCCTCTGGAAAACATGCTGCGTTCAGACAACACAATAACCCATGGTGGGTTAGCATGTTGTGTGAACCCAGCCAGAGACTTTGGCCATTTCTATACCTGCCTCCCCCCCCCCCCCCAAGATCATCCAGCGATCATCCCTGTACATCCAAATGACACACAGCGGATCCCAGGAGCAGGCAAGGATGATTCCTCCATTTTCCTGGGGTAATCCTTAGGTGTAGACAGGGTTTCTGCCTGCAAAGCGGGGACTGTACCGCTGATGATCTCTGCCCCCTTCTCAACCAAGAGCCTCCAAATATCACCCCCCTACACAAAGCATAACAACAGCTTTGCCCACTAGCAATTGTTATTTGGAGATATACTGCCTCTAAAACTGGAAGCTCCATTTCGCTATCGTGACTAGGAACCGCTAAAAAGATCTCTCCTCCTCCTCTTGGATTCGGTCTCATCTCCGTCATTTAAGCACCGATTGGACAGGACTCTCCTCCCCTCCTTTTAATTTCTGTCTTGAATCTGCCAGATCATTTTGTTCGGTTTCAGGCTCCCTGGTACATGCTCTGTAAACCAGCCGTTCGCCCAGGCTTCATCCAGCAGGGTTTTTCTGATGAGATTCCCTGGGTTTCACACGCGGGCATTCGAGCAGAGATTCTCTGTTCTCCAGCCCTGCAAAGAAAGGGCACGCGGACCAAAGCTCTTCGTCCAGCCGTCCGGGCGGGTTAGGCGGGTTCCCTGGCAGGCAAGAATGCCCAGCGGGCGCTGCGGATTCGGATGCGAAGTCAAATGGAGTCAACGTCCATGAACAAGAAGGACCCTGTTCCTTTCTCCACTTCTCTCCAGTCAGGGCAGGAATGGAAAGTCGGAGATTGTGTAGGAGAAAGGGGAAAATTCCATCTTTGTTCTACTGGCAAAGCAGAACAATGCCAAGACAAAAAGTCATATGAGTGGCTTTGAAAATGCAAGGAGACGGCCAAGAACTCACTGGTAGGAGCCACCCAGGAAGAAGCGGAGACGTGTGTGTGCATGTATGAGAGAGAGAGAGAGAGAGAGAGAGAGAGAGAGAGAGAGAGAGAGAGAGATCCTAGGTGCAGCGCAAAGGTTCACTGACAACCCAGTGCGTCTGGACTGGGAGTCCAGAGACCCGGGTGCGAGTTGCCATGCGGCAACTTTGGGCCAGTCACTGATTCTCCGCCTGATCTACCTCACAGGGTTGTTGTGAGGCTAAAACAGAGAGGAGGAGGAAGAGGACCATCGTGTAAGCTGCCTCAGCTGCCTCGCAAGAAGAAATAAAGGTGGGATGTAAACGTAATAATAAAATGAAATTAAAAGCCCTACCTGCCAGGCTTTAGAGGCATGATTTGGGGGTGTCCAATGAAGTGCGGAAACACCCCCCCCCCCCGGAGCAATGTCTCAAGAGTTGCCAGGATGCAGCCTTTGGGTGGTGGAGGGGGGGGCAGGTCTGACCACCATCCACTTTAGTCGAGAGTTGGAAGTCGATTTGAAGGCAAGGTCACGCTAGCAGCGTACACACATCTCGCACGGTCGCTTCTCTGCAAAACAGGCCTTGCAGGTTTTGGTATCGTTCTCCCCCCACCCCTCAAAACCTGCTTAACCTGTTTGACCAGAGGTGACCCTAGGACAAAAGAGAAGACGCTTCTTTGGGGAAAGGGGCTGTTCCATCCCTCTCTTTGCCCACCATGGCAGACCCATCTACCTTCATCCCTCATTTCTTCCTCAGAGGTACTTCTACTGTCGATAATTTCTGAGGTCTAAGAGAAAATATATATATTAAGAATGCTTCTAAAATGCACCAGATCTTTCTTTTTCTTTCTTTGCAAAGGAATATGTAATTGAATCTCTCACACGTACGAAGTCACATATTCACGCAGAGAAACCCCCTCACACACACCCCAAAATGGAGGCCCTGACTGGCCAGTTCCCCATCTTTAGGCAACTCGGATTAACTCAATTGATCTGCTTTTCCGTTTTAACTTCAAAGCCTGGAATCTTTTTCCGCCGAGGGGCCAAATTCCAGGTCTGGGAAAGGAACACATTCCACGGGTGGGCGTGGCCAAGGGCAAAGTGGGCGTGGCCCACTTGGTTGCCAATCATTCCGCCCCGTGGTAAACAGGGCCTTTACCGTTTCATGCCATGCAACGTAAGGCTGCATGCAAGACTCTAGCGGGGTGGGTGGGTTTCCTGCATCTATAGTGACTGCTGATACTATGCAGGGAATTCCGGACATTGTAGGCTTTGAACTAATTCAAGTCCAGATGAATTAAGCCTTCCTGAGGAGACACATCCTCCAGAAGACGTCAATTTCATCAGGTCAATTTCGAACCACATTACTCTGGTGACAAAAGCAAAAAGAAAAATAGACCTTGCAAGAGTGAAGCCCGTCCACCTACAGCAGCCTTCCTCAACCTGGGGTGCTCCAGATGTGTTGGACTACAACTCCCAGAATGCCCCAGCCAGCTCGGCTGGCTGGGGCATTCTGGGAGGTGCAGTCCAACACATCTGGAGCGCCCCAGGTTGAGGAAGGCTGACCTACAGCATTTATGTATTTAAAATGCTTTTTTAAAAAAAACCACAACCCATCTTTCAGGCACTGCCCACACAAGGCAGCTTACAATATTATTGATTGCATTTTTATATCGCCCAATAGCCGAAGCTCTCTGGGCGGTTCACAAAAACTATACAAACATGAACGTACAAATTCCAATAAAACACACACACACACCAGCTTATGATTTCACCTTGCACCTACGTTTCACACTCTTTTCGACGCCAGGTGAAGACCTTTTTTTACTTTCCTGGCATTTTAACATTTTATCATCTTAGCCTTTGCAAACATTCCCGTTTTAAATCTGTATTTCAAACGTGTAGTTTAAAACCTCTGTATCACTGCTCGTTTTTTATTCTGGCCGTACTTTTATATTGTAGCTTCAGCTATTGGGCGGTATAAAAATGCAATAAATAAATAAAAATAAAATATTGTGGGGGGTTTTACATGAAGGTTTCAGTTTTGTACTTTTTTACATTGTACTTTGTGGTTTGGGATGCACTGGCTATTGCAATAAATCAATAAATATCAGAAATGCAATAAATCAATAATTTTCCAAGCACCAAATGCGGACTACAGTACACACGACACACACAGCAATTTACACACCTACAGTTCACAAGCAAATACACAGAGGTGTGTGCAAAGGCGTGTACAAACAGCTTTGCCCCTCAGTGAGAGCTGACTGCATGAGAACCTGGCCGGGCACATCCTGGCTCCTTTGCGGTCCTCACTTGTCCCAGCTTGTCTCTTACGGAAGGTGCCAGAAGGTCTTTCGCCGCTTCTCCTTCGTTTGTTTTCAGGTGTTGGGGGAACAGGTAGAACTGCCAGGGAGGCGGCATGTGAGGGCTGGCACCTCTGCTGCCTCTTCACACTCCTTGCGTTGTGGCAGGCCCGGAAACAAAGATCAGGCTGATAAAGATATTAAAAAGAGGGACGGGCAAACGAGGATAGGAGCTGCAACAGCCGACTTGCGGTGCCTTGAGCCTGCGGGGCCGTGCAGCCAGCAATCCGACATTCCAGCCGGCCGCCAGCCCCGTTCAGATCCACCCCCAGAGTTCTCGCGGCCCCGCCTCCTCCTGCCGTGGCCTCCGCCCGTGGCAAATGCAGCGGCGTGGGCTTGCGCCGTCCTCCACACTCCCTTCTCTGAGCTGTTATGTTTCTCAAACGGCGTCCAGAGACAGCCTTGGATTCTCATTCTTCCGCCATGAGGCCGGCCCAAGAGATTTTGCCGCCTGAGGTGCCGAACAAAATGGCGCCCTCTCTCCCATCCCATGAACAAAAGCCAGCTGGACTGGAGCTTGAACTTTTCTTCCTCCGCCACACCTGAAGGTGGCGGGCTCATGTAGGGTGGGGGGCTTCTTGGCCCTCTTCTCTAACCGCCTCCCTACAGCTGCCGCCTGAGGCGACTGCCTCATTCTGCTTCATGGCAGGGCCGGCCGTGCTCTGCCATTTCCCCCCCCATGGCTGAAATTTAGATTATAACGTCCTCAAGGCAGGAGCCTGTCCTTTTCCCTTTACGTTGCAAAGAAAGCAGATGACTCACGAAACTAGAACTCGGGTCATCTAACGGAACCGTTAGGCTGTTGATTTAGGACAGACAAAAGGAAGTAATTATTCATGCAGTGCATAACTATTCCTGAGTGAACTTGCCTGGGTATTAAAATTGTCCTGCTTCAAGTCCCATCACCACCACCACGACAAGACACGGGGCCTCTTCTGCTGTGGCCCCCAGCTCTGGAATTTCTTCTCCGAAAGCTGCACCTGCCACCATTCTTGTTTACTTTTCAACATCTAAGTTAAAAACTGGTTTTTTATTTATTTTCTCAGGCCTTTCAAGGCTACATCTCGGCACTACCTCTGCTGGAGTTTCTCGTGATTTTTTTTTTAAAAAAATACTCGGAGTTCTGCATTTGTGGTTTTATTATTGTAATGTAAGCCCCTCTGAGGGCACAGCAAGCTATAAATATTCTAAATAAATAAATAAGTTTAACTTATGGAACTCACTGGCTCAAGGTGTGGCTGAGATGCCTTAATGTGAGGATCCGAGGAGGAGGAGGAGGAGGTGGGTCCATCAATAACCATGAAACTCAAATGGAAGGACCATGTCTCATGGGCACCCAGATGAATTTTAAGATGCATTTTTAATAATTTGCTGCTTTTAATAATGTATTAGTTTTAAATGTTTTAATTAGTTATATGTATTTTATGGTGTTTTATTTGTGTTGATCCAGAAGGAAATATTAATATTAATTAATATTATTAATATTAATTATTATTATTAATAATAATAATAATAATAATAATAATAATAATAATAATAATAATAGAGCACCAGCTTTGCACCTGTAAGGTCTAGGTTTGATCCACAGCAATTCCAGCAAAGGGCAGGAAAAACTCCTGCCTGAAACCTTGGGAGACCCGTTGCTGCCAGTCCGTGCCGACAATACTGGCCTAGACCAGTTTCAGATTCCGTCTATGTCCCTAACTGTGAGAGACGGTTATCACCCCTAGGCCCGACTAGGCTCATCTATCCAGGGTCTCCTTATGTTTTGCTGCATTTATTTAAGCCCTGTGTACATTGACGGCTCTACGGAATAAACAAATGAGAAAAAACAAATACGGCAACCAATTTGCAGCCTCCGAACAGTCTTCAAGGGCAGCCCCCTAGGGATTGGCCTGCAGTAGTCAAGCAAGACGCCTCTATCCTCCTGGTTGAAATTGCAGGCCTGCAAGTCCTACCGCCCTTCCCAACTGATAAATCCTTCTAAGTACCCTAGCAACACACCCGTGAGCCTCCCACAACGTCTGGGCCGGTCCCTGTTTGTCATTCGGGAATCACCAGTTTGGGCAAATAAGACATGGATCTTTTATCTCAATAGGCGAGGAATGTGCTGCTCCCTTGGCAAACAATGAGCTTTGCCGTTGCAGACCGTTCAGGTGAAAGCAGATCATTCAAGCTCTCCCGATGCGGAGATCCAGTCAAGTCACCTGCCCTGAGCCGAGGCTGCCCGTTGCATTTCTGCATGAGGGCTGTGCACAGCTCCCCTGACTCACCTAGGAGGCCGTTTTGGTGCCTCCGAAATGGCCCAGATTCGATTCGGGGTGCTTCGGGGGGTGTGCCCACCTCGGCACCGAAGCGAGATTCAGCCCCCCGAAGCGATTCAGCCTTATGGGTTTTTGGGTGCTGGTGGTGGTGAGGAGGGCCCTGCACCACTCTGAATTGGCCCGAGGCGGCCCGAAGCTTTGATCCCGATCTGCTTCAGCCTCGGGGCACCTCGGGCCAACCCAGCACTGACTCGGATCCGGTGCACAGCACTACTCTGCGTGGGTCTCTGCAGTTGGTTTCGCTTTTAGCCCCAGTAACCAACTGGTCCTGTACAAAATGCAGAAGTTTCACAGTCCCTTTCCAGATGCAAGTTGCGTTGTGTTCTGGGCTAAAGAAACCCAACATCTGCATGCTGAGAACTGCTGTGTGCCAAAACGCCAAGCTAATTAGCTTATCTTTTGACACAATGTCTTCCTGTTCTGGGAGCCACGGAAAGCCGCAGAGCGTTAAAGTCCCCTGTTGACCCGCCATAAACTCTCCTCCTACCTCTTGGTTTGAGATCATAAGGGCTAGGAACCTGCCTGCTAGCTTTTAAGCGAATCTTGAGATTCTGTGGACGCTGAGTGCGTGCGCCCCAGGGCAAACTTCCTTGTATTTCTGTCACACTCCCGCAGAATTGTGGAACATCTACAAACAGGTAAGAGGTAGGAGATTCCTATGTGCACGTTCCAATGGTTTCATTTTTAGCTAAAAATGAACCCCTGCCAAAGGAAGTGAGGCAGGTGGCTACCAGGAGCAGGGCCTTCTCTGCTGTGGCACCCCGCCTAGCGCCTACACTGTACTCCTTCCATCGCCACCTTTATTATTTTCGCAGTATTTTAACATCTAATTTAACTTAAATTTAAACTTTGCTGCTTTAATTCCGTATTTTAACCTATATCAATTTCTGCTGTGCGGTTTTATCCTGGTTGTGCTTTTTATATTGTATTTGTGGTTTTTAGACTGTTGGTGGTTTTATGATGTTTTTCATGGTTTTAATTTGCATGAACCGCCCAGAGAGCTTCTGCTATTGGGTGGTATAAAAATGCAATAAATAAAAGAGGTGGGTGGGGTGTCAAATTTTATCAGAGCAGGGACCCTGCACCATTTCCCAGATCTAAATCGCCCTGTCTCCCCAAACCTCCGCAGGAAACATACAAAGTACCAAATCCCCAGGAAAGAAAAGGGAAAGGAAGCAGCTATGATTGTCAAAATGAGGAATTTAAAAATCAAGATGAGGAATTTAAAGACAGGGGAATGGGACTCTCTCTCTCTCCCCTCCCCCGGGAGTTCCCCCCACCCTTGGCCCTGGAACAAAGGACTTTTGCCGGCTGTGGGTCAGGAAGTCAGAATTCTTCAAAGGGATCAAGGAGAATTTCACTCCGCCAGCCAGTCGCGTCCCAAGACAGGCGACATGTTCTGTACTCCATCCAAAGCTGAATTCTGCAACGTGTATATACCCTTTCATTTTGTCAAAAAAAAAAGGGGTGGGGAAACACCCACTTTTCTTCTTGAGCTAGTTATGGGGAAGGGGAAAGACCACAGACGCCCTGGCCAGATCCTAAGTTTTCAACAGACATAGCCCAGATCCATTTAAGCCTATATTCATATCCATAAGGACTAGGAACTTGGTGGTAGTGGTTATTTTATTTTAATTTTTTTTAAGTGAAAGCTGAGCCTCTCCAGAAACTTCAAATTTCACCCCAAACCATATTCTGGGCTTATTCGTCCGTTTCGAATTTCCCCCAGAGTTGCAGCATAGATTCAAACCTGATTATGCCCTTAAAAGTGTGGATCACGGGCAGGCCACGCCAGTCATCACATGCTTTAATTGTTTTTACTGCTTTTAAATTATATACTGGTTTATAAACTTGATTCATGGTTTAATTTGTTTTTAGCGGTGTATGTTTATTGTTTTATATTGTATGATTTTTATCTGTACCTGAGATCCTAGTGATATAGGGCGGGATACAAATGTTTTAAATAAATAAACGTATGTTTAATTTTAGGCTTAGTTCTCACCTACGTGGTGGACCGGAGTTTGGGCTATATCACTTTGGACTGGGCTATACCACCTTGGATTTAATCGCCTGACTGAAAGTTCGAATGAGATGATGCGATCTCTAAAGCCATGCCTGTCCTTTCACCGGCTGTTCTCAAATTTCTTTATTTGGTTCTTCCCACCCACCATGCCCTTATTGCCTCCCAAGGGCTGAATTTTGTATGCTCCTCAAGGCAGGGATCTGATGGTTCATACGAGCCGTGCCACGCTCGCGACAAATACATAAAATCGCAGTGATAACAACAAGGCGCTTCAGCTGTTGGGCGGTATAAAAATGCAATAAATAAATTAAAATAAAATAAATTCACCGCACACAGAAACATAGCATGTCACGGACCCCTTCCCACTGACCTGCTGCTTTTCTACGTGCAGAGATGCATATCTTTATTTTGTATGGAAGTGTGATGTGAGCTGCAAACTGCATTTGGAAGCAGTACAGCCCAGATACAGGTTAACTGCTTGCGAAAACTAGGGTTTCATTTGTCAATTATCACACAGAGGGGGAAAGCGAAGCTGGTCTTGCAGCTATCTGCTCTTCCTTTGTCACCTACGTATGGGGAAAGAGAGAGAACACAAGGTTCACAGGTCTCTACACACCCACGAAAACATGCAACGTCTCCAGAACCACAAAGCGAAGGTTGTTGTCTTTAATTACGAGAAGAGACGGGGAAGTCGTACCAGAAGCTTTGCTGTGCAAAGCCGTTTTCAAAGGCAGGAGTGCAACGCGCACCCTGAAGTTTTGAGCAGAATTGAGCCCTTTGAGAATCCCAGCTTAAAAACAAACCAACCGTTTTAAAAAGAGATCAAGTTCCTAGCCCTTATGGCTGGCAAAGATATGCGCGAAACGGTGTGGGCCAATGAACTCACAGGAGCCCGTGGGGTTCCCCCACCCATGAAACAGAAAAACTAGAAGGATGGAGAAAGAGAAAACAGCGCAAAGTTATGCATAACAACGATGGAAACGTGAAGGGTCTGTGTAACTGATCCACATCACAGAATCCTGCAGAATTTATGTTACTCACAGCCCAACCTCTCGAATGAGGAGGTGAAATGATTAATAGGGACCAGCACACGGTTTCTGAATGTCCCAAGGGGAACAACCTCCAACTTATGGGTTGTTGTTTTTTTGTGGGTTTTTTTTTTTAACTCTCTCGCTCTCTTTCTTCCAAGATTTTTAGCCCCACTGGACAATTTCCTTCTGCATCACGCCAGGAGTTCATTTTCTGGCAGCCTCCCCGGCCTCTCTTTCAGAATCATCCCTCAACGTTTCCCTCCCCAAACTGGCGATTCCGCTCCGAAACGGCATCCACAAAAATCTTGGGACGGGAAGGAGACGTTCCCGGCATCGTATTCTGTTGCCCATTTCCTTTCGGAACACGAAATAATTCTTCCCCCTCACGTGCGCCAGCCTCGTGAGCGCAAAGAACTCCGCTCCCCCTTTGAGAGAAGGGCAGAGGCGTCGAAGAGACCTGAGCCCTCCAACGATTTCCCTTTTTTTCAGAAACAGAAAACGGCTCTCCAAAAATTGAGGAGACCACGCGGACATCCGGGGTGCTGAGCACCAAAAATCCAAGCGGGGAGCTTTCGGCAACCTCGATCTCTGAACCAGGGGTCCGGTTTGAGAGTTACCCCTCCCAAAATGGACGCCAGCAACCTGAGATAATTTCGCCCGTGGTCTTGAGAAAGACTGATCAGAAGAGGTCGTCCGATCTGACCGCAAACTAATGTAACCTCATCGTATCTCTCTCTCATTGTGAGCACGATGAACCCTTTTAGCAAAGGGACACGCGGGACGGGGGACAACAGCTGAAAGGCAAATTAACACGGCGTGCTTTGCAGAAGAGAGCAAGAACCAGCTATCAAGAAAATCAAACTCAGAGCATCGCAACACAGGCCTTGCAGAGAGGCCACATGAGAGAGAAGTGGGAAAATCCAGACTTAGCGGATTAAGACAGGGCTGGCTTCAGGTATTCGTGTGCAAACGACCGACTGCAGGCCGTCCTCATTATCTGCTCCTATCCTTCCATCTGCCCCCTCTCATCTTGCAGCGGGACGTCCCAGGCCTCGTTTTCACTGCCTCCCTGGGTTGCACCATTTCAAACTGCAGGTGGGACTGAACGTTTGTCCGTAGAAAAAAATACCAGTAAAAAAAAAAAAAAAAATACAATTCCCTCCACCTGGAAAACAAGCAAGTCAGGGCCTTGGCCAGCTTTCTCCCTGATATGCTAGATTTCTACTTGCAGTGATTTTTTAAAAAAACAGGAAAATTCAATCAGATGAGCACCCATGAGTCTAGTAATAAAACCAAACACAGGCTGAAAGTAGAAAGACACAACAGGAGAGGGATGGATTGAAGCCGGAAAATCTCACTTCTCCCTTGCCAATTTAAAAGCCCCTATGGGTCAAGGCTCCGTGGCGCCAACTGTGAATTTTGGCACCTTAAAATAGCGGACTCTTTTTCTTTCACTCCTTTGTCGGGCTTTCTGGCTTGGCCTACCACTTCTTTGTGTGTGTGAGTTCTCTTTTGCTCGCCCTTCAACCCTCCCGGACATTTCGTCCGAGAGCCTCGTCCAAGCCGTGGGGGTCAAGGGGACAGCAAAACATCTTGGAGGAGGAGGGAGATTCCCTTTTCAGGCCCACCCATTCAGACCGAGACTTGGGCAGAAATTCCGCCCGCTTTTGCGCCAACCAAGCCGGGCCGATGGCTGCGGGAGGCGAAAAAAAGCAGGCGCGCGGGTGTGTGTGTGTGTGCAGGAGTTGGTATTTATGTTCAGCGTCGACTAAGTTCAAATAAACTTTTGTGGTTGTCCCAGAGCCCTGAAGACGCTTCCCTTGGAGGGGGAATGGCTCCGGCTAGCAGCTGATGGAGACGGTGCCTCACCAGCTTGGGCTTCTCAAAGTGAGCCGGAGATGCCACACCCAAAACACAGAGAAAAAAAAACCC
This sequence comes from Elgaria multicarinata webbii, assembly GCF_023053635.1. Lineage (NCBI taxonomy): Eukaryota > Metazoa > Chordata > Lepidosauria > Squamata > Anguidae > Elgaria > Elgaria multicarinata. The sequence continues at coordinate 3,913,827 of NC_086191.1, read as the reverse complement.
ATGACAAAGCAGTAACCAGGCATGGCAGCAGCGATACAAGGAACCAGTGCGCTCTGGCCTGTCCTACCTGAAAGTGCAGGCCCACACCCTGATTTCTAAATAGAAGGCCTTCTTTTCCCAAGACAGGAACCCACGGCTGGGCCCAGGTGGCTGGAGATCATGCTGAAAGGGAGAGGGGGTGCGCTAAACTCTGCATACCTCCCCCCCTCTAGGAGTGGAATCTCTAATGAGAGGGGGCTCTGCCCCAAAGCGCTTCCAATCGGGCAGGTTTGTTGCAAGATGTGTAAGGCGCAATCGTATGTACATTGAGAGAGAGAGTCCTAAAACTCCTAGCATTCACCAGGGAACCGGTAAGGAAAGCTGGGAGTTGAAAGACATTTTGTAGGACTTTTTTTAGGGCGTTAAAGGAGGTTTTTTCAGGAATGGTCGGAGTTTTTTCGGACTAGGATTATAATATAATAATAATGATTTGTTTCTTACCCGCCTCTCCGATTGGATCGAGGCGGGGAATAACAGCAAGGATAAAATACGGATTAAAAACATAATACACTGTTAAAAAAACATCCTAAAAGCATCCTAAAAATCCTCTTTAGGATTATGCCTTAAAGAGGCCTGTGATGGAAGAATCAGTGGGGCACAGAGCTCACAGGCCCATCGATCAGGGACATGGCTCCAGAAACACACGCACACACTTCTTTGAAGTTCTCTCAAAGAAGCAAAGGCAGAACACATAAAAAAAACAGATCTACCAACGCTATAAGCGAGATCTTCCCGTAATTCAGTTAACTTAGACCCCCCTTTAGAGCAGTCACCACCCACCCACCCCTGGATGGCTCCATAAAACTTGTTCCTAAAGAAGAGGCTGGCCCCATAGTGGGGGAGAAAAATCCTCCCCCACTTCCAGACTATCCCAGAGAAGAGACGCCCCGCCTCTACAAAGGCACCCCACGGATTCGCAAAGACCCCACATTATCCAGGCTTGGAACATCCCCTAGACAACTCTGCAAAGGCCACAAAATGCCCCCCATGCTCTCCTATGGGTCCCCATAGGAGAGCATGGGGGGGGGGCATTTTGTGGCCTTCCCATGCCCACTTTTCCCCATGGAAGGGGCATGCTGGATTCTACACACTAGTGCAGGTATCCGTCGTCGTCCCGGTCAGGGCCAGCAAAGTTTCTAGCAAATGGGGGTTGCACTTCACAGCTGGGATCATATACACAGCTGTCTTATGGGGGGCCCTCCCCATAAGTCCAGGGTTGAATCGGGAGACAGATGCACCCCCAGTTCCCAAGAAACCCCGCGGAGAGGGCGAAAAGACAAACACGCGCCCCCCAGCTTGGAGCCCTAAGGGTCCCAGGCTTCACACGACCCCAGAAGGGCCCCTCCCACAGAGCCCCAGAAAGACCCACAGAGCCCCAGAAAGACACGTGGCGCTCTCCTGCCCCACAGAAGAGGCATCCCCCAATTCAGGGGGCAATTTTGCACAGAACTTGCTCTTGGGGATCTCGGGCAGCAAGCGCCGCCTTCAGAGAAGCCCCCCCCTTTGCAAAAAAACCCCCCACAACACTCTTAAGTCCACACACACACACCTCTCCCACCCCACAGAAGAAAAACTCCCCAACCTGGGGGCAATTTTGCACATCTCTAGGGCTCCTTTGCTCTTGAGCAACACGTGGCGCCTTTAGAGAGCTGCCCCCCCCCAAAGCACACACAACACTCCTGGATCCAGCCCTCCCCCCCCCGCCCAAACACACACACACCCTCCCTCCCTCCCTCCCTCCCTTTTGGAGCTGAGCTCAACGCCTCCCAGCCCCCTCCGCTGCCAGCTAAACAGGCTGCTTCCCATTAGTCAGTCTTTCCAACCACCGCATTCCAAAGGCTGATGGAGGGGGGCCAATTGGGGAGGGGGGAGAGAGAGAGAGGGAGGGGAGGGGAGGGGGAGGAGTTTCCCCAGCCAGAGGTCCAGCCCTAGAGGAAGGCGGCTTCGGATACTTCTAGCCTCTTCCCTTCTCTCCCCCCCCTCCCTCCCACCACAAGTAAAGCAGGGTGGGTGAGGGAGAGATTCAGCAATGTGGAGTCGGCTGCGGAGTCGCTCCAGTTGCTGGTCCGGATGAGAGCGGGGCTGGGCTGGGTGGGGGGCTCATCACGCAAACACCCCCAGTACGCCACACACACGGGCAAGCCTCCCCGCGGCGGAGGAATCGACCCCCGTCGTCCCGCGAACAGCCAAATCGAGAGTCACTCCGGAGTAAGCCCACCGAAAGCTCCTTCGGTTGGGGAGGGGGGAAGGAGGTTTCGACGACGCCCTGTCCCAGCCCCGAGCAACAGACGCGGAGCTGGGGAGCCTCCGCACCCGGCTGCGAGGCCGGGACGCCTCCCTGGCTCCGGAGTTATCCCACCGAACGTCAAAACGGCGCCACTCCGCAAAGTGGGGGAATGCACACACCCGTCGAAGGCAGCCCGGTTCTCCAAGCCCGTTCTCCTCCGCGCCGGGGCTCTCGCACCTTCCAGGATGAAGTTGGCCTGAAGCGGAGTCGCTCCGGATTAAGCCAACGCCTTACTGGCGCCCGCCCACGCCTGTTCTGCACAACCCAGCGCCATGTGTAGCTACAACTCGCACGCCCTCCCATCCTCGCCTCCACAGCCCCATATCCCCCCCACCCAAATTAGGCAGACCCATCTCAACAAAGCCCTTTACACGCAGGTGGCGGCCCCTTACCTGGCGCACAGATGCCCCATTGCGGCCCCAGAGGGGGCCTTGCTACCCTCCCACCACCATCACAGCCCTCCACACGCAGCGGGCACGCCCTGCCTCTACTCCTTGCCCCACGGGGTAGGGGGTGGGGGGTCAGCAACCCTGGAAAAGTTCCCCCCGCAGTGAAAGCAAACCTGGAAAAGTTCACCAGAAACTATCCCATAAGAAATCGGTGCTTGAAAACTCTTTTCTCAAGACTTGGCTTTTCTTAGCGTACCGGGGGGTGGGGGGGACTCTTCTAACCCTCCCCCGGGCTTTGTCACCCATGCCTCTCAGCACCGGATCCTGCCCCCCCCTCCCCAAGCCGCGCCCCCCCCCCCCACAACTGGTGGCAAACTTTCCACCAACTCTGCAAAGAAACCCAGCAGTTCCGTCTGCCCGGCCTCGTGTGCCAAGGGCGTTGTCCGGAGGTGCCCAGCCAGGCGGGGCCCCGGCAAATACAGAGCCCCCCCCCCCAGCACCCCTTATTCTGCAAGGCGCTCACATACAGATCTATAGGCAGAGCTGGAGCGGGTGTGGGGGGAGTTTAGCTAACCAAAGCGCGCGCCAAGTTGCGCACTGTTGTTTTTCATGCGTTTTGGACACACCGTGGAAGAGAAACGACGCGGGTCCTCCCCCCACTTCCCTCTGTGACACCAGACACGCATCCCCCCCCCAAACACCAGCTCTGCCAGGCTGCCAAACCCACCGCCTCCCAGCCCCCTTTCTTCGGTGGTACCTGTGGGTCAGAGGTCTTCAGCTGCCCGGCACTGCCATGCCAGGCGACGTCCCGGTGACTGTCCAGAGAGAGACCCCGATCCCGTTCCTGGATTCCTGGAGGCGGTGGCTGAGCCCTGGCAAGCGGGCTCCGGTCGTGAGGTCCCTGCAGCAGGAGCGCGCACAGAGTGGGTAGCTCCCAGCCGAGGGCAGGGCTCTTGTAACTCGGTCCGGGATGGGTGTGTCTTGCTCTCTCGCTCTCTCGCTCTCCCCTGCCCAGAGAGCAGGAGGGGAGGGACCAAGCGAAGCACAGGGCAAAGGAGAGAGAGAGAGAGAGAGAGGGGGGGGGGGAGCGGGGCCGCACCCCCCTCTCCAGTTCTGCCTGGACAGCGCCAGCTAAAGGGCTCTCCTCCTTAAGCCCCAAAGAGGACCCCCCCCAAGGTCACCCCCAACAGTAGCCCCAAAAGTAATAACAACCAGGAAGCAGCCCTCCCAGCTGTTCTGCTGTTCGGAGATAGACTGCCTCTGCAGCTGGAGGCTCCATTCCGCTCACCTTATTTCTCGCTTTCATTCCTTTGACCTCTTTGCTTTATTGGCGGCCGCCTTTCTGTGCCGTCCGGCAGCCCTCCAGACGCTTCGCGAGGCGAGGAAAGGGAATCTGACAGCGGAAATCGGAGGCCTCAAATACAATTTCAAAAAATAAAAGCCAAAATGAAACCGAGCAGCCGTGCCGTGATTTAAAACGCAGTGAGGATGCGATCCTATGCCTGTTTCGGCAGGGGGTGGGTGGGTGGAGGGGAGTCCTACGGTTCCCGGCATTCTCCATGGGGACATTTTTCCAGTCAAAACACGCATAGGATCGTGCCCTAACAGATGAAAAACAACAAAGGTTAAATTTTTAGCCCAGATAGATAGCTGTTGACAACGGTCCAGCTGGGCCGTTTTAGACCCCTGGACTTATTTATTTATTTAAAGCATTTTTATTTTATTTTTGCTGTCTTCCCAAGGCGCTTTACAGTGATAAAAGGAAGGGGTGTCTGTAGATGGCCTTGTGCAGAGGAGGGCAACCAGGGTGATCAGGGGTCTGGAAACAAAGCCCTATGAAGAGAGAAACAACTGGGCATGTTTAGCCAGGAGAAGAGAAGATCGAGGGGAGACATGATAGCACTCTTCAAATGCTTGAAAGGTTGTCACACAGGGGAGGGCCAAGATCTCTCCTCGATTCTCCCAGAGTGCAGGACACGGAATAACAGGCTCAAGTTACAGGAAGCCAGATTCCAGCTGGACATCAGGAAAAACTTCCTGACTGTTAGAGCAGTACGACAATGGAACCAGTAACCTAGGGAGGTTGTGGGCTCTCCCACACTAGAGGCCTTCAAGAGGCAGCTGGACAACCACCTGTCAGAGATGCTTGAAGGTGGATTCCTGCATTGAGCAGGGGGTTGGACTGGATGGCCTTGTAGGCCCCTTCCAACTCTACAATTCCATGATTCTATGACTTTGGTTGTGAAACGCGTAGCTGCCATGCTTCAACAGGCTGTTTCTACATCCCTGATATGTTAGTTAGACCAAAAAACAAAACCAGTTTACCAGGCCTGGTGTTAGTAATGCTAGCCACTAGTTTCAACAACAAAAACAACAGTAATTAATAAAACCCTGAGCCTGGCTAGGGTACCGGTAAGTCTGCAAAAGGCAACCTTGCAAAATTCAGCTCCCTTTCCCAATTCCTCCCAATTCTTTTTGAGCAAAGACACCAGTTGCTTGGTAAGAGAAGAAGCTACTATAGATATGAGAGAGAGAGAGAGAGAGAGAGAGAGAGAGAGAGAGAGAGAGAGAGAATTAACGGTATGATAGCTGAGATGCTTTGGCGAGATGAAGGAAGGTGATGGACCACAAACTTCCTTTTGGTTACCCATGTATGACTGAAGTCACCACTTCACTCCCGTAGCCACAACAACACAGCTTTTGCCCCGAAGCACCTGCTCTGCTCATGGGCTATAAATACCCATAGAGCACAACTTGTTTATAAGTTCTAAATATCACGGAAAGCTCCCCGGTTCGATACCGGAATCCCCTTGGCTGTTGATCAGGTGCAAAAGGAACCAGACCACACCTTTGTTTAGAAAAGACGGGTGTCTGCCTTTTCTTGAGTCAGATGCTTTATTTATTTATTTGTTGCATTTTTATACCGCCCAATAGCCGAAGCTGTTTGGGCGGTTCACAAAAATTAAAATACAATATAAATTGTGTGTGTGCGCCAGTTGCTGGGGAACATGGGCGGGAGGGTGCTGTTGCACCATGTCCTGCTTGTTCATCCCTGGCCGATGGCTGGTTGGCCACTGTGCGAACAGAGTGCTGGACTAGATGGACCCTTGGTCTGATCCAGCATCAGGGCACTTCTGATGTTGTGATGTTCTTCAAAGCACAACCAATATAAAATCAGCAGCAGTGCAGAAATACAAATTTGAAATACAAATTTAAAAAGCAAAGTTAAAATTGCCTTAGGGAGCTCGTTCCACAGCCGGGGTGCCACAGCAGAGAAGGCCCTGCTCCTGGGAGCCACCTGCCTCACTTCCTTTGGCAGGGGCTCCCGGAGAAGGACCCCTAAGGATGACCTTAGGGTCCGGGCAGGTACGTATGGGAGGAAGTGTTCCTTCAGATAGCCTGGCCCCAAGCCGTTTAAGGCTTTAAATGTTAATACCAGCACTTTGAGTCGGGCCCGGACCTGGACTGGCAGGCAATGAAGCTGGAAAAGGACTGGCGTGATGTGGTCTCGCTGGCCAGTGCCTGTTAGAAACCGTGCTGCCCTGTTTTGTACCAGCTGAAGTTTCCGGACCGTTTTCAAAGGCAGCCGCACATATAATGCATTGCAGGAATCCAGATGAGAGGTTATCAGAGCATGGATCACTGTAGCTAGGCTATCTCCGTCCAGATAAGGGCGCAGTTGGTATATCAACCTAAGCTGATAAAAGGTGCTCTTTGCCACTGAGTTCACCTGTGCCTCAAGTGACAGTTCTGGATCCAAGAGCACCCCCAAACTACGGACCTGATCCTTTAGGGGGAGTGCCACCCCGTCCAGACAACTTATCCAGAAGGACGCCATGGTCGATGGTATTGAAAGCCGCTGAGAGGTCTAAGAGAATCAACAGGGTCGCACTCCCCCTGTCTCTCTCCCGGCAAAGGTCATCCCACAGGGCGACCAAGGCAGTTTCCGTTCCGAAACCAGGCCTGAAGCCCGATTGAAATGGATCTAGATAATCCGTTTCATTCAAGAGTGCCCGGAGTTGTCCTGCAACCACCCGATCAAGCACCTTGCCCAGGAAAGGGATATTAGCCTGTAATTATTAACATCCTCTGGATCCAGGTTAGACTTTTTCAGAAGTGGTCTGATTATTATTATTATTATTATTTATTTATATAGCACCATCAATGTACATGGTGCTGTACAGAGTAAAACAGTAAATAGCAAGACCCTGCCGCATAGGCTTACAATCTAATAAATTACCGCCTCTTTTAAAGAGGACAGCACCACTCCCTCTCTCAAGGAGGCATTTACAACCTCCTGGACCCAGCTGGTGATCCCCTCCTTATTCATAGAATCATAGAATAGCAGAGTTGGAGGGGGCCTCTAAGGCCATCGAGTCCAACCCCCTGCTCAATGCAGGAATCCACCCTAAAGCATCCCTGACAGATGGCTGTCCAGCTGCCTCTTGAAGGCCTCCAGTGTAGGAGAGCCCACAACCTCCGTAGGCAACTGATTCCATTGTCATACTGCTCTAACAGTCAGGAAGTTTTTCCTGACGTCCAGCTGGAATCTGGCTTCCTTTAACTTGAGCCCGTTATTCCGTGTCCTGCACTCTGGGAGGATCGAGAAGAGATCCTGGCCCTCCTCTGTGTGACAACCTTTTAAGTATTTGAAGAGTGCTATCATGTCTCCCCTCAATCTCCTCTTCTCCAGGCTAAACATGCCCAGTTCTTTCAGTCTCTCTTCATGGGGCTTTGTTTCCAGACCCCTGATCATCCTGGTTGCCCTCCTCTGAACACGCTCCAGCTTGTCTGCGTCCTTCTTGAATTGTGGAGCCCAGAACTGGACGCAATACTCTAGATGAGGCCTAACCCGGGCCCAATAGAGAGGAACCAGTACCTCACGCGATTTGGAAGCTATACTTCTATTAATGCAGCCCAAAATAGCATTTGCTATTGATGTAATGAGCCATGAGGGTCAAGAGTCAAGCACACAGGTGGTCGACCGAACTTGGCCAAGCATCTTGTCCACATCCTCGAGCCTCAGTAACTGAAACTTCTCCAATAAAACTGGATCCTTGGCACATCAATAAAACTGGATCCTTGTTGCATCAAACCCAGTATTGTTGACACGGACTGGCAGCAGGGTCTCTTTCCAGGGTTTCAAGCAGGGATTTTGCCGAGCCCTCGGTAGAGACGCTGGGCACTGGATTCTGGACCGTCTACGTGCTAAGCCTGTAGTCTCCTGCTGAGCCACGGCCTTTCCCTGAAACACAATAGCTGTCGTCTCCTTTTCTCTCAGCGTTTCCGTGGGTTTGCCCATTGTACTGTACCGCATGGCTAGATGTCGAAAGCACTCACAGGGTTGCACAAGGGGTGTGCCGGGTGTGTCCAGGCACACCCTAATATTTCGAGCAAAAAGTGCTGAATTGAGGGGACCATTGACTAGGGATCCGGTGGGGGATCCAGACGCAGTGAGAACGGTCCTCTGGCTGCCCCCCCGGCTGCCCCTGACAGCGTGCCATTGCTCCTGACAGCAGGAGTGAAAAGGAATCGCTCTGCCGGGAGCCATGTTTCAAAGAAGCCAGGAGGAGGACCCCCAAAGGCTAATATCACCTCGTAAGACCCTCCTCCGGCCATGGTCACCACAAAGCCCTACCAATGCTGGGCCTTTGAGGAGCGTCTCCTCATTCCCGCTTCCCCCCCACACACACACACCTGCAATGCCCCTCTCACAGTCAGGTAAGCATCAGTGTCTGCAGTGTTTAATAAATAAATGAATAAAAATAACGTCCATCATGACTGAGTATTCAATAAATCATAGAATCATAGAATAGCAGAGTTGGAAGGGGCCTACAAGGCCATTGAGTCCAACCCCCTGCTCACCTTTGAACCCCCTGTTCACCTTTAAAAGAAATCTGGGTGCACACCCGAATGAAATGGGCTGCTCACACCTATGAAAGCACTGAAATCCCTCTGTGTTGCGTCCTCGAGCTAGCAGAGGAGTCAAAGGGCTGTAAAGCAGGCATGCAGAACGTCCGGCTCAGAGGCCCAATGCGGCCCTCCAAGCGGTCCCCAGAAGGCCACGCCCCTTTTCAGCCAACCACTGTTTGGCTTGAAAAGGGGGTTGGATAAATTCCTGGATGAGAAGGCTATATCCATGGCTTCTAGCCCTGATGGTTATGTGCTACCTCCAGTATATGAGGCAGTAAGCCTGTGTGCACCAGTTGCTGGGGAACATGGGCGGGAGGGTGCTGTTGCACTGTGTCCTGCTTTGTTGGTCCCTGGCCGATGGCAGCCTGGCCACTGTGCGAACAGAGTGCTGGCCTAGACGGACCCTAGGTTTGATCCAGCAGGGCTCTTCTGATGTTCTTGTTTTCTTATCTTTCCTCTGCAAATTTGCCTGCACCATAAAAAGAAAGAACTCACCCATCATGTGAGAGTGAGTTCCATCAGTTATTTATGCATGGAAATATCACGCTTCCTTTGATGGGTCCTGATAGTGGCAATAATGAATTTCTCTGGGCAACACACTTACAATTCCTAGGTTTATGAGAGGGATCTCTCTCTCTCTCTCTCTCTCTCTCTCTCTCTCTCTCTCTTTACTCCATGCAACCACTAATCACTTTTCTTTTCTCGAGCAGCCTGGGAACCAAACCCCACATCACTCATGAGAGTCTCTAATTACGACTGGAACCTTGTTCTGTAGCCATAACAGAAAGGCGGATTAAAGTCCGGAGTTCTGCCGAGAGGAAACCCTGAGCAGACATCACCTCACACAGAGCACAAGGCAGCACAGACTATGGCCGGAGCAGGGCGGAGGAAAATAGCTATTGAGATAATATGAGGTTTGGGGTAAAGGATCCCTTGCTGGAAACATGCGCGTGCAAACCACATGTGGCCGAGCGTCACGTGCGTCTTCTCTTCTCTGGCCAGAGCTGAGAGTCCTGGTCGATTGGTTTGGGAGAAGAGAAAGAAGCAGCAGCAGTGACTGAAGGCAAAAGGATTTCCTCAAATAGTAAGTAACTTATGGGACTCACTGCCACAAGATGTCCGCTTAGATAGCTTTAAAAAGGAATAAATGAAGGGAGAAGAAGAAGAGGAAAAGAAAGAGGAGGATGTATATGAGCTGATATGAGCGATGATCGCGTGAGGTATTGGTTCCTCTCTATTCGGCCCTGGTTAGGCCTCATCTAGAGTATTGCGTCCAGTTCTGGGCTCCACAATTCAAGAAGGACGCAGACAAGCTGGAGCGTGTTCAGAGGAGGGCAACCAGGATGATCAGGGGTCTGGAAACAAAGCCCTATGAGGAGAGACTGAAAGAACTGGGCAGGTTTAGCCTGGAGAAGAGAAGATGGAGGGGAGACATGAGAGCACTCTTCAAATACTTAAAAGGTTGTCACACAGAGGAGGGCCAGGATCTCTTCTTGATCCTCCCAGAGTGCAGGACACGGAATAATGGGCTCAAGTTAAAGGAAGCCAGATTCCAGCTGGACATCAGGAAAAAACTTTCTGACTGTTAGAGCAGCATGACAATGGAACCCATGACCTAGGAAGGTGGTGGGCTCTCCCGTGCTAGAGGCCTTCAAGAGGCAGCTGGACAGCCATCTGTCAGGGATGCTTTAAGGTGGATTCCTGCATTGAGCAGGGGGTTGGACTCGATGACCTATAGGCCGCTTCCAACTCCACTATTCTATGATTCTATGATTTCCCCTGCACCCCAGAAACTAGGATGCACAGATACACTGCTTCTGAATATGGAGGGTCCATTGAGCTACTGTGGTTAATAGCTGTTGCCAGCTTTCTCCACCATTAATCACCACTTAAAGCTATCCAAGCCATTGCGTCACCACATCTTGTAGAAGTGAGTTCCACATGCCAGGCGTGTTGGACCTCAGGATTGTGGGTGGATGGGTGGGATAATCTGGCCTGCCCCTTTTGCCTCACTCCCACTGGAATGCACCCCCCACCCCCAGTACTTCTCCGGAATTGAATTGTGTGTTGCACGAAGACCCGGTTTTCTTTGGTCTGCCTGCCCATCAGTTTCACGGGGTGACCCTTGCATTTCGTCTTGGGGCGAGAAAGAAAAACGTCTGTCTCCGTTTTCTCCTTACCGCGTGTAATTTTATAAACCCCCGCTGAGTCATCTTCTTCTTTTGTAAACTAAAAAACTGCCAGCAATTCTGCTTTTTCCTCATAAGGGAGATGCCACAAGCCTCATGATCATTTTGATCGTCCGTTTTTCTACACTTTCCCCCACTCTGAAGAACCTCTTTGAGAGGATGCAAACGGTCCCTCTGCTAACCATTTTACCTGCAAGGTAGGTTCTGGGCCCAATTAATTGCTGCTTGTAAAAGATCCCCAGAACAGAGGCGCCAGAAAGTGGACGTTGCGCTTCTAATTATTACCTGGTTCCCAGGAAGCTTCGCTCGGAAACGTCGTTATCAAAGCCCCTTGAAGTCTTGCGAGCAGACGGAGAAGTCTTGTTAGCAAATGCATGGAACTACTAGGCCTGTACTGAGTCACATACCTGCTGCTATTATTGTTTTAAAAAACAGCTTTCCAGGAAGACATGATCCAATCAAGAAGAGGTGCGCCATCTTTGCAGCCACAACCCTCCCACCCATGTTCCCCAGCAACCGGTGCACACAGGCTTATTGCCTCTGATCCAACAGGTAGCACACAGCCATCAGGGCTAGTAGCCATTGATAGCCTCCCCCTCCAGGAATTTAGCCAACCCCCTTTTTCAAGCCATCCCAATCAGTGGCCATCACTACATCTTGTGGCAGTGAGTTCCATAATTTAACTCTGTGCTGTGTGAAGAAGTCCTTCCTTTGATCTGTCCTGAATCTCCCACCCATCAGTTTCATGGGAATGACCCCTTTGGGCTCTAGTAGTATGGGAGAGGGAGAAAAATGTCTCCCTCTCTACATTCTCCACTCCAAGCATGATTTTGTACACTGAGCTGCCATGACATTATACATGTGAGCATTCCTACACAGAGATGAGCTTCTTCATGCAAGCAGCGACAGAAAGGACCCCTATTGACTGACAAAGGACTTTCCCATCACGTCCTACCTGATCCGTTTAATTGGAATTCCCTGGGATTCAACCTCCAAAGCAAAATTATTATTATTATTATTATTATTATTATTATTATTATTTATTTATTTATTTATTTATATAGCACCATCAATGTACATGGTGCTGTACAGAGTAAAACAGTAAATAGCAAGACCCTGCCGCATAGGCTTACATTCTAATAAAATCATAATAAAACAATAAGGAGGGGAAGAGAATGCAACCAGGCACAGGGTAGGGTAAACAGGCACTGGGTAGGGTAAAACTAACAGTATAAAGTCCGAACAAAATCAAGTTTTAAAAGCTTTGGGAAAAAGAAAAGTTTTTAGCTGAGCTTTAAACGCTGCGGTTGAACTTGTAGTTCTCAAATGTTCTGGAAGAGCGTTCCAGACGTAAGGGGCAGCGGAAGAAAATGGACGAAGCCGAGCAAGGGAAGTAGAGGCCCTTGGGCAGGCGAGAAACATGGCATCAGAGGAGCGAAGAGCACGAGCGGGGCAATAGTGTGAGATGAGAGAGGAGAGATAGGAAGGAGCTAGACAGTGAAAAGCTTTGTAGGTCAACAGGAGAAGTTTATATTGGATTCTGAAGTGAATTGGAAGCCAATGAAGAGATTTCAGAAGTGGAGTAACATGGTCAGAACAGCGAGCCAAGAAGATGATCTTAGCGGCAGAGTGGTGAACAGAAACCAACGGACTGATGTGAGAAGAAGGAAGGCCAGTGAGAAGAAGGTTGCAGTAGTCCAACCGAGAAATAACCAATGCATGAACAAGAGTCTTGGCAGAAGAGACAGACAAAAAGGATCGAATCCTGGCAATATTATACAGGAAAAAACGACAGGATTTAGCAGCCATGCTGGATTATGCCAGACATCTGTTCCCACAGTAGACAAGCCTTCAGTGTGGTGGCCCCTTCCTGTGGAACTCCTTGCCACTGGAGTTCAGGCGGGCACCAACACTGTGCTATTTTCTGTGCCAACTCTTTTCCAGGAAGTCTTCCTTGGTGGAACAGCCACAGTTGAACTGGCACTCTGTTTTTAAAAGGAGTAATTATCATGTTGTGTTTTTTATTTATTCATTCATTCATTCATTCATTCATTCATTCATTCATTCATTCATTATTACATTTATGGTCCACCTTTTTTCCTCTAAGGACCCCAAGGCGGCATACGTAATCCTCCTCCTCTCCACTTTATCCTCACAACAACAACCCTGTGAGGTGGGCTGGGCTGAGAGTCTGTGACCGGCCCAAAGTCACCCTGTGGGTTTCCACGGCCGAGTGGGGGACTCGAACCCGGATCTCCCGACTCCCGGTCCGACACTTTAGCCGCTACACCACACTGGGTCTTTGGATAGGTTTATCTCTCGTTTGTCACAACTCCGGAATCTGTTTGGATGTGGAACGGTATGCAAATGTGGTAAAGAAATAAATAAGAAATAAACCACGTGCCTAATGGGAAAGCCAGGTCATACAAGAGCACTTTGCTGTTCATCTTTCTCCGCAACTGTTTTTGAGAGGCATACACACGGGCTCTGATGCTACAAGAGGTCATATGTAGTCATCAGGACTAGTAGCCCTTTATAGCCTTATCCGTAGGCGTGCGCAGCACATTACATTAGGGTGTGAACCCAGGGTTTTGTTTTTTTAAAGGCGAACATTCATTGAATAAATCATAAAGGATATTATTTTTATTCATTTATTTATTAAACACTGTAGACACTGAAGCCATACTCCAGGTAGAGAGGGTCCCAGCAGAGCGATTCCTTTTCATTCCTGCTGTCAGGAGCAATGGTCCTTGATCCTCCCCAGAGTGCAGGACACAGAATAATGGGCTCAAGTTAAAGGAAGCCAGATTCTGGCTGGACATCAGGAAAAACTTCCTGACTGTTAGAGCAGTACAACAATGGAACCAGTTACCTAGGGAGGTTGTGGGCTCTCCCACACTAGAGGCATTCAAGAGGGAGCTGGACACCATCTGTCAGGGATGCTTTAGGATGGATTCCTGCATTGAGCAGGGGGTTGGACTTGATGGCCTTGTAGGCCCCTTCCAACTCTACTATTCTCTGATTCTATGGTGCTCTCTCGGCGGTGGCAGTTCTTTGGCATGGCAGCAGAACAGCTGGAGGGCAGCCAGAGAGCCTTTCCCACTGCATTCGGATCCCTCTCTGGCTCCATACTCAATGCCCCCCTTAATTCAGTGCTTATTGCTTGAGATATTAGGGTGTGCCTGGGTACACCCAGCACACCCCTTGTGCACGCCTATGGCCTCGTCCTACTTGTATTTGTTTAATCCCTTTTTTCGAGCTGTCCACTTTCGGGGCCATCGCTGCACCTCATGGTAGCAAAACCCACAGTTTAGCTGTGTGCCGTGTAAAGAACTCCTTCCTTTTATGGATCCTGTGCTCTATCATTGAGCTGTACCTCCCCTTCCCCACGTAGAAAGCATTTGAGGGAGGTCTGAAACGTGAATGATCTAAATGGTGTGCTGCTTTGGATTTATTTGAGGGGGGGGGGAAATGCACCGTTATGGTGTTTGCACTTTTGAATTGAATATATATTTAAAAAACACAATTGTCCCACAAGATGGTATCTATAGGGTGACCCTATGGAAAGGAGGACCAGGCTCCTGTATCTTTAAAAGTTATATAGAAAGGGGGATTTCAGCCGGTGTCAATTGTATGCCTGCAGCACCTGGTGAAATTCTGTCTTCATCACAACAGTTAAAGCTGCAGGAGCCCTGCCCTCTTTTGTATCTGGTCAAGAGGGCAGGGCTCCTGCAGCTTGAACTGTTGTGATAAAGAGAGAATTTCACCAGGTGCTGCAGGCATACAAATGACACCTGCTGAAATTCCCTTTTCTATGCAACTGTTAAAGATACAGGAGCCTTGTCCTCCTTTCTCTGTGGTGGCCGTAGTAGCTATCAACAATTTAAAATATTTCAGAGAGAGCCATCTCCCTTGCCAGCCAGCCTCATCACTGAGGTTATCAAAGGAAGTTGTTCTGCATGGACCAGCGATCTGTTTGGAGTCCTTTTGGAGGAGAGCCTTCAGGGTGTTCGCCCCTCCCTATGGGAACTCCCTGCCTTTTGATGTCACGCAGCCACTGATATCTGGTTTATGACATCCTCATTTAAACAAGTCTTCCCTGAGCCAGAGTTTGATTAGCGCTGGCATGATTTGATTTTAAAAGCTTTTAATTCTGCATTTTGATTCTTTACCCTCCCCTTCATTTTTATTGTTCGTCGCTCAGGGATTTTATTGGATGTGGAGCAGTATATAAACCTTGTGAATAAATAAAAATATAATCCAGCAACTAATGTGTGCCAAATCAGTAGCAAGTCTGGGGCTTTGGTGTTCATGAACTCGGTCGTATACATGTGCTTTAGAGGCAAGAGGCATCTGTCCCCAACATGGAAATGTAACTTTTCGAGACCCTGGAAGGAAGCTAAACCATGGAGAATGACAACATTATAGAATCATAGACTAGCAGAGTTGGAAGGGGCCCAAAAGGCCATCCAGTCCAACCCCCTGCTCAATGCAGGAATCCACCTTCAAGCATCCCTGACAGATGGCTGCCCAGCTGCCTCTTGAAGGCCTCTAATGTGGGAGAGCCCACAACCTCCCTAGGTCACTGGTTCCATTGTCGTACTGCTCTAACAGTCAGGAAGTTTTTCCTGATGTCCAGCCAGAATCTGGCTTCCTGTAACTTGAGCCAATTATTCCGTGTCCTGCACTCTGGGATGATCAAGAAGAGATCCTGGCCTTCCTCTGTGTGGAAGCACTCTTCAAATACTCTCCAAGTATTTAAAGAGTGCTATCATGTCTCCCCTCAATCTTCTCTTCTCCAGGCTAAACATGCCCAGTTCTTTCAGCTTCTCCTCATAGGGTTTTGTTTCCAGACCCCTGATCATCCTGGTTGCCCTCCTCTGAACACGCTCCAGCTTGTCTGCATCCTTCTTGAATTGTGGAGCCCAGAACTGGACGCAATACTCTAGATGAGGCCTAACCAGTGCTGAATAGAGGGGAACCAGTACCTCACGCGATTTGGAAGCTATAATTCTATTAATGCAGCCCCAAATATTATTTGCCTTTCTTGCAGCCACATCGCACTGTTGGCTCATATTCAGCTTGTGATCTACAACAACTCCAAGATCCTTCTCGTTTGTAGTATTGCTGAGCCAAGAATCCCCCATCTTGGAACTGTGCATTTGGTTTCTATTTCCTAGATGTAGAACTTGGCATTTATCCCTATTAAACTTCATTCTGTTGTTATGAACTCACACATAATAATAACATTTTAATACGGACTTCTAAGAGGTAAAAATAGGGTGCTCTGTGATTTACCAGAGAGAAGACCCTTGGTAAATTCGGGACAGCTGTGCAACATATAGTGTCTGCCGCTTACGACGCTTGAATTATTCTGAGGTATAACATGAGAAATAATTGCATAGAATGCTCTTCAGGCACACCATTTCATTTGCAACTTAATCTCAAAGCTCCCCCAGAGAAGAGTAGGCCTGTTAACTTTGCTCCGCTTCCGAAATAGCTCTCTACCCTTCCCAGTTCCAAAATGGCACCCCTGGGAACGCCGTCTTGCCTCACCGAAATTCTTTCGCTAGGCAGGTCTTCAAGTAACAGTACTGGGAGAAATCTTAAGAGTCATGCCAAAACATTCTCTTCGGCGATTCCTCGCTGTCCGGGCATCTCAAAGCTATGGCCCTGTGAGTGAACATCCTTCAGGGCAGTGACGCATCGTCATTTTGCCACAAGCAGCTGGGTACGGGGTTCCCCTAGCTTGCCCACTGCAGGCCCTGTGCTGTCATTTGCCCCGAGTTCCCTGGCAACCCAGTTACAATATTTGCTTCTATTATCATCCGGTATCTGCAGCAACCGTGCGCAAACAGCGCATAAGCTGTGCCGTGGAGGCGGAGGCCGGGAACCCCGTCTGCCTTGCAGCCATCAAACCACAGCCGTGTCTCCCAGGAGAAGCCCTAGGCAAAGGCCTTGCTCCGCGGGCCGAGATTTCCAGGGCGTCTCGTGGCTTCCTTGGTGAATCCAGGGCGGGCCACCGTCCCGCTCCGATTTCTTGGCAGGGGAGAGGAGGAGTTTGATAAGAAACAGACTGAGTCATGCAGGGAGGGCCGCGTTTCGAACGCCTCATGCGATCCGCCGCTGAGCCACACTCCGGCCTCCTCTTTCTTAGCTGCAGCGAAAGTCTTGCTTCGCCCACATTGGGCACCTGCTTAGCTCAGAAGGACAGGTTTAAGTCAGGCAGGGGCATTTTCTCTCGTTTCCCCCCTCTCTCGTTGTTCTATTTTTCCCTGGTTTTTCTGAGCAACTTTCCTTTCACCCCAGCCAGAAAACCACAAACCACACAACCCGCCCTTATTTCTAGAGCATATTTTGTGCTCTGTATGTGTGTGTGCATGTGTGTTGCACAAAAAGCCGAATTCTGTGGAATGAATGTAAATTAAGCATAGATATATTTATTTTGCATACCGGATACTGCTTCTGCTAGCCATGGGGGGGAGGGGGGAAGTAACAGGCAAGATACCTTCACAAACTTTTAAACCTTAGAGCTTAGGCTGATATACCAGCTGCACCCTTCTCTGGACAGAGGTAGACTAGCTACAGTGATCCATGCTCTGATAACCTCTTGTCTGGATTACTGCAATGCGTTATACGTGGGGCTGCCTTTGAAAACTGTCCGGAAGCTTCAGCTGGTACAAAACAGGGCAGCCCGTTTACTAACAGGGACTGGCCGGCGAGATCACATTACACCAGTCCTTTTCCAGCTTCATTGGCTGCCAGTCCAGGTCCGGGCCTGATTCAAAGTGCTGGTATTAACATTTAAAGCCCTAAACGGCTTGGGGCCAGGTTATCTGAAGGAATGCCTCCTCCCTTATGTACCTGCCTGGACCCTACGGTCATCCTCAGGGGTCCTTCTCTGTGAGCCCCTGCCAAAGGAAGTGAGGCAGGTGGCTACCAGGAGCAGAGCCTTCTCTGCTGTGGCACCCCCAGAGTGAGTTCCTTAGAGAGGTCCACCTGGCACATACACTATACTCTTTTTAGACACCAGGTGAAGACCTTTTTACTTTCTCAGCATTTTAACAGTCTAGCAACTTAATTTTAAGTTTGCTGTTTTAAATTTGTATTTAAAATCTGTATTCATTTCTGCACTGTTGCTTGGTTTTATCCCGGCTGTGTTTTTATATTTTATTTGATATTATGCTTTTATACTGTTTGTTTTATATGTTGAATGGTTTTTATGGTTTTCATTTTTGTAAACCGCCCAGAGAGATTCAGCTATTGGGCGGTATAAAATGCAATAAATAAATACATACATAAACCCTCTCTTTGCAGCCCGAAGAACTAAGGACTTGGTTTTCTTTCTTTTTTATATGTGTCTTGTTGAATTCTGGATCCAACGGCAAATTTCTGTATCTGATCCAGGGTGGTTGTGCGATACACCCAGCTCTTCCCATTTCAGTCTTTCGGTGCGGCAACTTGAAGTGTATGCAAGACACTTCAGAGCAACGCATTGGGAGATCCCAACGTCTGGTGTTCTTTGAATTGGTTACACGGCAGGGCGTCTCAAAATGGAGCGAGAATACCAATCTCAATCCCCTCACTGTGAAATAATCAGAGGAGCGATTCAGTGAGAAAAGAGAGAATTGGTTGCTCCACATTAAAAATACAGTTGCTCAACCAGCCGGCATTTTTATTCCTCCAGCTAATATATTCTGTCATGTTACTGGGAGTTGAAAAACCAATGAAATCCATATTATTCTCTGCAACTGACCAGACCCCACCTTGGTCCTGCTCTGGCTGGTCAATTTCATTGACGCTTCAATTTAGGTTCTTCCTTTGATTTTGCTCCTGGCCCCCTTTCAGAAAGGCTGGAATTTTTGAAATAAAAACAGAAGTGGCAGTTCTACTGGAGAGGCAAACATCAGTCACCTGCTTCTATCCCTCCCCGTTGCTGTTATGTTAAGAACATCAGAAGAGCCCCGATCCTGCATAGAAAAGGGAATTTCAGCAAGTGTCATTTTTAGGCATGCAGCACCTGGTAGAATCCCCACTTCATCACAACAGTTAAAGCTGCAGGGCTAGATACAAAAGAGGGCAGGGCTCCTGCAGCTTTAACTGTTGTGATGAAGTGGGGATTCCACCAGGTGCTTGCATGCATACAAGGATCCCTGCTGAAATCCTCTTTTCAATACAATGGTTAAAGAAACAGGAGCCCGGTCTTCCTTTCCAGAGGGTCAGCCTAAATGAATGGTCATGAATAGGGCCAAGAGATTTTGCAGTGCAGTGGTGCCTGCTTCTCCCAATCCTCCGGGTCCAAGCGCATAGTACCCGAGCTGAACCAAGGGGGCGTTGCTAGGGCCAGATCGAAGTGGAAACGTGGAAACCCAGGGCAGCGGGTGGACTTGACAAGCCGAACGGCTCCCGGTGCAGTGATTTTTCTTGGGGCGGATCGTCTGCAGTCATTCCTGCGTGTAGCTCCATCGCTACGGCTTCACAGCAGTGGCACTGCGGGGTTTTGGGGAGAACTCAGGAGGCAAAGCAGAGACGTATAGGACATGCCGCTGGCTTGGGGTATGTTCAGTGTTTGTTAATGTGCATGTATGTGTGTGAGCGTGTGAGAGAGTCTTCTTAGTCATGCCAGAGGCAGAATGGGATAGTGGTTAGAGTGCCAAGCTAAGAGAAGGTATTTATTTTATTTTAATAATAATAATAAATTTATTTCTTAGAATCATAGAATCATAGAATAGTAGAGTTGGAAGGAGCCTCTAAGGCCATCGAGTCCAACCCCCCGCTCAATGCAGGAATCCACCCTAAAGTAGGGTGACCATATGAAAAGGAGGACCAGGCTCCTGTATCTTTAACAGTTGTATTGAAAAGGAAATTTCAGCAGGTGTCATTGGTATACTCTCAGAGGACCTGAGTGTGTGGGGCGGATTGTACGGGAGAAGGCGATCCCGCAGGTAGCCTGGACCCAAATCATGTAGGGCTTTAAAGGTGATAGCCAACACTTTATACTTTGCCCGGAAACTAATTGGCAGCCAATGAAGAGATTTTAAAACTGGTGTAATGTGGTCAACCCTATGTGTACCGGTGACCAGCCTTGTTTAAAACATTTTTTAGCTGCCTTTCAGGGCAGCAGCTCTCCCAAGGTGGATTACAACCCTACAATTGGAACCCGAGGGCACACCTCAGATTCCAATTCCCACCCATCCGTCTCACCTGCATGACCTTAGGCCTTGAAGCAGCTTGAAGGTGGGGGTTTGATGTCATGAACAAGTAACCCTTCTTGGTTGGCTTCTGGGGAAGGGGAACACCTGTTTTTTAAGCAGGAAGACACACACACACCCCGATTCAACACCTGACAAACATCACCAGGTAAAAAGGGTCAGGTAGGCAGTTATGGGAAAAAACCTTCTCTACCTGAGACCCTGAAGAACCAACACCTGTCTGTACAGAGAATACTGGACGAGCCTCACCTGGGATACACGATGGATTCCTTTGTTTCTATGGGGTGGGGGTGGGGATAAATGACTCATTTAAAACTCTTCTCTCTGCCCTTCCTCAGGTGGTTTTGAACTTCTACCTGCAAGCATTCCATTAGATCTGTGCCCAGGCATGCTCAGAGCTGGCTTGCCGGCTGCCACGAGAAAAGCAAACTTTGGGTCCCCCAAGCTTTATGGGGCAGGAGGATTTGACCCGTGACCAGGGCTCATTTATTTTTATTTTTAACACGTGCCCTAAAGTCATTGATTCCTATCCGCAGCGTCTTCCAAGGACCTGGTGTCTGAAGGAAGCAAAATATAGGAGGCAGAGGAAGAAGGGTGCATTGCTCCTGGTTGCCCTATAATTATAACTCTCCTCCTCCTCCTAATCTAACTCTTTCTCTCACTCTCTCCCAGTCACACCCAACAAATCCAGGTAGATCAAGAGAGGAGGCAGAAGGCAAGATCAAACCTGCACAGAGCAGACTGGGAGATATTGCAGAACAGGTTTCTGTCTGATCAAGAGGTAGAGAGCAGACTTAGAGGCTTGGCTCAACTCCTGGACGATTTCAACTGTTAAAATCTCTCAGAAGAGGTGGGGCAGTGAGGGTGGGTGGGGGGTGAGAAACAGCAGAAATAAAGCCCTGCCCACTTCTGAGTCCACACCCTGTGTTGGGATGCGTGTGTTTAAACACCTCTTCAAAGCCTCCCGATCCTGCAGTCCGAATTAATCTTGCCTCGACATATTCAGCCCTCTTGAATCTGAAAAAAAAAAAGTAACATAAAAGTCAGACACCCTGGTTGGGAAGCCTCTGAGACAGGACCGAGTTTAGGAACAAGCCAAGTAAGGGCCTCCTGGGAGGAGGGGCCTCTGAATATGTTGGAGGTAACGAAGATGTAAGATAACTAAGATGAAATTGCTTTGGCTGAAATAGGCTGGAAAGTCTGCTGTGACATACAGCAGAGTTGTTTTATAGAGAGAGAAAGCATGGCAACGCAGCATTTAGCATCAGCGGCAATAAGTGCAAACTAGAGCCAGTTTAAAAGAAGTTCAAATCAACTTACTTAATTAGTTATTTTATACACATCTTCAGAGAAGTCTTTTTAACGCTGTTTAATTACAGCTGGACAGAGATGCTTTAAGGTAGATTCCTGCATGGAGCAGGGGGTTGGACTCGACGGCCTTAGAGGCCCCTTTCAGCTCAACTATTTTATGATTCTATGAATTCCAGGGGGATTAAGAGGAGGCCTTTGATGTTCTATCTACTATTCTATGATTGTCCGGCCATGTTCATGGAATTTCCCAGATGCCATTGCCTTCTAAACATCATCCTTTCATTCTTCCACACTCTCTCTTCCGTTTCCCCCTGTGCTGTGGGAAATCCATAAAGGAGAAAAAGATGGAATGATCTAACAAGCCCCGTTCCCCCAGTGAAGGAAGGCATAACAGAGCCACACACAGAGAGAGAAGACAGTCCCATTGCAGACTGTGGTGGCCACGTTTCCTCCGGAAGTTGTAACTCTGGTAATGCAGGTCAGTGTAGATTTCACCAGCTTTTCCCCCAACCCGGTGCCCTCGAGTCATATGGAACTGCAGCTTTCATCATCCCTGGTTGGGAAAACGCAGGAGACTTGCACATTGGAGACGACGTTGTATAGGAGCTCCGTAACATTCCTGGAGCATGACTAGAACGCCTGGTTTGGAAGGGCTCCAGAATTCAGGAGGAGCGGGACGCAGAGCGGAACGAAGAAGAGAAACAGGGAAGGAACAATAAAGTCTCCCATTCCCTACTCCGAACAGGGACACGGAGCTTCACACGAGGTGGAGCCTCACACGGGCAGGTGATCCAGTGGAATTTTAGGATGTTTTTATAACGTTTTTAGGATGTTTTCACCATGTATATTATGTTTTAATTCAGGTTTATGTATTTTATATTTACTGTTGTTCCCTGCCTCGATCAAAATGGAGAGGCGGGTAAGAAATATTAATTATTCTTATTTTTATTCTTATTCTTGTTATTATTATTATTTCTCTTACACACTCAGTTCCTCTACGGCAAGATAGAAAGCTGCCTCCCGACTGTTGAATGCCCTCCCCTTGGGAGCCCGATGGGCGCCAACGTTGACTGCATTTCGACGCCAAGTAAAAACACGGCTTTTTAACAAAGCCTTTGATGGTTAAACTCACTGGCACATTGCTTTAACTGTTTTAATTGCATCTATCCATCTTTAGGGTGGATTCCTGCATTGAGCAGGGGGTTGGACTCGATGGCCTTGTAGGCCCCTTCCAACTCTGCTATTCTATGACTCTATGATTCTATTGCTTTTAAATTATATATTGTTTTAACTTGGATCATGGTTTAATTTGTTTTTAACTGTGTGTATTTATTGTTTTATACTGTATGTTTTTATCTGTACACCGCCCTGAGATCTTAGTGATATAGGGCGGGATATAAATATTTTAAATAAATAATAATAATAATAAATTCAGGGTCAGATCACCTGCCTCTAGCCCGGTATTGTCTTTTTCGGACCGGCTGCAACACTCAGGCAGAGAAGAGCATTTCCCACCCTCTGCCTCTTTTCAACAGGAGTTGCCAAGAATTTACTACGGGACCTTTCCTGACATAAAGGAAGCACTCAGCGTGCCGCTGCAGTGAAAAAGGCAAATCCCATGTTAGGCCTTATTAGAAAAGGAATTGAGACTGAAACGGCCAATACAAATGTACGGCGCGGCCACATTGAGAATACTGTGTAAGGTTTTGGTCACCACACCTTAAAAAAGAGATTGTGGAGTTGGGGGGGGAAAGGGCAGAAAAGGGCAACTGAAATGATCCAGGGACTGGAGCATCTCCCTTAGGAGAGAAGGTGACAACAGCTGGGATTGTTTAGCTTTGGGGGGAAAGGAGGCTGAGAGGAGACAGGATAGAAGTGGACAAAGTTATGCCTGGTGTGGAGAAAGTGGACAGAGAGGCATTTTTCTCTCTCTCTCATAATACTAGAACCCAACGGGGTCATCCCTTGAAGCTGATGGGTGGGAGATCCAGGACAGATCAAAGGAAGGACTTCTTCACACAGGGCAGAGTTAAATTATGGAACTCACTGCCACAAGATGCGGTGATGGCCACCAGTTTGGATGGCTTTAAAAGGCATGCATTCCTGGAGGAGAAGGCTGTCAACAGCTACTAGCCCTGACGGTGATGTGCGACCTCTAGGATCAGAGGCAGTAAGCCTATGTACACCATTTGCTGGCAGGGCCGGTGCCAGACTATTTTGCGCCCTAGGCGAGGCGAGCTACTTGCCCCCCCCCCAAAAAAAACTGCGCGGAAGTCCGAATGTGTGCACCAAGGGGAGAGCTGAGACTGGCTCGCTTCGATTCGGGACCGAGCCGTCTGGAATTCCCCGGGACTTACTTCCGTGCAAACGCAACCCACTACGCAGCCTGGCGTCCCGATCCCCCCCCGCACATTTACTCAGGGGAATAAGGCCTCCGAGTAAGGAGGCATGGGCAGATATCCAGAGACCAGACCTTGATTACTAATCAATAAAGCGCTTTTGAACCCTCTGTCTCTGGAAGTGTGGAGTCATGTATCCCTGGATAAGCTATCATGGTGGCGAGTTTGAGGTTTCTAACGTGCAAATTGACGGAGCTATGGAAAGGGGTGTGAATGGGGTGCCCGGTTTTCAAAAATTCCCCAAAAATCAGGGGATGATGGGATTGCCTTGAAACTTGGCATCCATGTGGACACATGGATAAGCTATCATGGTGCTGAGTTTGAGGTTTCTAACGTGCAAATTGACGGAGCTATGGAAAGGGGTCTGAATGGGGTGCCCGATTTTCAAAAATTCGCCAAAAATCAGGGGATGATGGGATTGCCTTGAAACTTGGCGTGCGTGTGTATACCCCCATGAGGTGTCATGGTGCCAAACGTGAGGTTTCTAACTTGAACCAAAAAAAAGTTGTTTACTTTTTTAGCTTTCAATGCAACCCTATGGGGGAGGGAAAACGGAGCTCCGATCTGGATCCGGAGCTCCGAGCGGAGCGGAGCGGAAGTGGGCCGAGTGGGGGTGGGGCAAAGCGGCCCACTCCGAAAATCACGGATCTGCAAGTGAAGCGGAGCGGGGGGTCCGTGCTCACCCCTAGTGCTTAGGGGCTGTTTGGATCTCGTCCCTGGGTGAAGAACATTGATCTAACAGATTGGGCCGCACTGGTGCCTCCCTGTCCCATTGATCCACGTGCGCAGGATTGGGAAGCAGGAGAGTTTGCCTTGCGAGGAGTCCACAAGTCCCTCGCTTTCCTGGGGGAAGGGAAAGGGAGACCCGCTTGGCCGCCTGCCTGGACATCGTGGCCTGTTTGAGGAGAGAGGCGAGGCGACCCGGTGCCCTTTCCTCGGGAGTAAGGCAGAGGCTGGCTTGGGCCAGGGTCACGCTCGCCACGTGCGTTTTCTTCTTCTTCTGGCAGCGGCGTCCGGGCTCTGGGAGGGCGGCTTCCGGGAGGAAGTCCGAACGTGGAGCCACCCCACCCCCACCCCAGCGTCCCTGGCTTCGCTTCGGCTGGGCGGGCGCGGGGCACCATCTCACCCGCCCAGGCCCAGCCGAATCCTCGGGCTGGGCCGGCTGACAGCCAACACGCGTGAGTGCTGCACTGTGCCCAGCGCCCCTCTTAGCTTGGCGCTCTAGGCAGCCGCCTGAGTGGCCTCTATGGTAGCACCGGCCCTGTTTGCTGGGGAACATGGGTGGGAGGGTGCTGTAGCACCCATGTCCTGTTTGTGGGTTCCCCATGGACATCTGGCCAGCCCCTGTGTGAACCGAGTGCTGGACGAGATGGACCCTGGGTCTGATCCCGCATCAGAACTCTTCTTATATTCTTATGTTCTTACTACTTATTTATTTCTCACGTTTGCACATCAGATGACCCACCACCTGAAGCAGTGTATTGTGGTTTGTGCAGTACCAGAGGCAGTAAGCCTTTATGCACCATTTACTGGGGAACATGGGTGGGAGGGTAATATTACACTGTGTCCTGATTCTGGGTCCCTGTTCGAGAGCTTTGGCCGCTGTGTGAACAGAGTGCTGGACTAGATGGACCCTTGGCCTGATCCAGCAGGGCTCCGCTTATGCTCTTCTGTACTTCCTCTACCACTGAGCCATTACCAGGGCCAGCCCAAAACACGTTGTTACTTGAGGTGAATGACCCCCTCCATGAGCCCTCCACCACAGCAGAGCCAGCTAGTTTAGGGGGCCCAGAACAGGTTTTGTGGGGCACACAGTCCCCCAACAGAGCGGAAGAGGTGGAGGGTCCATGAGGAACAACCATTGCTGTCCCCCCCACGTCTGCCGCCTGAGGGAGATACCTCACTCTGCCTCAAGGAAGGGCCATGTCGTGTTCATGCCTGTTCCCTCTGGCATTCACACGTGCTGGCAAGCTGACACGAGACACTCACATCTGGGGGACTTCTTTTATTGAGGAAATCACACGGTAGACGAGCTTAGTGGTTACAGAGTCTCCAAAACGCACTTAAAGCTGAACGATGGTTAGGAAGCTCTAGGCTCTTTTTTCTGAAACGATCCTTAAGGCAAACACTCGGAGAGGGGTGTGTGTGAATAGGGTACACCCATAACAGCTTTGAGCTTCTCCAGACGCCGCATACACAGGCTCCTCAAAGGGACATGGTCAAACTCCTAAAACGAAGTCCCAGGAAAGGTTGCTCTAAGCCACCAGATCCATCACACACTTCTCAGTCTCGGCCTACCACTACTGAGCTGACCCAGTTACCATGACTTCAGGAAAGGTTAAATCTCAGGCCCAGGAATCCCATCCTTCTGCTAAGGACTGGGAACTCCTTGCCACCTGAGTCTGGGCACGAACATGGAATCCACAGCGTTTGCAAGCCTGAGTCTATGAAAAGCCTCACTACTTTTCATGGCACAGTTCTTTGCTATCCAAAGTCCAAATAGCAAAGCGTCCATGTGCAGAGTGCTTTCAGAGTCCCAAGCGGAGATGGAATCCCAAGCAGGAGGGCGGTCAGGCGTTGCGGTCGAGAGATGAAACCTTTGCACCAACCTTTAAGGCCGATTCAAAGCCACTTGACAGACAGGTCCTCTGACCTGTAAACCATGCCCACGTGCAAAGAGGGCGGGATGTTACAACCCATTTCGAAGAGCGCCCCCCCCCCGACCTTTTCCAAAACACTCTGACGTGCCCAGAGAACCACCTACTCCCATTGGAACTGCTAACAAAGATAAGCTTGCAGGGAACACCTGACATTCTCAAAGCGTTTCCTAATAAATCTAACCACTAGGTACAAGACCTATACCTGACAGGCCATACCTGGTTATGGCTCCTCCCTGCTTTGCCTTTAGAACGAAGCAACGAAGAAGGACAACGAGGCCCCGCTCCGCAGCAGAAGGCGGGAACGGCTGCGGGCACCTCGTGAGGTGGGTGAGGGAGCGGAAACGCATGGGCCGAGCCAAGATAAGTGGAGAGAGGAAAGCACTGTTCCTGTGGTGAGAGCGCATGATCCCATCATGGGTGGAGGGGAGGCAGTCATCCCACGACGAGTGTTTTGCTTGGTTGTCTCTGTAACCCGGGGCTTCTCCACCACGAGCCGAAGCAAGAGACAGTGTGGTGTAGTGGTTAGAGGGTTCGACTGGGAGTCAGGAGATCTGGGTTCAAGTCCCCACTCAGCCACGAAGCTCACTGGGCGACTTTGGACCAGTCACTGGCTCTCAGCCTCACCTACCTCACAGGGTTAGAATCATAGAATAGCAGAGTTGGAAGGGGCCTACAAGGCCATCAAGTCCAACCCCCTGCTCAATGCGGGAATCCCCCCTAAAGCATCCCTGACAGATGGTTGTCCAACTGCCCCTTGAAGGCCTCTAATGTGGGAGAGCCCACCACCTCATCAGGCAACTGATTCCATTGTCGTACTGCTCTAACAGTCAGGAAGTTTTTCCTGATGTCCAGCTGGAATCTGGCTTCCTTTAACTTGAGCCCGTTATTCCGTGTCCTGCACTCTGGGAGGATTGAGAAGAGATCCTGGCCCTCCTCTGTGTGAAGAGGTTGTTGTTGTGAGGATAAAAGGGAAAGGAGACCATGTACGCAGCTTTGGACTCCTTGGAGGAATGGAGAGATATAAATGTGATATAAATAACCAATAAACATGCATCTTACATATGTATGCAAACATACAGCACCTGTACGTTGCTGTGGATTACATGTGGCTAACAGACAGAGACCTGGAGTTGAAGCATTACAAAAAAAAATAAAAACCCTCTGCACGTGTACTGTGGCTTTTCAGTGCCCTCCCGAAAGAGGCCTTCACGCCCCTCCAATAGCCGCTCAACCAGGGATTGTTCTGGAGTGATGCCTGATAATCCGAGCCAAAGTAAGCAACCCCTGGCATTAGTCGGAGTGAGGTAAATTGTGGGGTACCCTGAGGGTGAGTAAGTGTGAACCGCTCCGAAAGAGGACACAGGCCAGGAGGAGGTGAACGGTTGCAGCTTGCTTACGAAACGTCATTTGCCTTTTCAGTGGGGGCCCCCCCAATTCCGGAACGATCTCCCCGATGAGGCTCACCTGACGCCAACATTGTTATCTTTTCGGCGCCAGGTCATGACTTTTTTCTTCTCCCAGGCATTTAACAGCATAACAGCCAGTGTGGCCTAGTGGTTAGAGTGTTAGACTGGGAGTTGGGAGATCCGGGTTCTAGTCCCCACTCGGCCACGGAAACCCGCTGGGTGACTTTGGGCCAGTCACAGCTTTTCAACCCAACCTACCTCACAGGGTTGTTGTTGTGAGGATAAAATGGAGAGGAGGAGGAGAATTGTGTACGCCACCTTGGGTTCCTTGTAGGAAAAAAGGCAGGATATAAATGCAATAATAAATAAATATGCTGAGGTGTTTTTTTAACTGACCCCAAAATAGTTGTTTTAAATGGATACTGCCTGTTTTTATGCTTTTAAATTTTGTATATTTGTTTTTAATGTTCGCTGGTTTTAATCTTTGCAAACCGCCCAGAGAGCTTCGTCTATGGGGCGGTATATAAATGTAATAAATGAAACAATAAATAAATAAATTCATGTCCTCTTTGCGGTCTTCCCAGAGGCCACAATTAGAAGCAAAGTGCCAGAGTAAATAAGCTTTGGTGTGACCTAGGAAGGAGCACACCTTTCCTGCAGCCAGACGTCCGGCGCATATTAGCGCACAAGAAGCATCCGAGGAATCCATACCGTCATGGGACAACGCCTCCCGGCCAAGAACAGCTTGGGGAAGTTGTCCCGAGGCGCGCATTGCTGCACAGGGCGTTCCAAGCCTGGCTGGAGGACGCCACGGCCTTTAGCTCCCAAATATTCCACCCCGGGAAGCTAAACATCACGCATTAACAACCCTAAACCCATTCTCCCTTCCTAAACGGTGAATAATAAGAGCAGTTAAGCCCTCGAAACGCTTCGTAGCCCAAGAAACAAAGCGATTGAATCGGAGCGCCGTGACCACAGGACGGAATGATTCAGAGTCATCGGCCTCCGAAGAGGTGCTGCGTTTGTATTGAAACCCTTCCCTATGAATTAGCCCCTGCCAATTTGACACAATTTGCATTTTTGTTTTATTTTTGGGGGAAGTGCATTTCCTCTTCTCCATTTTTTTTAGCAGTTCGTAAGTGGCCGCCCTAGCGAGCGCGAAACATGCGACTCGCTGGTGTTCTTTCCCTGGTCAAGAGGAACAGAGCTGGTGGCAATGGTTAGAGGCTTAGAGGCTTGGGGCGGGGTGGGTGCGGGAAGGTTACATCAACTGGGATGGTTTACCTTGGAGAAAAGGAGGCTGAGGGGAGACATGATAGAGGTGTACAAAATGATGCCTGGTGTGGAGAATGTGGATCGGGAGACATTTTTCTCCCTCTCCCATAATACTAGAACCCAACGGGGCCATCCCATGAAGCTGATGGGTGGGAGATTCAGGACAAATAAAAGGAAGGACTTCTTCACACAGCGCAGAGTTAAATGATGGAACTCACTAACACAAGATGTAGTGAGATGGCCACCAATCTGGATGGCTTGAAAAGGGGGTTGGATAAATTCCTGGAGGTGAGGGCTATCCATGGCTACTACTATTATTATTATTATTATTATTATTATTATTTATTTATTTATTTATTTGTTTATATACCAGCATCAATGTACATGGTGCTGTACAGAGTAAAACAATAAATAGCAAGACCCTGCCGCATAGGCTTACATTCTAATAAAATCATAATAAAGCAATAAGGAGGGGAAGAGAATGCACCAAACAGGCAGTATAAAAGTCAGAACAATTCAAGTTTTAAAAGCTTTAGGAAAAAGAAAAGTTTTGAGCTGAGCTTTAAAAGCTGCGATTGAACTTGTAGTTCTTAAATGCTCTGGAAGAGCGTTCCAAGCGTAAGGGGCAGCCGAAGAAAATGGACGAAGCTGAGCAAGGGAAGTAGAGACCCTTGGGCAGGCGAGAAACATGGCATCTGAGGAGCGAAGAGCCCGAGCGGGGCAATAGTGTGAGATGAGAGAGGAAAGATAGGAAGGAGCTAGACCGTGAAAAGCTTTGTAGGTCAACAGGAGAAGTTTATATTGGATTCTGAAGTGAATTGGAAGCCAATGAAGAGATTTCAGAAGCGGAGTAACATGGTCAGAGCGGCGAGCCAAGAAGATGATCTTAGCAGCAGAGTGGTGAACAGAAACCAATGGACTGATGTGAGAAGAAGGAAGGTCAGTGAGAAGAAGGTTGCAGTAGTCCAACCGAGAAATAACCAATGCATGGTTGTGTGCTATCTCCAGTATTCGAGGCAGTAAGCCTGTGTGCACCAGCTGCTGGGGAACATGGGTGGGAGGGTGCTGTTGCACCATGTCCTGCTTGTTCGTCCCTGGCCGATGGCTGGTTGGCCGCTGTGTGAACAGAGTGCTGGACTAGATGGACCCTTGGTCTGATCCAGCATCAGGGCACTTCTGATGTTCTGACGTTCTTATGAGCTGTCCCTCTTGAATTTCATAGACTTCGTAGGGTCCTCCTCCTCCTATATCTCGGTGTGTGTTCACCTGCCCACTACTCATGACAGATGCTCCTCCCAAACAGGATCCCAGCCAGGAAGAGCATCCTGTCCTTCACTCACCCAGGCGCCTGGCTTTCTATTTTTCGTTTCCCACTAGCATGCAACTTTAGAGTGACCCTACGGAAAGGCGGACGGGGCTCCTGTATCTTTAACAGTTGTACTGAAAGGGGAATTTCAGCAGGCGACCTTTGTATGCCTGCAGCACCTGGTGAAATTCCCTCTTCATCACAACCGTTAAAGCTGCAGAGTGACCCGATACAAAAGAGGGCAGGGCTCCTGCAGCTTTAACTGTGGTGATGAAGAGGGGATTTCAGCAGGTGCTGCAGGCATACAAAGGACACCTGCTTAAACTCCCTTTTCTGTGCAACCGTTAAAGATACAGGAGCCCAGTCGTCCTGCAACTTTCCATGGTTACTGAGTATTCCCAGTCACCCCTGAGCTATTTTTCAGTTGCTCCAGCCTCCATCCCTT
This sequence comes from Elgaria multicarinata webbii, assembly GCF_023053635.1. Lineage (NCBI taxonomy): Eukaryota > Metazoa > Chordata > Lepidosauria > Squamata > Anguidae > Elgaria > Elgaria multicarinata. The sequence goes on along the minus strand of NC_086191.1, from coordinate 3,882,996 downwards.
TGGGTTGTTTTGTTGCTGTTGTTGTTGTTGTTGTTATTATTATTATTATTATTATTATTATTATTATTATTGCAAATGCTGGTGTTCCCCCGAGTGCGACGATACCTCCCTCTCGTTTTGAGTGGCCCCTTTTCGTTTCCATTTGCGTCGGCACTCACCACGTGATTTCACCCTTAGAAGGACCGCTGCCTCTTCCCTCGGAGAACCTTAAACGTGGGAAGGTGGGAAGTTATACGGCGGGAAATCGGCAAGGCCAAGTTGTGGCATCGCTTTGTCCTGCCCTCAAAGCTACGCCCACGTTTCAAAATCCGATTTAACTCCCCCAACGACAGATAGCTATAATGCGGTGTAAACTCGAAGGATGATCCCAAACCCGCGGTAAATCGCAACTACGAATCTGCGCATTATCGGGTTGAAAACGCGGCGCTGCGGTGAATGGGCGGCTACGTCATGTGTCCTGAAATGCGAAAGTGCGCGTTTACGGCGGGGTGAAGAAGCTGTATAGACATCCCCCTGGAGGGATGTGAGAGGCAATGCCTCCTCCCCAAACAGACGCACAGCTCACGTCCTTCTCTTGGCAAACCAGCCCTGAAATGGGCAGGGCTGGCAAGCTGACAGCTGCTGGTGGAAGGAAGTTAAATTTCCTGGCAGCAGAAGCAGAAGAAGTTGGAGGGTTGTGGTGGAATCAGAAGCTCAAAGGCAGAAGAAAAACAGAAACAGAGCCAAGGGGGTCTCACGCTTGCCGAATTTCAGACACACACACCCCTCAAGAAGCCCTTGCAAAATCAATGAAAACAGCTTAACAGGAGTGACCCTATGGAAAGGTTCCTGTATCTTGAACAGTTGTATTGAAAAGGGAATTTCAGCAGATGTCATTGTTATGCAGGCAGCCCCTGGTGAAATTCCCTCTTCATCACAACAGTTCAAGCTGCAAGAGCCCTGCCCTCTTGACCAGATACAACAGAGGGCAGGGCTCCTGCAGCTTTATCTGTTGTGATGAAGAGGAAATTTCACCAGGTTCCCCATATATACAAAGGACACCTACTGAAATTCCCTTTTCTATGCGACTGTTAAAGATACAGGAGCCCGGTCCTCCTTTTAATATGGTCAACCTCGGTTTAAACAGAAAGTCCTATAACTCCCAACATCCCCCAGTCAGCATAGCTGGGAGTTACAGGACTTTATTCTATCTAAATATGCATAGGATGTGCATACTCTAAATTAATGTCAATAGATAAAAAAATACAATTGATAGAATCACTCCAAGTAAAGACTCCACCATTCCAAAAATGACTCAAAAAAGACTACGGCCATGGCTAGACCAGGCCTATATCCTGGGATCATCCTGGGATCATCCCTGTGCATGCAAATGACACACAGGGGATCCCAGGAGCAGGCAGGGACGACCCCTCTGTTTGCTTGCTATAATCCTTATGTCTAGCTAAGGCCTCTGTTCCTTTACAAATTGGGTGTTTTGTTGGCTCCCCTCTCTAAATTTTATGAGTTTAACCTCACCTAGACTAACGTGTCCAAATCCATCTTTGCCACAACGAGAGCTCGATGTTAACATTTGAAATTATACCCTACCCGAGATCCACCATGACTTCTCAAAGAAACGCGCAAGCAACCCAAAAATCTCTTTGGAAGAGCATATGAGCCACAGCCTGGCCTGTTGTCCACCCCCGACTTAGGAAAACCCTCAAGAGCAAAGCCTAAACCAAATCAGTGGCATGTATACTTAACCTAGATAAGGGTTTCTAGACCGAGGCTCCGTCAGGGATCCCCCAAATCCAGGTTAATCCAGAGGAATGCTATGCATGTGGGTTAATGGCTTAAGTCTTCGGTCTACGTGCTACGTTGGATTCCCTCTCCAGTGTATTCATCTATTCATTTCATTTCTCTGCTGCCCAACAGCTGAAGCTCTTTGGACGGTTCACAAAAATTAAAACCACAGTGTACAGCATAAAATATTAAATACAGACGCTTCAACCGCAATATAAAAGTACAACCAGAATAAAAGCTAGCAAATACAGATTTAAAACAGCAGTCCTAAAAGGCTAAAAGTTCTCTCTGGCCCTCTATCGTCTCTCTCCTGGAAAGAAAAAGGGGAAAAAAAGGAGACAAAATCATGCCAGGTGGGGAGAATGTGGACAGGGAGACATTTTTCTCCTTCTCCCATAATACCAGAACCCAACGGGGTCATCCCATAAAGCTGATGGGTGGGAGAGTCAGGACAAATAAAAGGAAGGACTTCTTCACACAGCGAAGAGTTAAACTATGGAATTTGCAACCACAAGATGCAGTGATGGCCACCAATACGGATGGCTTGAAAAGGGGTTGGATCAAAGAATCATAAAATCAGAGAATCACAGAATAGTACAGTTGGAAGGGGCCTACAAGGCCATCGAGTCCAACCCCCTGCTCAATGCAGGAATCCACCCTAAAGCATCCCTGACAGATGCCTGTCAAGCTGCCTCTTGAAGGCCTCTAGTGTGGGAGAGCCCACAACCTCCCTAGGTAACTGATTCCATTGTTGCACTGCTCTAACAGTCAGGAAGTTTTTCCTGATGTCCAGCCGGAATCTGGCTTCTTGTAACTTGAGCCCGTTATTCCGTGTCCTGCACTCTGGGAGGATCGAGAAGAGATCCTGGCCCTCCTCTGTGTGACAACCTTTTAAGTATTTGAAGAGTGCTCTCATGTCTCCCCTCCATCTTCTCTTCTCCAGGCTAAACATGCCCAGTTCTTTCAGTCTCTCTTCATAGGGCTTTGTTTCCAGACCCCTGATCCTCCTGGTTGCCCTCCTCTGAACTTGTCTGAACTCCAGCTTGTCTGCGTCCTTCTTGAATTGTGGAGCCCAGAACTGGACGCAATACTCTAGATGAGGCCTAACCAGGGCCGAATAGAGAGAAACCAGCACCTCACGCGATTTGGAAGCTATACTTCTATTGATGCAGCCCAAAATAGCATTTTCCTTTCTTGCAGCCATATCGCACTTTTGGCTCATATTCTGTAGCCAACAGTGGCTACAGAATCAATTCCTGGAGAAGGTTGTCAAAGGCTACAAGTCCTGATGCCTACGTTCTACTTCCAGTATAAGAGGCAGTAAGTCTACATACACCAATTTCTGGGGCACATGTGTGGGAGGGTGCTGTTGCACCGTGTCCTGCTTGTGGGTCCCTGGTTGGAAGCTGCTTGGCCACTGTGTGAACCGAGTGCTGGACTAGATTGGTCTGATGTAGCATCAAGGCTCTTCTGATGTTCGTATGTTCAATGTTGATAAAAAGCACTTCAACGAAGAACTGTTTTGACCTGCAAAGCAGTGGTTCTACCACAGAGCTGTGAGTCCTCCTCTTAAAGTACTTCTTACAAAGTATGAGAAAAACCAAAAACAAATATACCCCTTTCCTTGGCTTCACCTTGCTCTGTGCAGGAGGATAACATTTTGACCTGGGCTGGTGAAATTCCCTCCAGTGGTCAAACATGCTCTCTGATCCCAAGATTGCTCCTCGTCGCCGGCATTAAGAAACAGATCAGAGTAAAGCGGAGATTAGAGGGACAAGATAACCTCATTGAGTCTGATCAAGAAGAGGAGAGAACAAAATAGGAATACATACTAGGTTACTAAAGGTGCAACCCTGAGCATGTTTAGACAGGAAAACGTCCTACAACTGCTAGCGTTAGACCCCTCGGCTTTAGAAAAGGCCTGCCCCCGGTGAAGATGAAAACTGCTAGAACCGGTTTGTTGATATGGATCTACCCAGCGGCCGGAATTTGAGGCCTCTCCCGGAGGGCGCCAGGGCTATGGGGAATGTCGTGATGACCGCCTGCATGGCGAAATTGACCGTGACCGAAGAGACGTCGGACGTCTGTGGAAGATCTCAACGCCTGAGCAAGAACAGGCCGGAGGAAACAGCGACGGCTTTCAACAGAGCCTTTTTGGGGACGGCCATTCAAGGATGCCTTTGCTTTGGGTATCCTAGAGAGGGTCTATACGAGGCGGCTTTGAAGGCGATTCCCACAAAACTTGCTGCTTCGCTGCTCCGAAGCAGAACTGATCAATATAGATGGCAGGAAGGAGGGCTATGCACCTGGAAAACTGCAGCCCATAGCTGCCTTGAGGCCCAGTATTGGGGAAAAGGCAGAATAATAATAATAATAATAATAATAATAATAATAATAATAATAATAATAATGCTTATAAGAACATAAGAGGAGCCCTGCTGGATCAGACCAAGGGTCCATCTAGTCCAGAGCTCTGTTCACACAGTGGCCAACCAGCCATCGGCCAGGGATGGACAAGCAGGACACGGTGCAACAGCACCCTCCCACCCATGTTCCCCAGCAACTGGTGCACACAGGCTTACTGCCTCGAATACTGGAGATAGCACACAACCATCAGGGCTGGTAGCCCTTGATAGCCTTCTCCTGCAGGAACTGATCCAACCCCCTTTTCAAGCCATCCAAGTTGGGGGCCGTCACCACAGCTTGTGCTAGCGAATTCCATAGTGAGAGCCGGTGTGGTGTAGTGGTTAGAGTGTCGGACTGGGAGTCGGGAGATCCGGGTTCTAGTCCCCACTCAGCCACGGAAACCCACTGGGTGACTTTGGGCCAGTCACAGACTCTCAGCCCAACCCACCTCACAGGGTTGTTGTGGTGAGGATAAAATGGAGAGGAGGAGGATTATGTAGGCCGCCTTGGGTTCCTTGGAGGAAAAAAGACGAAATATAAATGTTATCATTAAAAAACTAGCGTAACTCATCAAGCCCACCCCTGCAACGCCCGCAAACCGAGACCCACCACCGTCAGACGGAGTAACAACGTGGTGACCTCAGAGCAACCCAAAAAATCATGGTAAAACCACACCGCGAAAAGGCGCCGTTTCAGAGGTAAAAGCCTGACGTGGCTGCTAATTGCCGGCTGTCTCATGTAAACAATGCAGCCCTACTGCGCAGCCGCTATGGGGTAAATAGGCTGTATAGACACCCGTCCAGAGAGATAATTCCCATAATTCCAATGAATGGGAATTCTGGGAGTTGCAGTCCTACTCATCTGGACAGCACCCGGTTGAGCTAGAGGTTTCCATTCTGCCTAGGCCATTCGGTGGAAGACCATTTGGCTCAGCAGAGAGCAAACACCTGCCGCTCTCTTTTTCGATGCAAAGCGCCGACAGTTTGCACTGAATGAGCACGAAGTAAGGAGGAATCGCATGCCTAAGGCATAGCTCATTGAAAGGGCGATACTCCAGCCAGCCTCCACCCACAGGCGGGTGTCTTCAGCCTGGACAAAACTCAGCAACATCGGCTGTTAATACTGCAGGGGACTCCCTGTGAATTCCTGAAGAGATGGGCGACAAGGGACAGGCAGCTCAGCCGGAGAGGAAAAAGCCCTCGCTTCGGCGTCCCCTTCCCGGAACGTGCAAAGCAATCGGCAAGGGGAAGAGTGCCTCTGAGCACATGCAGAATGTCCTTTGCAGGACATATGGGCAGGTATAAAATATCAGGCCAAGGTTTTGCAGCAGTGTGGAACAGCTGTGCAGGCTATAAATATTATATACATGGATTTTATTTTATTTTAAAAATAAAGACTATTTATGGTATGTATCTCTATCTATCTATCTATCTATCTATCTATCTATCTATCTATCTATCTATATCTTTATCCACTAGGGATCCCGGGGCTGCATATCCAACATTTTGAAAACAAATCCAATATTAAAACCATACAATTACAAATTCAAATGCACAGCAGAATCAATTCCTGTTTTTTTAAAAAAGTGAATTGATTTCTTTATATGTTAGAATCTTGCACGTTAAAATGTTTTCACATTTCTTTCCGCCCTTTTCTAACCCTTTATTGTGAATACCAACAAGCAGAACAAAAATGAATCGTGAAAACGGAAAACGCACACTGTACATCGTGTATATAAAATTATCGTCATTTCCATCATATGTACCGTTAAAAAGGAAAAAAAAGGGAGAGAGTTTTACAAAGGTTTCAAGAAAAGCAGACCATATATTTTTCCACTTGCAAGTTACGTCTATATAAAACACTCGTTCAAAAGTTGATAATGTTATTAGGTCCTCGATCCATTGCATTATAGGAGGTGTGAATTTATCCTTCCAATGTGATAGTATAAGTCTTTTGGCTGTCATAAGGGCTCTGAAGATTTTCACATTTCTGTTAAACGACGGCATTGTATTCTCAGAGTGTTATCAAAGAAGAGCTAAACTTCTGACGTCCCGAGGGATAGACTAGCCGGGAGATTTGCTGCCAGAGAAATCTGCTTCTTTATTCTAACTGTGCAATTACGGGCTGCACGGGCTGCATGGTAAGTGAAAAGCGCTTTGCGCATGCTTAAAAGTACTCTTGTATTGCTTGGTCAATCTGGACAGGGGGAAACTTTCCTTGGCTTGTAATTGATTCTCAGGAACCTGCTGCGTTTTGATCGCTTGCTCTTGCTTTTTAAAATTCTTTTTTTTATTGTTTTACTTGCTCTTTATTTGTGGTAGCTTTAACTGTTTATGAATTGCAAATCCTATCTTTATAAACCACCCAGAGAGCTTCAACCATGGGGTAGTAGAGAAATAATAATAATAATAATAATAATAATAATAATAATAATAATAATAATAATAATAATAATAATATACTTTGATTGAGATTTTTAACACTTTAATACATGTCTTAGAGATCAGAAGAGCCTTCTTTGTGGTGGCCCCTTTCTTATGGAACTCCCCGCCATTGGAAGTCAGGCAGGTGACAACCTTGCATTGTTTTTGGCGCCTCCTGAAAACATTATCGTTCCAAAAATCTTTCCCGGAATGACCGGCCGTGGTTCAATCTGTACCTGTTTTTTTTTTTTTTAAATGCCATTTTTAACGATGCTTTTATTCTGGTTTTATTCGTTTATCCCGTTTGTTCACTGCTCCGAAATCCTCGGCTAGGGAGCAGCATATAAATATTGTAAATAAAATGAAGAAATAGGAACATCAGAAGAGGCCTGATGCTGGGTCCATCTAATCCAGCACTGCGTTCACACAGTGGCCAACCAGATGTCGGCCAGGGACCGATAAAGCAGGACATGGTGGTGCAACAGCACCCTCCCACCCATGTTCCCCAGCAACTGGCATATGTAGGCTTACTGCCTCTGATACTGGATAAAGATTTTGATGTATCAAGAGGTATAGAAGTATTATTAATAAATAGACGGAACTCGGCGAATGCAGTTGGTTATTTCTGTGCCTGTGAGAGAACCGTTGCACTGATGTGCGGGGATTTTTAAAAGTCTCGGTCCGACCCTTCCAGCGTTAGGCTTGTAACAAGACCTCTGGGACCGCCCCGAAGCCTCCCCTGAAGGCCTCCGGAGGCCGCGTTTTAACACGAGAGCCCCTTCTCTCGCTCCCACAGCCAAAATTGGACTATGCGAAGCATCTTGGCGGTGGTCCAGGCCTCCTGGGAATCTCTCTTCAGAGCCCTACGGAGGGAAACGGCCTACATGCGCCAGTTGGGTGGCCGGCTGCATGTGGCTAGTCCCTGCCTGGGGAAAGGGGCATAAATGGCCAGTTCTGACAAGGGAAGGCTAGTGGTGGTGAGGGGTGGGAGGTGAAGACCCCCCAGTCCTCAGCCCAGCATGTTGTGGGGGACAGAAATGAAGTTGGGGGGGGGACTCTTTATTTTTGCACACGATTGTGAGGGGTGCTGAGGGGGGAGAGGTTGGCCAGCTCACACTCTGCCCCTGTCAGGTTTTGGTTCCTGTGGGCCCCCCCCCCCCCTTGCCTCCCCGCTTCCACACCCTTGACAAGGCCTTGGCAAAGCAGGCCGGCTGCAAAAGGGCTGAACGGGCAGCGAAACCGATGCTCCCTCACATGACAGCTGCACGCCACCCCATGCGCATTCCAACAAAGGAGGACATTCACTGGCTGCCAACCCCCCAGAAATAGCCCCCCTCTGCATTTCATAAACAAGCCGGCCTGGTGGTTATAAAACCCCGGGGGACGGGACGGCTGGGCAAAGGCTGGGGCATGGAGGGGGGGCAGATAGGGGCTTCCCACAGAGCTACAGGGATCTTTCCAAGTGTGCGTAAAATAACGGTTGTAAACACCCGCCGGCCAGGGAGGCCCTTGTCCGAGAGCCCAGGCGGGAAAGCCTTCATACTCTCTCTTTTATGATCAGCTCTTTATTCGGAGGGCATTGGTACACAGATCCGTAATGAGGCATCAGGACTAACTGACATCAGCTGCCCTATGGGAAAGAAGGAGGAGGAAGGGAGACAGAAACTGGCAGAGGAAAGATCAGGAAATGTTCCAGTTGGACCACCACTACCTCCACGAGACATGAGGGGGAGCATGTCCATTCCACCAACCCTGCTTAGTTTTTTTCCTCTTCCCTCCTCATTGTTTTTCCTTGCGTGTCGTGTCATATATAGAGAGAGAGGGTGGGGGACTGTCTCCCCCCTCTCCTCCCTGGAGCGGGCTAGAAATACTTTAAATAAACAAACAAAAGACGCAAAGGGGAAAGGGAGGGGGGAACCAAACGCAGATGCTCGATCCTTCGTTACAAAATTCTTATAATGACAGATTGGAACAGAAAACAGTTCAAGGAGAGGAGGACCAGCCGAAAGGATTGGTCTCTTAGTACAGCTGATGGTGTGGTACCTCCTTCCTTTCTCTCCCTCACCTCAGCCAGGCCACCACCTCACCCACCAGGCTGTGACGCGCCCACCTCCCTCAGGCTAAGCACCACCACTTAAATACCCGAGGAAGGGGTAAAAAGAAAAATATAACCTTTCCCTTATATAGCAGAGGGGAAAGGTAAGGAGCTTTGGAAAAGGCTTTTCGATGAATATAGCAGGCTGAAGGTTTAACGTAATGTGCTTATATTTATGAATCCGTAGAGCAGAAGACATAGCCAAACTGACACGTGCTTTTATGGTAGCAAAATAAAGGAAATGTTTATTGTTGTTTACAGTTCTTAGTTCTTTCAAATTCTATTCAAATCCCGCCTGTTCTCAAGAATGCTGGTAGTAATAAATCCAATAATACTAACTAATGAGTTCATTTATACCTTGTGGGGTGGGCAATTATTATTAGTTTATTTTGTTTTGGCTTGGTTTGCAAGGCTTGGGAGAGAACGCGGGACGCCCAACATGCAGCCGTTTATGACCCTTATCTCTTTCATCATCAAAGCCACCCTCTGTTTATGCCCATTTTACAGCTTGGGAAAAGGAGACTACGAGAGACAGGAGGCTTGGCTAATGTTACCAAACACGTTTGGAGCGACCAGCGCTGGAAAGTATTCCTGAGTCTAGGGCGCCCTTCAGATGGAGCTACTCATGACAGCTGCTCTTTCAGGAGACGGTGCTCCGTGGCCAAGGAGAGCAAGCGTGGTCGTGTTCAATGAATCATAGAATCACAGAATAGCAGAGTTGGAAGGGGCCTATAAGGCTATCGAGTCCAACCCCCTGCTCAGTGCAGGAATCCACCTTCAAGCATCCCTGACAGAGGGCTGTCCAGCTGCCTCTTGAAGGCCTCTCGTGTGGGAGAGCCCATGACGTCCCTAGGTAATTGGTTCTATCGTAGTGCTGCTCTAACAGTCAGGAAGTTTGTCCTGATGTCCAGCTGGAATCTGGCTTCCTTTAACTTGATCCCGTTATTCCTTGTCCTGCACTCTGGGAGGATTGAGAAGAGATCCTGGCCCTCCTCTGTGTGACAACCTTTCAAGTATTTGAAGACTGCTATCATGTCTCCCCTCAGCCTTCTCTTCTCCAGGCTAAACGTGCCCAGTTCTTTCGGTCTCTCCTCATAGGGCTTTGTTTCCAGACCCCTGATCATCCTGGTTGCCCTCCTCTGAACCCCCTCCAGCTTGTCTGCATCCTTCTTGAAGTGTAGTGCCCAGAACTGGATGCAATACTCAAGTTGAGGCCTAATAGAGAGGAACCAGCACCTCGCACGATTTGGAAGCTAGACTTCTATTAATGCAACCCGAAATAGCATTTGCTTCTTTTGCAGCCGCATCACACTGTTGGGTGCCGTTTCCACGGAAAGGAAATTTGGGAGTTTCCTATCATGCATTCGCAGCCTTCCACCGCACAGAAAACCTGCAACTATCACACAGCGCATTTTATTTAGTTATTATTACATTTATATCCCACCTTTTTTCCTTGAAGGAGCTCAAGGCGGCGTTCATAACCCTCCCCCTTTCCATTTTATCCTCGCAACAACAACCCTGCCAGGTAGGTCAGGCTGAGAATCTGCGACTGGCCCAATTGGGCCGGATCTACACTATTGCTTTAAAGCTCTTTATAACAGTTATAAAGCGCTTTAGCTTTAAAGCGCTATAAAACTGTTATAAAGCGCTTTAAAGCAATAGTGTAGATCCGTCCCCAGTGGGCTTCCACGGACGAATAGGGGCTAGAACCCGGATCTCTCAGTCCGACACTCTAACCACTACACCACACTGCCACAGTCAAACAATTGAATCTGCTGCCACAGGACGTAGTGTTGGCCTCCAATTTGGATGACTTTAAAGCGGGGGGTAGACAAATTCCTTTAGGAGAAGCCATATTTTTCCTATCATATTGGATGAGAACGGTGGAAAGAAATGTAGGAGAAGTTGTCGGTCTGCTACCAAGGGCCAGGAGCAGCCAAGAGGGACCATCCCTGGTAAACACGGGCAGCTGGGCCCAGATTGCTTTCACACCAGAGCCTGCTGGGTGGACGTACGCAGCAGGCAGGGCGGGAATCCGCCCGGGGTGTGTGTGGAGGGATCAGGAATGTTGGCTGGATCACATTGCTGCCTCAACACGGCCCGATTCACTCCAGATGTGGCTTCGCTCGGTGAAATCATGGAAGGCCGGAAATACCTCCGTGGCTTTTAAGCTGTTCACATCCGGTCAGGGCTTTCCTTTTCTCTGGGCGCAGCTGAGAAACAGAGAAGGGCCGTGATCCGGGACAGAACACAGAAGTTGCTGGCTAGAGAACCGATCGCCTAGGAAGTTGCACGCTGGTCACCCAACACCTTTTGCGGATAGGGCAGCAGCACCCTGAGCTGCACCCAAGGGCGACGGGCCAGTTTAGAGGGTATGGGTCAGTTCTAAACTGTACTATTTGGCAGGGTGACCCTATGAAAAGCGGGACAGGGCTCCAGCCTCTTTAACACAGAAAAGGGAATTTCTATTAGTGGGTTCAACTCTTTGGTATCTGGTCAAGAGGGCAGGGCTCCTGCAGCTTTAACTGTGGGGATGAAGAGGGACTTTCACCAGGTACTGCATGCATACAAAGGACACCTGCTGAAATTCCCTTTTCTGTACAAGTGTTAAAGATACAGGAGTAGGGTGACCCTATGGAAAGGAGGACAGGGCTCCTGTATCTTTAATAGTTGCATAGAAAAGGGAATTTCAGCAGGTATCATTTTTATGCATGCAGCACCTGGTGAAATTCCCTCTTCATCTCAACAGCTAAAGCTTGGGACCACAATACCTGACGGAATGCCTCTCCCGACATGAATATACCGGGTCACTACGTTCAACATCTAAGGTCCTCCTCTGGGTGCCTGCTCCGAGAAAGGCTCGGAGTGTGGCAACGAGGGACAGGGCCTTTTCGGTGGTGGCTCCCAGACTGTGGAATGATCTCCCTGACGAGGCTCACCTGGCACCAACGCTGCTATCTTTCCGGCGCCAGGTTAAGACTTTCCTCTTTGCCCAGGCATATGGCAGCACATCTTAATCACCCACATGTTTAGTTTTTTAACGGTTTTTAATGCTTTATGTGTGTGTGTTCTGTGTTTTAGGATTTTAAATTTTGTATACTTGTTTTCATCTCAATTTTAGAATTTCTGTAAACGGCCCAGAGAGCCCTGGCTATGGGAGCGGTATATAAGTGTAATAAATAAATTAATAAATTAAATAAAGCTGCAGGAGCCCTGCCCCCTTTTGTATCTGGTCAGTCTAGCTATACCAGGGAATTTCACCAGGTGCTGCAGGCATACAAATGACCCCTGCTGAAATTCCCTTTTCAATACAACTGTTAAAGATTCAGCAGCCCTATCCTCCTTCCCATAGGGTCACCCTATACAGGAGCCCTGTCCTCCTTTTCATACGGTCATCCTGGGGAATAAATCTGGGACCTTCTGCATGGCAAACCAGAGACTCTACCACTGGATTACGGCCCCTCCCATTAAATACTTCAGATGTCTTTGCATGATTGGTTGATTTAAACATGTACAAACTGCCCTAGATCACGCCTGCCTTCAAGGTGACCAACAAAACACACGTATAAAAATAAAAGCACAGTAACATAATATTCTAATAAAACTTTTAAATTTTTATTTAATTTTTATTGCATCGTTGTTGCTTTAATGTCACTATTAATTTAAACTTCTTTGGAAGGGCTGAATGGTTTTTCATATATAAACAACTCTTTTACTCTTTAAATAAAGAGAGCCAGTGTGGTGTAGTGGCTAGAGTGTCAGACTGGGAGTTGGGAGATCCGGGTTCTAGTCCCCACTCGGCCATGGAAACCCACTGGGTGACTTTGGGGCAGTCACAGACTCTCAGCCCAACCTACCTCGCAGGATTGTTGTTGTGGGGATGAAATGGAGAGGAGGATTATGTACACCACTTTGAGTTCCTTAAGGAGGAAAAAATGTGGGTTATAAATAAATAAATAAATAAAAATATAGCACCAATATGAAGAGGAGAGGGAAAAACCTAAAGGGATAAAGGCAGGTGAGGTGACGTGCTTTCAACTTGTTCATAAATGATCTGGAATTAAGAGCGAGCAGTGAAGTGGTCAAGTTTGCCAACGGCACCAAAGTTTGTGCAGCTGAAGCTCTCCCCACGGCCCGAGTTCGATCCCAGCAGAAGCTGGTTTCAGGCAGCTGGCTCAGGTCGACTCAGCCTTCCATCCTTCTGAGGCCGGTAAAATGAGTACCCAGTTAGCTGGGGGAAAGGTAATCACGGCCGGGGAAGGCAACAGCAAACCACCCCGCTATAAGGCCTGCCAAGAAAATGTCAGCGAAAGCTGGCGACCCTCCAAGAGTCAGGAATGACTCAGTGCTTCCACGAGAAGTTCCTTTCCTTTCCTAAAATGCAAAGGGGTTGCGAAGAGCTCCAAAGGGATCTCTCCAAGCTGGGAGAGCGGGCGTCCAAATGGCAGATGCAGTTCAATGGAAGAGAGTGTAAGGTGATGCACATTGGGGGGCAGGGGGGGAGGGACCTCAACTTCAAGTATAACCTGATGGCATCTGAGCTGGCGGTGATTGAACAAGAGAGAGATCTTGGGATTGTGGTGGACAGATGGATGAAAATGTCCGCCCTGTGTGTGGCCGCTGTAAAGAAGGCAAACACAATGTTGGGCATTAAGGAATTGAGAATAAAGCAGCCAGTATCGTACTGCCCTTATACAAATCTACGACGCGACCACAGTTGGAATACTGTGTACAGTTCTGGTCACCGCACCTGAAGAAAAGATATTATAGAGCTGGAAAAGGGCGACTGAAATGATTAAGGGGCTGGAACACCTCCTGTATGCTGGGATTGTTTAGCTTGGGAAAAAGGAGGGTAAATGGAAACTAGCCCTGATGATTATGTGTGCAGTATCCGTGGAAGTAAGCCTACATACAGCAGTTGCTGGGGAACATGGGTGGGAGGGTGCTGTGCATCATGTCCTGCTTTGTGGGTCCCTGGTCGACAGCTGGTTGGCCACTGTGTGAACAGAGGGCTGGACTAGATGGACCCTTGGTCTGGTCTAGCATCAGGGCTCTTCTTAAGTTCTTGCGAAAAAATGGAGGTGTGTGTGTTTCTTCTTATTATTATTAATAACGGTCTCAAGTTACAGGAAGCCAAATTCCAGCTGGACATCAGGAAAAACTTCCTGACTGTTAGAGCAGTACGACAATGGAACCAGTGACCTAGGGAGGTAGTGGGCTCTCCCACACTTGAGGCCTTCAAGAGGCAACTGGACAAGCATCTGTCAGGGATGCTTTAGGGTGGATTCCTGCATTGAGCAGGGGGTTGGACTCGATGGCCTTGTAGGCCCCTTCCGGCTCTGCTATTCTATGATTCTACGATTATCATCATCATCATCTGTATACCACCCCATAGCTGAGGCTCTCTGGGTAGTTTACATAGGATAAAAACACTTAAAAACAATATACAAAAGTTTAAAACCACAAAAACGTACAAAAACCTAAACTCTTTAATAACAAACAAAATGTATCAATATGCAGAATAAACAAGGAGGGGGGGCAAAAGTGGAAGCAAAGAGGTCATCCTCCAGGGCAGAAAATCCCCCCAAAGTCCCGCTAGAAACTTAAAAAGGCAGCCTAAAAACAATTTCAAATATAAATTTATGTATTTCGTTACAAAATTCCCATACCGCTCCATATCTGAAACGGATCGTAAAAGTTAAATCGTAAAAGGTACAAAGATTAAAACACCATTTAAATTATAGGGTTGTGTTTTTTTTAAAAAAAAATGCCTATTAAAACCATTGCTGTCAGAGGTGTTTTCAGGAGGCACCAGAAGCAACCAGTGGCAGGGAGTTCCAGAGAAAAGGGAAGCATGTGCTCCTGATGGACTCCAACGGGGCCATCGGAACCGCCGGGAACATGCCCAATGATGAATAAATAAATAAATTCACGCATGCGTGCCTTACTCCCCTCATCTGGAAAGATGTCATCTTTTCTCTATTTTGATGGGCACCAACTGTCCAGTTATCAGAAGGATGCCACTTTCATCTGCTTCCAGTGATGAAACATCAACAGACTATTCTGGACTATTAACCAGCAGCCGACATAACAAAAGCATGGCCAGTTGGCACGGCAGCTATAGCAACAGGATTAGGCGAACATAAAGGAAGGAAGGGATTTAATTAACATACAACATCCGTTGGCCCTTGATGCAACACATAAATTACCTCCGTTAGCCAACCTTTTTCTTCAGGCTTGTGTGCCTTCAACATTTCTTTTGATCTGCAGATATTAGGTGGTGAGAGGTTGATTTCCTTGATTTCTGCAGAGCCAACCGCTTTTTAAGGCACAGGAGTAGAGAGAGCCAGTTTTTTTCTGGTCAGTTGGCAACGCTAGAATGACCACCAACCACGCAGAAATCATTAACGGTTCAAAGACCCCCATTTAAGAGAGGCAATGGGGGGTGTTGAAGGTTGTGTGGACCATAGATTTGGGGCAACTGATTTTTCATGGTACTTTCCAGATATTACTGGTGTGGCAGGCTTTGGGGTTGGACTAAAACTGTCAGCTTTTATTCCTAGCCTTACTCCCGTGGTTCTGATCAGCAGCCTGACGTGCAGGAACATATCAGGTGAAGCGTTCTCCATCTTTTTATCCCTGTGCCAGGAAAAGTTTAACTAAGGTGACCCTATGGAAAGGAGGACGGGGCTCCTGTATCTTTAACAGCTGCATAGAAAAGGGAATTTCAGCAGGTGTCCTTTGTATGCATGCAGCACTTGGTGAAAGTCCCTCTTCATCCCAACCGTTAAAGCTGCAGGAGCCCTGTCCTTTTTATATCTGGTCAAGAGGGCAGGGCTCCTGCAGCTTTACCTGTTGGGATGAAGAGGGACTTTCACCAAGTGCTGCATGCATACAAAGGACACCTGCTGAAATTCCCTTTTCGATACAACTCTTAAAGCCACAGGAGCCCTGTCCTCCTTTCCATACAGTCACCCTAGGACAATCCTTTGCATATCTGCTCAGAAGTAGCCTCACTGTGTTCAGTGGACTTACTCCCAGGTAAATGGGTATAGGACCGTGGCTTAAATCTCTAGCCTAATATTGATCGGCCATTGATTCAGATTTGTAATAGGCATCTCATTTCCCAAGCTTTTTAATCTAGCTGCCCCATTTGAAAACTATTTTAGCTCTTAAGTCTTTTATTCTTTTGCTCTTTTAATTTCAGATTTGATTTTTAAGCCTAATTTTAAGATACATCATGCTTTATCTATTTGTAGCACATGTGTGTGTCTGTGTGTGTGTGTTTTAAAATTTCTGTTTTATTTTGTAAATGCTACCCTGAGAACTTTTGTTTTAGAAAACAAAAGTCCCAGAGGAAAAACTACACAAACAAGAAAGACTAACAAATTTAGAGTGTAATCTATGCCTGTTTAGACCAGTGGTTCCCAAACTTTTTCAGGTCACCGCCCCCTTGGTTCCACACACTCATGCCCAGTGCCCCCTACCCTACACTATAAAAATCATTATTCAGAATAGCGGTTTTCAACGACCCACTAAGGAAGATAATAATAATAAAATGATGAAGTGGGCAGTGTCCATGAAAGTTTGTGCTAGAATACATTCATTAGTCTTTAAGATGCTACAAGGTTCTTTGCTGTTTTGCTATAGGGTGGCTTATAAACACTGCAAACAAATTAACAAGACGTTTGAGATTGGGTGAGCAGCCAACTCTTGCCACATACTAACCTCCATTGCTTGTGTCTAGTAGCATTAATACCACTGCATGTCAAAAAACAACAACAACCCACTGTCAAATATCAAATACTAAAAACAGATGTCAGCATATGTGAAAGACAGATCTCAAATATTCGAGTGCCGAGAGGCCACCAGAAAAATCACCACGATCTGCAGAGAAAGAGTTTGGATGGGGCGGGCAAATTCATTCGAGCGCCACGCCAAATCCCTGACGCCTGCATACAATCGCTAGTAAAACCACCCGCTGGAATAATTCAGATTCTCGCCTGACACTGGTCCACGACCTTCCCTTGCCGTCATGCTCAAGACGACGCCAGGTTTACTTTCTTGGCATGGGATGCTGCACTGTCAGCACATGCAAGAAAGCCCGGACTTGATGCCAGTAAAATTATATCTGTCTTTCCCTGCAGTTAGTACTGCAGCAACACCTTCTAGTGAGAAAGGAGCTGGAAGTTTTGCCGTTGGTAAAATCCCTCCTCTTGGACGTCTTCCTTCAGAACTCCGCTGTGGCTTCACGGCTTTGGCCTGCCTGCTCATAGCTCCTTGTGTCACAGATGTCTACAATTCTGCCAGCCGCCCACTTCTACCGGCTTGCTAACTCTCCCTTCACTGGTAACCAGCTGCCACAAATTATAGGGTGACCCTATGGAAAGGAGGACAGAGCTCCTGTATCTTTAGCAATTGTAGAGGAAAGGGAATTTCAGCACGCGTCCTTTGTATGGATGCAGCTTCCCTGGTGAAACGTGTCCTTCGTACACATGCAGAGTAGGTACCCGGAGGAGGGCTATATGGGCTTTGGTACACTTTCCAGCAGGGCTCTTCCTAAAGGAAGTGAGGCAGGTGGCTACCAGGAGCAGGGCCTTCTCTGCTATGGCACCCCAGCTGTGGAATGAGCTCCCTAAGGAGGTTCGCCTGGCACCTACACTATATTCTTTTAGACGCCAGGTGAAGACCTTTTTATTCTCTCAGCATTTTAACAGTCTAGCAACTTAATTTTAACTTTGCTGTTTAAAATTTGTATTTTACATCTGCTGCTTGATTTTATCCTGGTTGTGTTTTTATATTATTATTATTGTTATTATTATTATTATTATTATTATTATTATTATTATTATTATTTTGTATCCCGCCTTTTGCCCAATGCTGGGCCTCAAGGCGGCATTACAAAGTTTAAAACATACATTGGGGGGGGGGGGACAAAACCATAAACATTTAAAATACACAACAAAATTTTAAGTCCTTAACATAGATGGAGAGCCAGATTATTCTCCAAAGGCCTGCTGGAACAAAAAAGTTTTAGCCTGCTTCCGAAAGCCCATCAAGGGCTTATACGTTTATACATTTTTATATTGTATCTTATATTATGTTTTTATACTGTTTGTTTTATATTTTGAATGGTTCTTATGGTTTTCATCTTTGTAAACCGCCCAGAGAGCTTTGGCTATTGGGCGGAATAGAAATGCAATCAATCAATCAATCCTGCTTCCAGCAGCAGGACTCTACTGGGTTCTCACTGGCCTACCTTACAGGACTGTTGTAAGGATTAAGAACATCAGAAGAACCCTGCTGGATCAGACCGAGGGTCTATCTAATCCAGCACTTTGTCCACACAATGGCCAACCAGCAAAGCAGGACATGGTGCAACAGCACCCTCCTGCCCATG
Source organism: Elgaria multicarinata webbii (assembly GCF_023053635.1). Taxonomy (NCBI): domain Eukaryota; kingdom Metazoa; phylum Chordata; class Lepidosauria; order Squamata; family Anguidae; genus Elgaria; species Elgaria multicarinata. Next base: position 3,864,890 of record NC_086191.1, on the reverse strand, counting down.
TTCCCCAGCAACTGGTGCACACAGGCTTACTGCCTCGGATACTGGAGTCAGCACCCAACCATCAGGGCTAGTAGCCATGGATAGCCTTTGCCTCCAGGAATTGATCCAACCCCCTTTTCAAACCATCCAAATGGGTGGCCATCACTCCATCTTGTGGCAGTGAGTTCCATAATTTAACTATGTGCTGAGTGAAGATTTTCCACATCAGGCATCATTTTGTACACCTCTATCACGTCTCCCCTCAGCCTCCTTTTTTCCAAACTGAACAATCCCAGTTGATGTAACCTTCCCTCATAGGGGAGATGCTCCAGCCCCTGAATCATTTTCGTTGCCCTTTTCTGCACTTTTTCCAGCTCCACAATATCCTTTTTTAGGTGCGGTGACCACAACTGTACACAGTATTCTAAGTGTGGTCGTACCCTAGATTTGTATAAAGGCAGTACGATACTAGCAGTTTTATTCTCAATTCCTTTTCTTATAACACCTATAAGGTGTTAACCTTATAGAATAGATGCTGGATATTTTTATTAAGGCGTGGGAGGTTTTCTCTCTCTTTCTTAGACTATATAGCAAAGGCAGACTATGCTGGAATCAAAAAGGCCTAACTGAGTTGATGGTGTCTGAACAAGAAAGAGATCTTGGGGTGTGGTGGACGGCCTGATGAAAATGTCGTTTCCGTGTGCGGTTGTAATGAAAAAAGCAAATTCCACGTTGGGTATATTTAGAAAAGGAACTGAAACTAAAACTGCCGATATGTAACTCTTATGATGCGAGCACCCTTGGAATATGGTGTACAGTTCTGGTCAGCACACCTAAAAAAGGATATTACAGAGTTGGAAAAAGGGCAGAAAAGGGTAACTCAAATGACCCAGGGGTTGGAGCATCTCCCGTGTGAGGGAAGGTTACAACATCTAGGATTGTTTAGCCTGTAGAAAAGGAGGCAAGGGGAGACATGATAGAGGTGGACAAAATCATACCTATTGTGGAGAATGTGGGAGACATTTTTCTCCCTCTCCCATAATAGAATCATAGAATCGTAGAGTTGGAAGGGGCCTCTAAGGCCATCAAGTCCAACCTTCTGCTCAATGCAGGAATCCACCTTCAAGCATCCCTGACAGATGGTTGCCCACCACCTCCCTAGGTCATGGGTCCCATTGTTGTACCAATTATCTAGAATCCAAAGGGGTCATCCCATGAAGCTGATGGGTGGGTGATTCAGGACAGATAAAAATCCTCCCAGAGTGCAGGACACGGAATAACAGGCTCAAGCCCTATGAAGAGAGACTGAAAGAACTGGGCATGTTTAGCCTGGAGAAGAGAAGATTGAGGGGAGACATGAGAGCACTCTTCAAATACTTAAAAGGTTGTCACACAGAGGAGGGCCAGGATCTCTTCTCCATCCTCCCAGAGTGCAGGACACGGAATAACGGGCTCAAGTTACAGGAAGCCAGATTCCGGCTGGACATCAGGAAAAACTTTCTGTTAGAGCAGTATGACAATGGAATCAGTTCCCTAGGGAGGTGGTGGGCTCTCCCACACTAGAGGCCTTCAAGAGGCAGCTGGACAAGCATCTGTCAGGGATACTTTAGGGTGGATTCCTGCACTGAGCAGGGGGTTGGACTCGTTGGCCTTATGGGCCCCTTCCAACTGTGCTATTCTATGATTCTAAGGGCTTCTTTGCACAAGGCATAGTGAACCCATGGAATTCGCTACCACAAAACATAGTGATGGTCACCAATTTGGACGGCTTTAAAAGCAGCTTAGAGACATATTCCTGGAGGAGAAGGCCATCCATGGCCACTAGTCCTGATGGCTATGTGGTACCTTCAGGATCAGAGGAAGTACGATGGTCATGTGCACCAGTTGCTGGGGAACATGGGCGGGAGGGTGCTGTTGCACCTGTGTCCTGGTTGTGGGTTTCGGCCACTATGTCAACAGAATGCTGGACTAGATGGACCCTTGGTGTGATCCAACATGGCTCCTCTTCCGTTGGGTCTCCATCCGTCGCAGCCCGGTTCCTTGCAGAATCTGTTGCCATAGCAATAAATCCAAATGGATGTTTCAGGGAAAGCCCAAAGGGGAAAGCCATGAGTAAGAGTGTTGCCTCTCAGTACATGGCAACGCCAGTATAACTTGCTGGCAATTTACAGATCTAACTTCCCTTACATCCTTCCGACAGGGCTGCGTCGCCCTGGCAACCGGAGACAAAGCATTCGGATACCATAGCAATAATGCACCCAGGCAAGCGCACGGGCCGAGTGAGTCACTGCAGGCCGGATACCAGCTCTTGCACAGTCACCAGCCTTACCGCTGAGGCAGGCGCTCTGAGCAATACATCCCAAAGGCACAACCGCAGGAAACCCCGCCACCGGCAAACAAAAATATTTCCTAATTATTACAGAAGTAGTAGAAGAAGGGGAGGAATGAAAAGAAAGACATGAGTCAGGCCGCAGGCTTGCACGGAATCCGCATCTCCTGCCCCCACCCCACCCCATATCCCAGCTACATGGGAGCTGCCTGGGCTGACTCAGAGAAGGGTGGAGAGCTCTGCACATGCTCAGAGGCACTGTTGATAGACCCAGGAACACTGTCATCCTAGTGATTGCACAACACACGAGCTTGTTTCTTTCCCTGGCAGGGCTTCATTTGAGACAGGCCTCGGGGTTTGGAGTTAGGCAGGGCAGTTACCAATTAGAGAGCGGAGTGAGCAGGGACGTACAGATTTCAAAATATAGGGTGACCCTATGAAAAGGAGGACAGGGCTCCTGTATCTTTAACAGTTGCATAGAAAAGGGAATTTCAGCAGGTGTCCTTTGTATATATGCGGAACCTGGTGAAATTTCCTCTTCATCACAACAGTTAAAGCTGCAGGAGCCCTGCCCTCTTTTAAATCTGGTCACTCTAGTATAGCTCCTGCAGCTTTAACTGTGGTGATGAAGAGAGAATTTCACCAGGTTCTCCATATATACAAAGGTCACCTGCTGAAATTCCCTTCTCTATGCAACTTTTAAAGATACAGGAGCCCTGTCCTCCTTTTCATAGGGTCACCCTACATAACATCCATTGCGTCTGCGTGTTCATATCCCCCCAAATTCGCATTTTCATGCTTTAGCCTATGGGGAGAAACGTGCTTTTTCAGCTGATTTTATTTTTAATTCATGCATCTTTCTACAACTATATTTGCATAACATTCCAGAAAGTGAACAAAATGGTCCACAAGTCTCAAGAACTTGTGCAACTCAGGAAAAAAAATAGTCCGCTGTGAATTGCATGGACAGTGTGGCGTAGTGGCTAGAGCGCTGGACTGAAAGTCGGAAGACCTGGGTTCGATTCCCCACTCAGCCATGGAAGCTCACTGAGTGACTACGGGCCAGTCACAGACTCTCAGCCCAAACTACCACAGGGGATTACGTACGTCCCCTTGGGTTCCTTGGAAGAAAAAAAGCTGGATATAAATGTAAAAATAATAATAAATAGAAATCCAAACTCATTTGAGGGTTTGATCTTTGTGGTCCCCTTCTAACTCCACAATTCTATTATCCTCCAACATCCTCAAGGGTGGGCAACTGATAACTCATAGAATCACAGAATGATAGAATAGCAGAGTTGGAAGGGGCCTACAAGGCCATCTAGTCTAACTCCCTGCTCAATGCAGGAATCCGCCCTAAAGCATCCCTGACAGAGGGTTGTCCAGCTGCCTCTTAAAGGCCTCTAGTGTGGGAGAGCCCACAACCTCCCTAGGTAACTGGTTCCATTGTTGTACTGCTCTAACAGTCAGGAAGTTTTTCCTGATGTCTTCCTGTAACTTGAGCCCGTTATTCCGCATCCTGCACTCTGGGAGGATCGAGAAGAGATCCTGGCCCTCCTCTGTATGACAATCTTTTAAGTATTTGAAGAGTGCTATCATGTCTCCCCGCAATTTTCTTTTTCCAGGCTAAACAGGCCCAGTTGTTTCAGTCTCTCCTCATAGGGCTTTGTTTCCAGACCCCTGATCATCCTGGTTGCCCTCCTCTGAACATGCTCCAGCTTGTCTGCGTCCTTCTTGAAATGTGGTGCCCAGAACTGGACGCAATACTCTAGATGAGGCCTAACCAGGGCCGAATAGAGGGGAACCAGTACCTCATGCGATTTGGAAGCTCTGCTTCTATTAATGCAGCCCAAAATAGCATTGGCCTTTCTTGCAGCCATATCGCACTGTTGGCTCATATTCAGCTTGTGATCTACAACAATTCCAAGATCCTTCTTGTTTGTAGTATTGCTGAGCCAAGTATCCCCCATCTTGTAACTGTGCATTTGGTTTCTATTTCCTAGGTGTAAAATTTGAGCTGTATGCAGCCCTCAGAGGTTACCTGTGCAGGTGCCCAAGGTAGCCCCCCCATTACCCATACCAAGGTGACACAGCACAGCTTTGCTGGGGGAAGGGACAGGGGAAGATGGCTGTGTATTTGTAAGCAGAAAGCAGCAGGTTCGATCCACGGCACGTCCAGGCAGGGTTAGGAAAAGCTCCTGCTCAATACGAGCCAACTTCCTCGGCTCCGATGTCCCACTCGGGACGTTCCCTCAGTTATCTTGCCAGAATCAACTCAGGCTCACAGGCTTGAAAGAAACACCAAGCCCCCCTCTCTTTTCCTGAGAAAAGATTCTTCACATGTTAGCCCTCTTCCTGACCTAAAAATAAGCACCACAATAACAGGCCAGGAATTTCATCAGTTAAATATTTGATGTCAAAAATAATAAGGTGTTTTTTTTAAATGCAGGGAGGTGCATCCTATTGCCATATTCAAGACTAAATGGTAGGAGATTTAAGGTTTGATTGGATGCATGTTTCATTCTAGTGCACTTTCTATTCTTAATCCACCTGCAGCTGACCTCTTGCAAAGCTTATCTCATCACAAATAAACCTGCATTGGAGCTCTTGTCTAGAGCATTGGTTGCTAAAGGGGCTGAGAGGGAGAGGGAGAGGGAGAGGGAGAGGGAGAGAGAGAGATGCCATCCTATTTTAGCCTCGGTGGTTTGCAAAAGTTCCCTGCTCCCACTGAACAGCTCACCTCTTGCAAAGCTTATCTACATAGCTTAATTGCCACCCACCCTATGATTAGGAATGCTCACTGCAACGTTAGCCGCTCCCCTCAAAAGCAAAACAAACCACAAAAGGCAGCAGAAAGACCCCAAAGTGGACGGGCGGCACCGTTGCAGGTAAGACCACCAAGGGGCTGAGTTGCCATATCCTTTTCCTCAGAGTCTGGATTGATGCCTGACCTAAAAATAAACACCACAATATCAGGCCAGGAATTTTGCTAGTTAAATGTTTGATCTAAAAAACTATCTATCTATCTGTCTGTATAGGGAGATGTGTTCTATTGTCATATTAAAGAATGAATGGTGGTAGATTTAAGGTCTGATTGGTTGCATCTTTCATTCTCTTGCACATTCTATTTTTATCCACTTGCAGCTGACCTCTTGCAAAGTTTATCTCATCACAAATAAACCTGCTAGGTTACTAAAGGGACTGAATAGATAGATAGATAGATAGATAGATAGATAGATAGATAGATAGATAGATCATATTCTATTTTAGCCTCAGTAGTTTGCAAAAGATCCCTGCTCCCACTGAACAGCTCACCTCTTGCAAAGCTTATCTACGTAGCCTAATTGACACACACCCTGTGATTAGGAATGCTCGCTGCAACATTAGCCGCTCCCCTCAAAAGCAAAGCAAACCACAAAAGGCAGTAGAAAGACCCCAAAGTGGACAGACCACACCATTGCAGGTAAGACCACCAACCAAAGGGGCTGAGTTGCCCAACCCTTTCCCTCAGTGTGCAGATTGATGCCCGGCCCACTTCCCGGATTGGACAATCTTCTTCTCCTTCCATGTCAACAATCCAGCGGCAGCAAGTGACTCACTCCAGCGTGCCCAGCGTTTTTATTTAGACACTGCAATAACTGGTTCTGCATTTCACAGAGCGAAAGGGAGGTGGGGGTGGTGGAGGGCGGACAACGGCAGAGGTGGCGTTCTGAGCTGAAACTGTTTCTGGGAGAAGATCAGGCCCCCGTGAACCTTGCACAAGTCGCCCGAGCCGTGCAATACTGGGGTGGCTGTTTCATCCGGAAAGTCGTGTTGGCTTTTGAAAAACAATAACCATATCTAGGTTAAGAACTCCGCGTTCGTTTGGGGACCGTTTTACTACTTTGCAATGTGTTGCAGAGTTCTGGAATGGTGGTGTTTGGTTGCTAAACGGGTGTGACAAAACGGGAGCGACTGTGGGGAGTGAGGAGGAGTTGTTAGAGCAGAGCTGCAGGGCCCTCTCCAAACGCCCCAGCGTCCACACCTGAGGCCCCTGCCTCCCTCTTTGCCATGTCTAGCCCTGCTCCCCCTGGGTTGGAAGAAGGGGTTTCAGGTGATAGAATCAGATTCTGAAGTAGAGGATTCCTCACCGAGGCATGGGATGGGATCCCAGACTGCCTAGAAGTGAGTGGTTCACCGTCTGTACCCCACCCCACAAATAGCTACGTGACGTAAGAAATGTGAGCTTACTCCCCATCTGATCAATGTTGCTGGGCTAAAATTAGCACCGGGGTAGTTTTACCTCCGGTGTGGACAACCGACAGGTGTCTGCTGACCCCATCAGACTTTTGGCAGGTGAGCTAAGGTGTGTCTCTTGCTGGGTTTTAAAGCACTCAAAACTTTCTTTTCTTTTTTGAGGAGGCCTTTCTCATCCCCAGCTATCCGTGTGGGCGTGGAGTCGCTCACCAAACCTGTCATTAGACAAGGAGATGAGACCTGAACGGAATGGAATTAGGGACGAAAACAAGGGCTGGATTTTCGCCCACGGAGATTCCCAAGGGAGATTTGGGGACGGTAGCCTGAACTGTCAGAATTAAACTAAGGCTATCTTTAAACTTAGGGCCAAGCTAAACATGACATTGAAGACCGATTTGAAAAAGGGGCGCCGTAGCAGGGAGGATTGGGCCCACTGTGTTCCCTAGAGGGAAAGTGGGAGCAGACACGTCACCCCGCCCCCATCTATGGTCTCTCTCTGGGCAGCACAGCTCAATGGGTTGGTCATAGAAGATGTGAGCCCTTAGCTGTTGACGTTGCACACGTCAATTATACAGGAGGAGTAGGGTGGCCCTATGGAAAGGAGGGCAGGGCTCCTGCAGCTTGAACTGTTGTGATGAAGAGGGAGTTTCATTAGGTGCTGCACGCATACAAAGGACTTAACAGTTTCAATACAACTGTTAAAGATACAGGAGCCCGGTCCTCCTTTCCATAGGGTCACCCTAGGGTGGAGGAAAGGGGACAATTGGTTTGGGGCACACTGGAACTGTCCTGTCCAGTTTGCGACAGCCAGGCCAGGGCTGGCTTAAGACATACAGAGGCCCTAAGCCATGTCAAGATTCACAGGCTCCATAACATAAAAATAAAGAGAAAAGTGTATAACATTACAATAGGAAATGAAAGAGTACCACCCAGCGTTAGGTGTGTGTGTGCTTACGGTTAAACAGTTTTAGATAACCTTCTCTGAAGATAGCATATAAGCACAAATACAGTACATTGATTTGAACTTCCTTTAAACTGGCTCTAGGGTGCACTGATTGCTTCCGACACTAAATGCATGTTGCCGCGCTTTCTCTCTATAAGGCAACTCTGCTGTGAAGTCTCGCCAGATTTTTCAACCTATTTACGCCAAATTAGATTTCAATTATAACATGTCTTCGTTTTCTCTGACGTATTTAGAGGCCCCTCATAATATGAGGCCCGAAGCCACGGTTCATGTCGCTTGCTCCTAAATCCGGCACTGAGTCAGGTGCGTGAAAACAGCAAAGCCCAGTTGTGCGTGAAGTCCCGTGCGCATTGGCGGCGGTAGGAAGCTGCCAATGTGTGATTTGTCACCCTTTCGGATGGACGGAGGGAGCCGAGCCACAGTTCCCGGCCAACTCGGCTGGCTTTAATTGGGCGTTTCTCGTAAACGGGGAGAAAAGCCAGCGCCTGGCAGGCGCAGACCACGGGATGGTGTCCAGAAGTATTTTTTAACAAGGAGGGAGGACGCATGGAAGAGAGGCACAACGGGAGGCAGAAGCCTGGCAAAGATTCCCGGGGGCGGGGGCGGGGGGGAACAACACGCATTGTTGTCAAACAAAAGGCCACAGCACAGGGAGGATGTGTGGGCAGAGAACTGGCACAGGTTGAGCGAGCGAAAACGTTCGCGGTGGGAAAAAGAGACACCGGTGCGCTTGTCAAATCCCTCTCCCAGCTGCAGGGTCTGCTTCTTGCTGAACGCTGCGTTCACCCCCAACTCCGTTGGCTTCAAAAGCAGGATTTAGGGAACAGGCCATCCCCCGTCTTATTTAAAAGTCCAGCAAGTTTCGCTTAGAGTCCCCTGATGTTTAGGGTTTTTTTAAAAAGCAAATTATCCAACTGCACAAATGCCCGGTCAGACCAAACACATTATTTCTCTTCCACGACTGGACAGATGGTCACCAACACTAGGAGAACCTTCAACTAAAAGACAGATGGACAGGGCCATACGGACACCCAGGAAGGACGCCAGACCAAGAGAAGCACACCACGGGTTGTCACCGACAGCCCCCAATTGAAACCACAGCAACGGACCATCAGTGAACTCCAGCCCATCATCAGCACAGACATGAGCCTTGGGAGGCAGACCGGTCCTGGCCTACAGACAACCCCTCAACCTGAAGCAGATGCTAACCAGCAATAGTACACAGGACAAGAGGGACCAGACCATGCAATAGACCCAAATGCCAACTCTGCCCCCACATCCGTGCAAGCAACACTGTCACAGGACCCAACAACATCCGTCACACCATCAAGGGCTCTTTCACCTGCATCCTTATATAATTTGTGTGACGTGCCATCCCTGACTTTGTCTATTGTTAACGTCTTCATAAACACAGACTCATAACGCGTGTCTTATTTTTTGCACCCCTTTTTCAACTGTACATTATCAGCTTTCCAGATGCACATTCTCCCCCCCCCCCCCCCAACTACACGTTTTGTGTCCAACTGCACACTGAAAAAAGAAAAGACCCTGCTGGGGTTAATGGAAGACGTTCTTCTAAACTTCATTGCGTGGGGTGGGTGGGAGCAATTTTATTCCAGGGGAGAAAGAGAGGGAGAGAGATGGATGTGCATAAGAATGTTAAGAGCAGCCCTGCTGGATCAGACCAGGGGTCCATCTAGGCCAGAACTACACCTTGCATCAAATGTGAAATAAAAAGCAGGATGTAACATTATGAAAGCGGTATATGGAATGCAGATTTGGGGCCCAACAGTTATCAGTGCACTTCAGTACCGCTAAAAACCAGTAGTGAAGACTGAGCTCTACTGCATCCTGTACCCCACAGCATATAGGACTAGTAGCCATTGATAGACTCCTGTTCTTCCACGCAGTGAAAGCTGCTGACTCTGATGCAAGGAAGCCAAGGCAACATTCAAAACCCTCCTCCTCTCCTTTTTATCCTCACAACAACCCTGTGAGGTAGGCTGAAAGCCAGTGACAGGCCCAAAGTTGCCCAGTGAGCTTCCGTGGCCGAATGGGGATTAGAACCTGTAACCACTGCACCACACCGGCTGGGCATTTAGGTCACAACTGGAAGAGAAAAACTGTCTCTGTTTATTACAGACATTGGCTTGAGGCTTGAGCAAACCTCCGTTTTTCCTTCTGCATTATGGGCGCAATTAGATTTTATTGACCAAGGGTTTGTAAAGCTTTTAACACCTCCATGCTAGGCAAGGTTCGTCACACACCAACCACGGGGAGTCCGAAATCAACCTCTGCGGAAGATCTGAAAGGAGAGATAGTCTCGGCCAGACCATAATTTCAGTAGCTTTGCCGCTCTTTCCCACCTCTCTGCTTCCTGTCTGACAGCAGGTGAAGATTTTATTGTTCAGGCAGGGCCCTGGGATGCCAAAGTGATTTGTTTTTCCTCTTTGCGGTCGGCTGCTGTTTTTAATTTGCTCGTCTTGTTATGGATCCTCTCTCGTTCTTATTTGCTCCTTGTTTTTAATTGCGATTTTTTAAATTAAGTGTCGCAATACTCATGTTTCTATTATCGCTCTCAGCTGCCTCGGCCCTCTCTGGCACGGAAAAGAGGGGAGAAACATTTCGAATGAATCCAGAAATAAATTGTTGACGTTGTACTGGACGGTTCACGAGTGCTGCTGCAAACCACTCTTCATTGCCTTTTGCCTTCCAAACAACTCCGTGCCTTTTGTATTCCCATTTCACAGGTAGCAAACTGAGGCTGAGAAAGAACGGCCCATGCCTTTGGATGACTGTGTAGTAAAGAGGGAATTTGAGTCCTCCCCAAACTGCTAAAACACCCCAGCTATTAGTTAGGGATTAGTTCTTTTCTTCCTTCATGCCAAGCTAGAGTATGAAAATAAGGGGGCAGTGTTATCCCCAAAAGTATTGCTGGGGAACGTGGGTGTTGCACCGTGTCCTGCTGGGCTAGATGGACCCTGGGTCTCATCCAGCTGGGCTCTTTTTATGCTCTTATGTCCTTCTGCTAGAGCTATGGGCCTAATGGCTGCTATCCCTGAATCTATTTTCTACAGCCCTAAATCTATCCCCCCAAAATGTCCCAGGGAAGTTTTTTGCTTTCTTTCTCAGTTTAATTGCCACTGGTGCCAATAGGATTTCCCCCCCCCCCCAAGTGAAGGTGCCATGAAGGCAGGACCGGCCCTATCATTAGTCAGGGTGAAGCAAGTGCCTCAGGCGGCACACGCTGGGAGGTGGGCAGCCAGGTGTCGAAGGGGAGACCGGCGTCCCTCACGCTCCCTAAGTTAGCCAGCTGCCTTCTGGTTCATTGGACGATGCTGTTCCGTCACCAGTGTGGAAGAAACAATCCAGTCAGTTTGGGGGCATGAACTGGGAGAGACTGCCATCTTATTTATTTATTAATTATTACATTTATATCCCGCCTTTTTTCCTCCATTAAGGAACCCAAGGTGACATACATAACCCTCCTCCTCTCCATTTTATCCTAACAACAACCCTGTGAGGTGGGTTGGGCTGAGAGTCTGTGACTGGCCCAAAGTCACCCAGTGGGTTTCCATGGCTGAGTGGGGACTAGAACCCGGATCTCCTGACTCCCAGTCCAACACTCTAACCACTAGGCCACACTGGTCTTGTTCTTCGCCTCAGGTAGCAAACTGTCCTGGGCCGGAGGGGTGTATTTCCAGGGGTTCACAACTACCCCCCCCAAAAAAAACCCGTCCACGTGGCGATTAAGCTGAAGGACGAGTAAAAAGGGAAGCGAAAAGCAAACAATGCAAAAAGCACGAGGCGCCTTAAAAGGTGTCATTGAAGAATTGGAATAAGGACTGTGAGAACTGCGAAGAAGCGTTTCTCTGACGAAAACTGTGAAGAAGCGTTTCTGAAGAAATGTCTTCGCATTATTACTATTTTCTGAAGAAGCCTTTGAAATGAGCGATACTTGTAAATTCCATATTCCTAATCCCACTGAGAGATTTCTAGCTCTTTTGAGGTACTTGTATCTGTAGGGGACTCAAATATAATTCACTTTCGCAACCATTGCTGTGGGACGGGAAGACGGGGCCCTGAATTGTTCCAGGGCCTTCTGGCTCCATCGGGGCTTTGTCCAGGCACCCCGGTGCCCCCCAAAGTCCACAACCTCTCGAGCAAAACACCGGCACTCGGCGCTTTGGCCTTCCAGACTCGCATTCCTGCGCAACCTCGCCATGCAAAGCCTGTGGGAACCGGTGCCAGAAGCCGGCCTTTGCTCCCCATAAACCGCACTCGCCTCCTCCTCTCAGCCAGCTCTGCATTCCCCAAGAAGAAGGGCTGGTAAACACTCCGCTTTCAAGGCGTGAGGCTGGATGGGAGGGTTCGAATGTTTCCCCTGGAGCTGAGGCAGCCGGCGTGGGTTCTCTGACTACGAGCAGAAAGATCCCAGCAGTGCGACCGAGTGGGCCTGTTCAGACGTCACGCTAAGCCATGGTTAGGGCGCTAAGCTTTTTGCAGGCCCCGTTCAGTGGCTTTAACCACAGTGGTTAAGCGAGAAAGCCGGGCTGTGTTCAGAAGACACCTTAAACCATGGCTTTAGCTACAGTGAATAAAGCAAAAAGCCGTAGGTTTAAGGTGTCTTCTGAACATGGCCTGGCTCTCTGGCTTAACCATCATGGTTAAACACATGGCTTAAGGTGTCTTCTGAACGGGACCGCAGTAAATGGTTAGCGAGCGTGAGTAAACAGTGGTTACGTGAGCCCCTGACAAAGGAAGTAAGGCAGGTAGCTACCAGCAGGAGGGCCTTTTCTGCTGTGGCACCCCGGCTGTGGAATGAGCTCCCTAAGGAGGTTCGCTTGGCACCTATTTATTTATTTATTTAAAATATTTATATCCCGCCCTAAATCACTAAGATCTCAGGGCGACGTACAGATAAAAACATACAGTATAAAACAATAAATATACACAGTTAAAAACAAATTAAACCATGATCCAACTTAAAACGATATATAATTTAAAAGCAATAGATGATATTCTTTTAGACACCAGGTGAAGACCTTTTTATTCTCCCAGTATTTTAACAGTGTATACATTCATTTTAACTGCTGTTTTAAATTTGTGTTTTAAATTTGTATTTTTGCATTGCTGCGTTTTTTATCTTGGTTGTGCTTTTATATTGTACTTTATATTATGGTTCTATACTATTGTTTTGTTTTTAATTGTCTTAAATTTGTAAACCGCCCAGAGAGCTTCGGCTATTGGGCGGCATAGAAATGCAATAAATAAATAAATAAATAAGGAATGATCTCAGAATCATAGATTAGTAGAGTTGGAAGGGGCCTCTAAGGCCATCAAGTCCAACCCCCTTCTCAATGCAGGAATCCACCTTAAAGCATCCCTGACAGATGGTTATCCAGCTGCCTCTTGAATGACTCTAAGTGTGGGAGAGCCCACAACCTCTCTAGGTAGCTGGTTTCATTGTCGTACTGCTCTAACAGTCAGGAAGTTTTTCCTGATGTCCAGCCGGAATCTGGCTTCCTTTAACTTGAGCCCGTTATTCTGTGTCCTGCACTCTGGGAGGATCGAGAAGAGATCCTGGCCCTCCTCTGTGTGACAACCTTTTAAGTATTTGAAGAGTGCTCTCATGTCTCCTCTCAATCTTCTCTTCTCCAGGCTAAACATGCCCAGTTCTTTCAGTCTCTCTTCATAGGGCTTTGTTTCCAGACCCCTGATCATCCTGGTTGCCCTCCTCTGAACACGCTTCGGGACTAGAACCCGGCCCTGCACTCTGGGAGGATCAAGAAGACATCCTGGCCCTCCTCTGTGTAACAATCTTTTAAGTATTTGAAGAGTGCTATCATGTCTCCCCTCAATCTTCTCTTCTCCAGGCTAAACCTGCCCAGTTTTTTCGGTCTCTCTTCATAGGGCTTTGTTTCCAGACCCCTGATCATCCTGGTTGCCCTCCTCTGAACACGCTCCAGCTTGTCTGCGTCCTTCTTGAAGTGTGGAGCCCAGAACTGGACGCAATACTCTCGATGAGCCCTAACCTGGGCCGAATAGAGAGGAACCAGTACCTCCCGTGATTTGGAAGCTCTACTTCTATGAATGCAGCCCAAAATAGCATTTGCCTTTCTTGCCGCCATATCTCACTGTTGGCTCATATTCAGCTTGCGATCTACAACAATTCCAAGATCCTTCTCGTTTATGGTATTGCTGAGCCAAGTATCCCCCATCTTGTAACTGTGCATTTGGTTTCCAGATCTATTTCTTAGATCTTCTCCTCCAACACTCCCAGGAGGGTATTGAATATTGAGTGTATGCCTTCCGCCCCAATGAGCACCAGCCGCCAGGGACCCGATCCATTTGGGAGCTCTTTGTAGCCGGTGAAGGTTTTCCTGGCCTTGGAAAACCACAGCAGTGTCACAGGTCTTGAGCACAGAAATCTAGGCTGGAAAAGGTGGGGCCGGCTCTGAACACCAGCAATTTGGTTTTGCAGCAGGCCCAACCTGTCGCTCCTCTCCTGGAGCTCACGGCGGGTTTGCGAATGACCCAAGCCATGCAGGGAAGAACGGTCTGCCAGCCCCTATTAGCGAACTGGAACCGCCTGATTGAGAAGCAGTTAGACCAGGGGTGGGGAACCCGAGCCAAATTCTGTTTCAGAGAATCTCTCGTGGGCCGTATTCCAGTGGTGGGCGTGACCAACGGCAAGAGGGGGCGTGGCCAAAAAGATCCACGTATTTTAGCCTGTAACGAAGCCTTAGGAAAGGGAGTTTTAACCTAAAAAAAAGACAAGAGGCCGAAACGGGTCAGGGTTTTGTATAGGGTGACCACATGGAAAAGAGGACCGGGCTCCTGTATCTTTCACAGTTGCATAGAAAAGGGAATTTCAGCAGGTGTCCTTTGCATGCATGCAGCACCTGTCAAAATTCCCCCTTCATCACAACAGTTCAAGCTGCAGGAGCCCTGCCCTTTTTTGTATCTGGTCACTCTAGTGTAGCTCCTGCAGCTTTCACTGTTGTGATGAAGAGGCGATTTCACCGGGGGCTGCAAGCCTACAAATGACATCTGCTGAAATTCCCTTTTCTAGACCACTGTTAAAGATGCAGGAGCCCGGTCCTCCTTTCCATACAGCCACCCTACTTTTGTACAATTAACTTTTCTATCGCGTCCTGAGATTTCTCTCCCTTTTTGTGTTCATGTTGGATGCTCACCCGCCTTGCACCGGGGTCACCCAGACAGCAGCTTCATGCAGCGACGCAGTTCTTACGACACTCAGTGAAAATGTGAACTCTGCACACGCTCAGACGCCAACCTCTATTTCAAATATTCGAGGGTCAGGCCCAGGGCTGGCTGGTGCAAAGGCTGACGGCGTTGCAGTGAAGTCCCTTGGCAGGGCACCGGTCCCAGGCCTGCCGAGGCCCGCTTTGCACTCTCAAAATAAAACAAAATCCCCTCCGTCATCCAATTTTGCAGTTTGCGGAAACGGCCTGGAGTGGCGGGGAAAGGAAAAATAACAAGGAAACAGGGATGAGAGGCTGCAAGGTAGCAAAGGCGTCGGGGCAGCCCAGAGCCCAGCTTCCTTCAAGTCCGAAACATTTTCTGAAGAGGCCAAACAAACACAGGAACATGCATAGCAGAGGCCTCCACCCTGCTCCTGCTGGCTAGGGAACTGCAATCGGTTGGGACCTGCTGAGAATGCCAAAATATGGGCCGGGAAATTGTGGTTGTGGCGGAGAAGCGTATGGGGCAGAGGCAGGCGAGAGGGCAGCCTTACAGATGTTCTCTGTGAATTGCAACAATCCGAAAGTTCAGGTCAAACAGCAAAACATGGGTTGTGTACTGTTTGGGAGGGAAAGAGGCCTGTCCCTTCCTCCCAAAAGAATCTGATGCCTGGATCATGAGTCATGAGGCTGATCTCTTTCTCTGTGTGTGTGTGTGTGTCTCTCTCTCTCTCTCACACACACACACACACAGAGTGTGCGCTTGGGTGGGGCGGCTGTCGAATGCAAAAAAACCAAACAACCGAATTCCAGATGCTGGGCCCTGGGCCAAGTTCGCCTCCCTTTCTGCAGCTGCTGTCCATCTTCGAGCACCCTGCTCCCCACTGGCTTTTTGCATGGGGAGGAGACCAGGCAAGGGGGGGGCGGGTAAGGGAAGATGACTTGGGCTTTTAACCCTGACATCCCCAGATCCGCGGATCGCTCTGGCGGTTGGAAAGGGAAGAAAAGTTCTGCCAACGCAAGTTGGACGAGAGCCCAGATTCCAGAATTAGCCACAGAATTCACTGCAGCAAGTTGTTAAAAACTCAACCAGGGGGATTGTTGATCCGGCTACGCCCCCGTCCTGATATTTGCGGCCGCCCCGACGCCGATATTTTGCACTCTCCCGTTCCACAGAACTCCGAAACACAAAGCGATGCAGCTACACTTCACAATCCACAACTCTTACTTTTGTTGTGAACTATGTTCCTCTAACACACACACACACACACACACCCCTGTGGTCTGTGCAGACAAACTCATTATTATTATTTATTATAGCTAAATCCTGTCGTTTCTTCCTGTATAATATTGCCAGGATTCGACCATTTTTGTCTGTCTCTTCTGCCAAGACTCTCGTTCATGCATTGGTTATCTCTCGGTTGGACTACTGCAACCTTCTTCTCTCTGGCCTTCCCTCGTCTCACATCAGTCCGCTGGTCTCTGTCCACCACTCTGCCGCTAAGATCATCTTCATGGCCTCTGACCATGTCACTCCACTTCTGAAATCTCTTCATTGGCTTCCAATTCACTCCAGAATCCAATATAAACTTCTCCTGTTGACTTTCAAAGCTTTTCACGGTCTAGCTCCTGCCTATCTCTCCTCTCTCATCTCACACTATTGCCCCGCTCGTGCTCTCCGCTCCTCTGATGCCACGCTTCTCGCCTGCCCAAGGACCTCCACTTCCCTTACTCGGCTTCGTCCTTTTTCTTCTGCTGCCCCTTACGCCTGGAACGCTCTTCCAGAACACTTGAGAACTACCAACTCAATCACAGCTTTTAAAACTCAGCTAAAAACTTTTCTTTTCCCTATAGCTTTTAAATATTGAGTTTGTTCTGACCCTATACTGTCAGCTTCACCCTACCCGGTGCCTGTTTACACTTCCCTGTGCCTGTTTGCATTCTCCTTCCCTCCTTATTGTTTACTACAACTTTATTAGATTGTAAGCCTATGCGGCAGGGTCTTGCTATTTACCGTGTATAATCTGTACAGCACCATGTACATTGATGGTGCTATATAAATAAATAAATAAATAATAATAAAACTCATTGTTATAAAACTCATTGTTTTACCAGTTTCGTTTTGTTATAACTGGACCTCGAGAAACAGGTACTAATATTTACAACTCAAGAAGCAGGAAGTAACTAGGTGAAAAATGAGAGATCTTTGCAAAGCCATCAAAACGGCTATTGCTAAAAAGACGGAGGTTGACACAACAAGGATAGGTGTCCTTAGGGCAGGGTTGGGGCACATCTTTTAGGCCAAATCCCATTTTGGAGAAGCTCTTTGGCGGGGGGGGGGGGGCGCATTCTGCCCCGGCCCTACCATTAAGCAGTGCGAGGCATTCGTCTCAGGTGGCAGATGCTGCGATGTGGCAGCAATGTGTCGGAAGAGAGAACTGCGGGTCACTCAGACTGCTGCACCCCCCCTTAAGCAGGCTTGCCGTCTTCAGGTGTGGTGGAAGATGCTGTCCCATGGTCAGGGTTGAAGAAAACGGCCAGCCTTTTGGCTTTCCAATATGGAATTGGAAGGGGCGCCATCTTGGTTTTTTCCCCCTCAGGCAGCAGTATGCCTTGGGCTATCCCTTAGCACTGGTGGTAGGTGGTTCCTCAGTCTAACCTAGGGAGGTGGTGGGCTCTCCCACACGAGAGGCCTTCAAGAGGCAGCTGGACGGCCATCTGTCAGGGATGCTTTAGGGTAGGGTGACCATATTTGGGAAACCAAAAAAGAGGACCCCTAGTGTGTGTGGGGGGGAAGCAGCCTTCTGAGTCCTGCAGAAAGTACGTTATTCCCCCGCCACCTTAAAGAACCCGATTGGAGTGGAGGAGGGGAAAGGATTTCATTCTGCACCACCACCATCCACTCCAATTGGGACCTTTTCTATAATGTCCACGAATGACCCACTTTCCCCTCTAAGACCTCAGTTGGAGCTCGGGGTGGGGGAATGACGTGCCTCAAGAAAGCATGTCATTCCTTCCTGCCATGCTAATGGCAGCCTTAAAGGGGAAGGTGTGTCATTCCAGGACATTATTGAAAATTATAGAAAATCCCCCCTGACACCATGGAAAGAACAAAAACCAGGACAAATCCGGGGAAATCCTGACAGTTGGTCACCCTACTTTAGGGTGGATTCCTGCATTGAGCAGGGGGTTGGTCTTGATGGTCTTGTAGGCCCCTTCCAACTCTACTATTCTATGATTCTACTGTTGGATCTCTCCTTGCCACTGTTGGCTGAAGTGGAGTATCTTCAACAAGATACGGAGTATCTTCAACAAGATACGGAGTATCTTCTACAATCTGGTATCCCCTGGATGGGGCTATCCTAGCTTCCGTGCTCTACGTGCTGGTAACCTCTAGGCTAGACTACTGCAATGCACTTTACATTGTGTGGCCATTGGAGACAGTCCAGAAACCGCAGGTAGTGTAGAATGCGGCAGCCACGCTGTTGACCAGAAGTATTCCAAACGTGGAATTCAGTTCCGGGCTGCCAAATTGGTTCCTGGCCCAGTTCAAAGCGCTGGTGTTGATCTATAAAGTCTTGCAGAACTCAGGAGCTCAAGGACCATCTTTTCCCCATACTAACCTGCCCAGACCCCAAAGTCAACACCAGAGCCCCTTTGCTCGTGCCCCCTCCAAAAGATGCTTGGAAGGTGGCGATGAGGGAACAGGCCTTTCCGGTGGTAGCCCCCTCTCATTCCCAAAAGTAGAATGCTCTCCCCAGGAAAGGTTGCCTGGCATAACCTTTGCCATCTTTAAGGTACCAGGCAAAGACGTCTCTCTAGTCATGAGGATTTGGATATGGCTGAGACTTGGTAGCTATTACTCATTTATTTATTACCTTTCTACACTGCCCAACAGCTGAAACTCTGATTTTTGTGGTTCGCTCCCGTACTGGATGGAGGGGTAGTTGTAGTTTTGGTGTGTGTTTTTGAGTTATTCAGGTGATCTTTTATATGGATAAATTGGCATGGTTTTATTTATTTATTTATTTATTTATTTATTTATTTATTTATTACATTTTTATACCGCCCAATAGCCGAAGCTCTCTGGGCGGTTCACAAAAATTAATAACTTTTAATAAAGTTGCTGTATTTGGAGCTGGTTTCTAGGCTCTATTTTTTTGTAAATTGCTTCTGGAACTCCTGCAGTTACGCGAAGCAAGGAACTAGTGTGGTGCCAGTGTGGTGTAGTGGCTAGAGTGTCGGACTGGGAGTCGGGAGATCTGGGTTCTAGTCCCGGAGCATGTTCAGAGGGCAACCAGGATGATCAGGGGTCTGGAAACAAAGCCCTAGGAAGAGAGACTGAAAAAACTGGGCATGTTTGGAGAAGAGAAGATTGAGGGGAGACATGATAGCACTCTTCAAATACTTAAAAGGTTGTCACACAGAGGAGGGCCAGGATCTCTTCTCTATCCTCCCAGAGTGCAGGACACGGAATAACGGGCTCAAGTTAAAGGAAGCCACAGATTCCAGCTGGACATCAGGAAAAACTTCCTGACTGTTAGAGCAGTACGACAATGGATTCAGTTACCTAGGGAGGTTGTGGGCTCTCCCACACAAGAGTCACTCAAGAGGCAGCAGGACAACCACCTGTCAGGGATGCTTTAGGGTGGATTCCTGCATTGAGCAGGGGGTTGGACTCGATGGCCTTGAAGGCCCCTTCCAATTCTGCTATTCTATGATTCTATGATTCCCCACTCAGCCATGGAAACCCACTGGGTGACTTTGGGCCAGTCAAAGACTCTCAACCCAGCCCACCTCACAGGGTTGTTGTTGTGAGGATAAAGTGGAAAGGAGGAAGATTATGTATGCCGCCTTGGGCTCCTTGGAGGAAAAAAGGTGGGTAATAAATGCAATAATACATAGAATCATAGAATAGCAGAGTTGGAAGGGACCTACAAGGCCATCGAGTCCAACCCCCTGCTCAATACAGGAATCCACCCTGAAGCATCCCTAACAGATGGTTGTCCAGCTGCCCCTTGAAGGCCTTTAGTGTGGGAGAGCCCACCACCTCCCTAGGTCACTGTTTCCATTGTCGTACTGCTCTAACAGTCAGGAAGTTTTTCCTGACGTACATACATACAAACTATGCGCACGGCCGCCAAAGGAAGATGTTTCACAGTAACTTGACATTGCAACAGCTGCATGCAGACTCAGAATGTGGGGAGATGTGGGGTGGCGGGGGAGAAAGAGGGCAGCGGCAGAAGTTGGTAGCAAACACTGACTTGAAAGTTATGATGCGAGGTCACTCTGGCATCTGATGCCCATTACGTAGCTCTGCTCTACTCCCTTCCTCCACCTCCTCTCCCCCCCCCCCCCCGCTGTGTTCCGTCTTGGTATGATAAATACAGAACTTGCGGCTAAGCCCCACCCGCGCGCAGGATGGGTGCGTGATTCACTCTTCCTGAGGGCCCCAGAGAAACCAGATGGATGCAATTAACGTAAGCCGTGCCCCCTTTCCCCCAAAACTTCCCCACCCTGCACCAAAAATACACACACACACACACACACACCACGGCAAAATATGCCAGGAGCCCAGTCGGGGGAAATCCAACAAAAACTGACATCCAACTTGAACCAGTGAAACGGATGGAAAAAACATAGCCAAAAGCGGCTTGTAGGCTAGAGTACTACCAGGACGGCAAGTCAGAAGGGACGGCCCTGGATTAACCTTTAAAGCAATATAAACATGTGCTTCAGGCACCAAGGGAAGGGGGCACCCCAGAGGCTCTCCCACGCTAGAGGCATTCAAGAGGCAGCTGGACAACCATCTGTCAGGGATGCTTTAGGGTGGATTCCTGCGTTGAGCAGGGGGTTAGACTAGATGACCTTGTAGGACCCCTTCCAACTCTATGATTCCATGACCAGTACCATAGCTGTAGCCATCTCATTTTAAGGAATTCCAGATTCATAGAAAGGGCCTAGCCGCATATTCAAAGAGAACGGCAATTTTTTATTATTTGTGCTTTATTTTATTACACCCAATCAACCAGCATTAGGCTCTATGCGTCCCAGGACATCATTGGACATCTGAGCTAACTTCCCGACAATCTTTGTCTCGACATCTACCTGGAGTTCAGCATGTTTGATGATCTTACCGATGTTTTCTGCATGAATTTCAGTGTTTTTCATAAGCATTATACATATATATGATCCATATTCATATGGAAAGGGAGACAGGGCCTTTTCAGTGGTGGCCCCTCAATTATGCAATGATCTCCCCGACGAGGCCAACTTTGATGCCAGGTTAAGACCTTTATCTTCTCCCAGGCTTTTAACAGCATTTAACAACTTATGCTGAGTTTTGTTTGTTTTTAATGGACCCCAGAATAGCTGTTTTTATAAGAATGCTGTGTTTTTATGCTTTTAAATTTTGTATATTCGTTTTGTTTTTAACTTCTGTAAACCACCCAGAGAGCTTTGGCTATGGGGTGGTATATAAATACAATAAATAAATAAATATTCTTTTGTGTGTGTTTATTTTTGCGCCTGTACTTTTCAGACCCCAAGATGAAACGCGTTCAATTCAGCGGCGCACAAAAGAGAAAGCTAGAAGGGAAAAAACCAACAAAAGGCTTTGGATTTAGTGGCCAAGAACGGAAAGCTAATTTTTTCACACTTTCTGCTCTTATTCTTAATGTCTTGCCAGCGAAGCATTGGAAGGGCCAAGGGGACACCATTATTGGAGTGTGCTGAGGGCATCAGCTGGCCGTAATCCAGATATGGCAAAGATAAAAACAGCAGAGCTCGCTTTCAGGAGCAGCGGACAGGAAACGTGCATCAAGGCGCCACCAACCGCCATGCAAAGGTCTTGAAGGTGCTAGCGGACTTGCCCTGCGTTACGCGGCAGGCGCCTGCGGAGATAGGGATCGCGTCCCGCTGCTGTTATGGATAACACACCAGGCTACACCAGCGCTTCTTTATGAATGAGGAAGGAAAAGAAGATTTGATGCCACGAGTGGATGCACGCCAGGCCAAGAACCCGCCAGGCCGCGACAAGTTAAGACTTTGCCCTCGCCCAGGGTTTATAACAAGAAGAATCCAGGGCTGAGAGACGCCAGGTCCAGATCAAACTCCAAACCCACGCCGAGGCAAGGCGGCTCACCCTGCAGAGAGCGCATGTATTTCGCGGCATACAATAACACTCACAGGACACGCACACACACACCCGGTGGCACAATAACTCCTTTGTACACGCCCGGCTGTAGCATCTCAGGGCCAGAATTTTATTTTATTTTAAAAAGCAAAGTTGCGCAATACCGCATTCCACGCCTCCGCATGGATTACGGTGGACAGCCTGGAATCCTGGGGAAGGGGTGGGCATCACTTCAGAACTCCTCGAGGATCCATGGCTTGACCACTATGGATCAGGAGGGCAGGTAGCAAACACGGAACGCCTGAACTAGTTTATTCCCCGTCCGCACAGGTGTGTGGTCAGTGGTGCGCAGTTAACAGCCTGCCATATTTGTTTAGGCAAGCCCTGGATCAATACAGGTGTGTTTTGTCCTTTTGACTTGATCCTTTACACCTAGCGTTGATAAAACTAGTGTGTGTGTGGGGGAAATCACATCCGCCTGCCTTGCTCCTGTGCATCGCCGCACGGAGGCACCCCGACGCCCTCCCATAAATAGCTCCGGCTCCGGAGGCAGGGCTCAGAAACCTGTCTGGCAACTAGGTAAGGTGCCACCTCCACCCACCTACCCCACAACCTATTTTAGGCCTTGACGAAACAAGCCTATGCAACCTGCAAGTCAGGCACATCCGGGCCCAAGTCTTTCACAAAGTTTAGGTTTGTGCAATCCTGGTAGACACTCATTTCCCTCTACAGAGGGAGGCTTCGAACGCAGCAGCGCATGGTCAGAGAGCGGAGGATGGACTGTAAGTCAGTGGCAGAGAACACCTCCTTTGGATGCAGACTCCTGCTACCAACTGTCACTGCAGAAGCCACCAGTGAGGGAGGAAGCAGCAGCCAGGCACCTCTCCACCGTGCCTGGGTCCAGCTCCAGCTGAGAGCCCCCTCCCTCCTGCTACCAACTGTCTCTGGAGAAGCCACCAGTGAGGGAGGAAGCAGCAGCCAGGCACCTCTCCACCGTGCCTGGGTCCAGCTCCAGCTGAGAGCCCCCTCCCTCCTGCTACCAACTGTCTCTGGAGAGGCCACCAGTGAGGGAGGAAGCAGCAGCCAGGCACCTCTCCGTCGTGCCTGGGTCCAGCTCCAGCTCAGAGCCCCCTCCCTCCTGCTGTCAACTGTAACTGCTGAACTTTCCAACTAAGATTGTAGTGCCTGAATTTGCTTTCCTTTCCCCCCTCCACCCTCCCAATCCCCTTTCCTTTCGTGTCGTGTCTTTTAGATTGTAAGCCTCTGGGCAGGGACTGTCAAGAAATACTTTTGTAAGCCGCCGTGAGAGCCTTTTTTGGCTGAATGGCGGCATAAAAATCCTTAAATAAAATAAATAAAATAAGGGACCAGGTTCAGTTACATGGACCAGGGACCAATTGACGGAGAAGTCCTCTTGTCAAAAATGCTGGAGAATTGGTGCCAGTCAAGGCATCCCTGAGCTCGGGGGGGGGGGGGTAGCCTGACACCTTGGCCTCAGCTCTCTTGAGCATGAGAAAGCACGCACACCTGTGCTTCCAGGTAAGGATGTTACGGTGCAGCAGTACTGCCTCACGCATGGGATTTCAGAGGGTCCAGACATAAGGCTTCAACTCATGACCCTCCTGTGTTTTCCATCCACCCTTCCCAAATTTCCTCTTACCGCAAAAACCAAACAAAACCTTGTTCAGAATCGCTGTGCAATGCCTTCTCAGTGGTAGTACCCCCCCCCTCATGGAAAACAAGACCGTGAGGCAAGAGCAAGCTGCTGGCTTAAGCAAACCAGCCAGGTGGGATTAGAGAGACATCGGAGTAAAAGCAGCTGTAAGAACGCCGGTGGAGCTTCGAAAACGGAGACGAGTGGAGACCCCAGAGTGGCTTTCTCTGTGCTGGCAATCCCCTCCCCTTGGACGCTGGGTTCATTTCAGCGCCCCGTTAAAAAAACACGGCTTTTTATTTCAAGCCTTTGAAGGCTAAATTCTCCAAGGCTGCACATAGTTTTAATTGATTTTAATTGATCTTAACTGCTTTTAAACTTTGGTTTTAGTTCGTTATTGATTGAATACATTTTTAGCCGTGTTTATTTATTGTTTTAGACTGTTCTGATTTTATCTGTGCGGCCGCCCCGAGATCCCAGTGATATAGGGCAGGATAGAAATATTTCAATAAATGGAACAATAGTACTGCCTGCTGCCACAGGGCACCCAGAGCCTATTTATGTAGGGACTGTGTTTAGATGGGTAACACTATGTGCAGCATGCTCTAAAATGAACTCCACCAGCTGCCAGGGCCTAGTAATTGGCCAAAAGGCTAGCGAGGAGCTCTCATCCTTCCTGTGCGCGTGCAGACGTCTCGTGGGCTGTCTCTCTTTCACGCCGTCTGCGTTTGCCAGAGGGCTGAAAGCATACCCAGGGTCTGCTCCTTGCTTTTGTGCCCAGAGAGGAAGGAACAAGGGGAGAACTTTGCCGCAGCTCAGCAGAGGCAAAAGAAATCCCTCCCGCTTCACGCAACAGAGGAATCGAAGCCGTGGAGGGGCGGGAGAATGTAAAATTTCTGTGTACTCCTGAATGCACACAGAAAAAGTCCAAATACTGCGCAGGGCAGACCCGTCTCCTCCAAAACCGAAGAGGCGGAGTTCCCCTCCCTCTGCCCCGAAGCACAGACAGGCAAGATACCAACGTGACTAGCACACTCAGGTTTTTAATTCACTTCTTAGAACGTCACACTGTCTCTCCTCCTGCACAAGTTGTTTCCAACGTCGTCGGCGGTGGGGGCAACGGCCGCCGTTCCAGAGATCTGTCCCTCGTCCGGTCCCCCCGGGGCGGGCAGCTCCGGCCGCGGCCCTCACTTGAAGATCTTGCCCTGGTTGACGGCTTTGCCCACGTGCTTGAACTGGCCCTCCCACAGGAAGTATTCCTTGACCAGCGTCTTGCACTCCTCGCTGGCCGGGTCGAGCTTCCGCCACGTGTAGGACTCATAATCCACCTGCCAGTCAGGGCTAAGCTGAAGACGAGACGGGGAGGCAGTCAGTAATGGGCGGGGGGGGGCACCTTCCCCTCCCAGGTCACACGCAGAACCATCAGGACAGGTCAGCTGCCGTTTACGCCCAAACGGGGAATCGGGGGATTCTTTGGTAAGGTGACACTTTGGCAGAAGTAAGCGCTCCGCCTAACTTACTCCGCTGCTCCTATGTTTACCGAGGAGCAGGCAACCCAGAACCTTCCAGACCTTTTGGACTATTATACGGCCCTGGGCAGAAGACGCCTTTAACAGCGGCGAATAAAGCAAAAAGCTTTACTCACGGGGGTTAAAGGTGCCTTCTGAACAAGGCCTGCCCTCATCCGTTATTTATTACTAATTTATTATATTTTTAATCTGCCCGATAACCAATGCTTTCTGGGCGGATTGGGTCCGGACACCAGGGCCAGTGGGAGAGGAGTTATGGGAGTTTATTTGTCACATTTATATTTTGACTTTCCCCCCTCTTGCAAGGAACTGGAGGTGGCTTACGTAATCCGCCTCCTCTCCATCTTATTCTCACAACAACCCTTTGAAGACTGGCCCAAAGTCAGCCAGTGAGCTTCATGGCCAAGGGCGTTGGGACTAGAACCCGGGTCTCCCAAGTCCTGGACCAACATTAAAACAACCACACCAACTCTCTTTGGAGTTGTAGTCTGAACTTAAGAACATCAGAAGGGCCCTGATGCGGGATCAGACCAAGGGTCCATCTAGTCCAGCACTCTGTTCACACAGCAGCCAACCAGCCATCGGCCAGGGGCCAACAAGGCAGGACACGGTGCAACAGCACCCTCCCACCCATGTTCCCCAGCAACTGGTGCACACAGGCTTATTGCCTCCTCAAATACTGGAGATAGCACACAACCATCAGGGCTAATAGCCATGGATAGCCTTTGCCTCCAGGAATTGATCCAACCCCCTTTTAAAGCCATCCAGATTGGTGGCCATCACTACATCTTGTGGTAATGAGTTCCATAGTTTTCACTATGTGAAGAAGTACTTCCTTTTATTTGTCCTGGATCTCCCACCCATCAGTTTCATGAGATGACCCCGGGTTGGGTTCTAGTATTTTGAGAGCGGAAGAAAAATGTCTCCCGATCCACATTTTCCATACCATGCATAATTTTGTCCACCTCTATCCTGTCTCCCCTCAGTCACCTCTTCTCCAAGCTAAACAATCCCAGCTGATGTAACTTTCCCTCATAGGGGAGATGCTCCAGCCCCTTAATCATTTCAGTTGCCCTTTTCCCAGCTCCATAATATCCTTTTTAGGTGTGGTGACCAGAACTGTACACAGTCTTCTAAAGTGTGGTCGCACCATCGATTTGTATAAGGGCAGTACAATACCGGCCATTTTATTCTCTGTTCCTTTTCTTCCGATGCCTAACATGGCGTTTGCCTTCTTTACAGCGGCCGCTATACTCTTTAGTACTGTAGGGCTTTCACCCTGGAACCTGAGATGTTACATACACACATACACACAATTCCACCTGAACATTCTTTTCAACGCCAGGTGAAGACGTCCTTATTCTCCCAGTATTTTAACCGTTTATCCTCCTAGTCTTTTAACTTTGCTGTTTTAAATCTGTGTTTTAAACTTGTATTTTAAATCTATATACATCTCTGCATTGCTGCCTGGTTTTAGCTTGGCTGTGCTTTCCGACTGTATTTTTAGACTATTGTTCGTTTTAGACTTTGATTCGTGTCTGGTGGTTTTACCTTTTGTGAACCGTCCAGAGAGCTTGGGCTATTGGGCGGTATAGAAATGCAATAAATAACTACACAAACATTCAGTGACTCAGCTGCTCACGACCATGAACATGCCGACCAACACGCTCTGAGTTCCTTTAAGGCAGCCTTCCTCAACCTGGGGCGCTCCAGATGTGTTGGACTGCATCTCCCAGAATGCCCCAGCCAGCAGGCTGGGGCATTCTGGGAGTTGTAGTCCAACACATCTGGAGCGCCCCAGGTTGAGGAAGGCTGCTTTAGGGCCTTTATTCTCAAGAAGTATGAATTAAATTTGCTCGGCTGTTACCGACCTTTCGTAAAGGCGTGTTACTGTCTGGCTTAGCGCGATGTGTGAACCATGACTTAGCATGTCGTGTGAACCATCCCTAACCACGGTTTAAACACGCTCACTCACCACCTGCTGCAAAAAGTTTAGTGGCCTAACCATGGCTTAGCGTGTCATCTGAAGAGGCCCATTTCGCTGTATTTCACAGAGCCTTTATGGCTTTTGTGCTTTGGACCAATAAAAGTCAACTCATTATTTCCAAGAGGAACAGTGGGCGACTTGCCCCCTCTTTCAGATGTTTTGGCCTACGGCTCCCATCCACCACAGCCAATGGTGAGGGATCATGGGAGTTGTAGGCCAAGCCATCTGGAGGGCCGCACGCTGCCCACCCTTGCTAGAAGGCCCAAAACCCATTACTGCCTTGTCAAGTTCAAGGATCTCAACAGGTTGTCGCTGGGGCAGTTTCGGGCTTTTAATTATTTTCTGTTGCGGTTTATATACTTCTAACTGCCAGTATATGTAAGGGAGTCTCCCAATTAAGTAGCTCTTTCATGTCCAAGCTGACAGGCTGCAGTGAATATTAAAAACAGTTTTAATCTCATCTCTCGAGGTGTCATCAGCTTCAACACATACACCTCAAGTCAGAATGTCCTTTCGTAAGGGTTCCTCATGAAAGTGAATGCAGGTTTAACCAACTCACTCATCCAAATCAACTAAGGTTAGTTAAAAGAGAAGGGTTTTCCCCCCCTCTATGAATCATCAAAGTTTAAATGTTGGTGTAACATCTTGAAAGCCTTACTGGTGGTAATTTTCACACACTGTTATGATAGCTTCCTCTCTTTGCAAACCGAGAGCAGCTTTGCGCCTAGACCGGAAACTTCAACTAGTTCAAAATAGGGCAGCCAGGCTGGTCACCGGTACGTCTAGGCATGACCATATCACACCAGTTTTAAAATCTCTTCACTGGCTGCCAATTAGTTTTCGAGCGAAGTATAAAGTGTTGGCTATCACCTTTAAAGCCCTACATGGTTTGGGTCCGGGCTATCTGCGGGATCGCCTTCTCCCGTACAATCCGCCCCACACACTCAGGTCCTCTGGGAAGAATCTCCTTCAGTCAGTCAAAGCTAGGCTGACAGGTATAACCCAGAGGACCTTCTCTTCTGCTGCTCCCAGACTGTGGAATGGCCTGCCGGAGGAGACTCATCAATTTAACAGTCTTTTAGCGTTTAAGAACGCTATAAAGACTGATCTCTTCCTGCAGGCCTACCCAGTGGAATTTTAGGATGCTTTTAGGATGTTTTAACAATGTACAGTTCTGGGCTGCACAATTCAAGAAGGACGCAGACAAGCTGGAGCGTGTTCAGAGGAGGGCAACCAGGAGGATCAGGGGTCTGGCAACAAAGCCCTATGAAGAGAGACTGAAAGAACTGGGCAGGTTTAGCCTGGAGAAGAGAAGATGGAGGGGAGACATGAGAGCACTCTTCAAATACTTAAAAGGTTGCCACACAGAGGAGGGCCAGGATCTTTTCTCGATCCTCCCAGAGTGCAGGACGCGGAATAACGGGCTCAAGTTAACGGGCTCAAGTTAAGGCTGGACATCAGGAAAAACTTCCTGACTGTTAGAGCAGTACGACAATGGAATCAGTTCCCTAGGGAGGTTGTGGGCTCTCCCACACTAGAGGCAGCTGGACAGCCATCTGTCAGGGCTGCTTTAGGGTAGATTCCTGCATTGAGCAGGGGGTTGGACTCGATGGCCTTGTAGGCCCCTTCCAACTCTGCTATTCTACGATTCTATATTATGTTTTAATTCAGTTTTATGTATTTTATATTTACTGCTGTTTCCCGCCTCGATCAAAATAGAGAGGCGGGTAAGAAATAAATTTATTATTATTATCATCTCCACAATTACGAGTGGAAGGACCACGCACGTCTGGCTTAATTAAAAATCAAATGAGGCACCAGGGAACGCAGGACTGCAGGAGGCAGCTCCCTCGCCTCTCCATTCGCCAGATCCTAGGGGAAGTGAAGCCTCCCCGATTGCGGATTTCCACCCGTTTATGCATCCGTACACCGGTGCCCGGATGTGATCCGGGGCCCGAGACTCACCGGAAAGGCGAGCTCCTGCCCACGGAAGACCCAGATGCCGGAGATGCTGCTGTCATTGTTGTTGCCAAAGAGGATGACCGAGGCAAAGGCGTTCTTGCGTAGCTTGTCCAGGCGCTGGAACATACCTGCCATAAAAAAGGGGCGGGGGCGGGAAGGGGGAGGAGCCAAGAGGTTACCGGGGGTTACTTGGCGCATTAAAAAGCTTTTAATGCTAACACATATGCATAGACCTTTGTGGCAACGTGCTTAATTAACCCAATAGGTCAGAAAAAAGGAGAAACAAATTCTCAGGATGCAAAAGACGTTTTATTTCAAAGCCCGACCCGTTTCGGCCTGAATTCTCTCAAAGGCTTTCCTCTAACACCCCCCCCCCCCCCCGAGGAAGGCCTTCGAAAAAATTCAGGCCGAAACCTGTCGGGCTTTGAAATAAAACATCTTTTGCATCCTGAGAATTCAGGTCTCCCCTTTTTCTGACCTGACTTGAATGCGCTCTCCTTTCCTTTTGGTTTTTAATTAACCCAACAGCAAATATATATACATATATATATTTAATATTACGTAGTAGTAAGTAAGTACTAGTACCACTACTACTACATGTTATCCTAATATATTTTCTTGCAGTATTAATGTTACAGCCTCCTGAGGAAGGCCTAGAGTAAATAAGAGGCTGAAATGCGTCGGGCTTTTCGAAAAGAAATATTTTGCGTCCCGAGAACCCATTTCTCTTCTTTTTGACTGGTTTTGGGGGCTTACCTCCTTTGGCTTTTACTGGACAGGCTCGAAGGCTGCCAATCTGAGAAAGGGGGATGGGGGGGGGGAAGAGATGAGAAAGACCACCGGCGCCTTACCCGTGATTAGATTGCAACTCATGAACGTCTGGGCAAGTTCGTCAGGGAAGCGATACTCAGCGTACCAGATGGACCAACCCTCCTTGTCAAAATGCTCCCAGAAGTGAGGCAGCGCCACCGTCAGGGTGTCTTCGTTGGAGTACTTCCGCTTGAATTCGTCCATGACGAAGGGGCTAGAGGGGAAATGGGAAGAAGGCGTCACTCAACCTTTCCCCGGGGAGAATGAGCCTTCCGTGTCTTAAATGAAGACCATTTCGCCTTAGTCTCGGCTTTAACGTTTACCCTGCCCGCCTTTTTAATATAAGCCCTCACGAGGCAGCTGGCAATAAAAACGATAACACCAACGGAACAAACCCTGCAAAGGAACAGGGCATCGAATAAAATAATGTATCAATAAAAAGCTCAGAGGAATGCGATATTTAGGGCCTGCTTCAAGCCCCAAGAGAGGGCCAAATGAGGTGCTCAGGGGAAGAATTCCTCAAGTGCAGGGCTAACACCAAAAAGGCCCTGTCCCTGGTACCAGCCAAACTGATCTTTATTACTGTTGGACCAGAGAACAAAGCCTCCAGGGCTGATTTTAAGGCTCAGGCAGGTTCACACAGGTGCAAGCAGTCCTTCAAACGACCTGGTTCCAAGCTGTTCAGGGCTTTAAAACTTCATCCCAGGGATTTTAAGTTGAGCCTGGGAATGAATGACGAACAAATACAACTGATGTAGTTGCAATACAGCTGAATTTTGCAGCAGCTAAAGTTCCGGATGGCTTCGTGCTGCCTCCAGTATCAGAGGCCACTTGCCAGAGCTGCTTCGATGTGCCCAGCAGGGACTTACACAAGACTGCCATCGCTCAGAGGTCCGCTGAGAGGCCGGGCAGGGCGGACGCCAACGGCTACAACCTCAGCCCACCCCGCCGCAAGTTCACGCTCGCTGCTGAACGGAAAAGCCAGTAAAAAACAGTCTCCCTAGAACTGGTTCTTCCAGGATGCAGAAGATCATGTGGGTGAAAGGCACAAGAGCGTCACGACTCATCTGCTCTCAGAACGAAAAGCACTATTAGGTACGCCTGGCAGAAAGCACCGGGGTGGAGTGGGGTGGGGTGGGGTGGGGTGGGGGAGGTAATTTCCCCAAAGCACACAAAAGCCAGCTACTGTTTAAAACTATATTGGCTCACAGGATGGCTCATTTCAGCAACCACTGAAGTGTTGCAACCCGGCCAATATCGGCTGCATGTGACCGTTGCGAAACTCCTCACACTAGCACTTCGGGTACGAGCGTGAGGAGAAGGAGCCCGGCTCGGTGATGAAACATGTTTTGCCTGGGGGGTAGGGGGGGGGAGAAGACCCCCTCCCCTTAAAGAGGCTGAGGTCTGGATTCGGTTTCCGTGCCTCACCTCCCCGAGACACCCGAAGCCCTCTGCAACCGGGCAGGCGCGTTCGCAACGCAGAGGATCCAGCTAGAGGGGTGCAAGACAACGGGCCCCCTTCCATTTCGTAACCTCAACTGTTCTCGTTATTGCACACACACATACTTTCAAGTGTTCCATTTCTTACGGGGATTAAAAAGAGAAAAAAACCCTCCCTCCCACACATCTCCCTTCCAGACGGCCAGCCATTCGGAGAGTTTTACACCCAGGGGCACAGCTCACGCCGGCCCCTGGCCCTCTGAAGTTCGGACAAACAACAGGATCCCTCAGCCATAACCGCCGCTCGTCCCCTCCCCGCCTCCAGCTCAGCAGGGAATCCGGGCTCGGCCTGGCTGGAACCAAGCACAAAAGCCGTCCCGGGCACGTGGCAGGGCGCGGCAGCACAGGGCTCGTTGGGGGGCCATCGGCTGCCGAAAAATGGCCCTCTGCTGGCCCCTAGTGGCTGCTTTCGGAGAGCCAGAGGAGGGCGTGTGCCCAGAAGCACGGTGCCCTTGGTTGGAGGGGGGCCGTTCCAGAAGGTGGGATGATGGAGAACTAGCCGCTTCATCTCATCCCAGCACTTACGCTACGGGCTCCCAGCTGATTTCACCCAGCAGATGTCGAAGCCTGCATCAGCCCCTTTGTCTTCCGAGCTGAATTCAGGACGTCCTGTTTGCCCGGCAAAGTCCTTAGTGGCTCAAGCCCAGCGCCCCGAGGAGACCAGTAACCTGTAGCCCCCCTGAGCCACACCAACTTGCGAGCGGCACTCTGTTTACAATGACCCCTTGGGGTCACCCACCCCCCATGAAGCTGATGGGTGGGAGATTCAGGACGGATAAGAGAAAGGACTTCTTCACACAGCGCAGAGTGAAACTATGGAACTCACTACCACAAGGCATGGTGATGACCACCAATAGGGATGGCTTTAAAAGGGGGGATGGACAAATTCCTGGAGAAGAAGGCCATCCGTGGCCCTGATGCTTGTGTGCTACCCCTAGAATCAGAGGCAGTAAGCCTGTGTGCACCAGTGGCTGGGGAACATGGGCGGGAGGGTGCTCTTGCACCTGCATCCTGCTTGTGGGTTTCCCGTGGGCAGCTGGTCAGGCATTGTATGAACAGAGTGCTGGACTAGATAGATGCCCGGTCTGACCCAGCAGGGCTCTTCTGATGCTTTTATCACCTGTGCACAAAATCTGGGCTTTTAAGCTTGATGTCCCTGCACTAAGCTGGGGGTGAAGAACCTCAATTCAAATCCAGCAAACCTGGTTATCCCAATCCAGCCCTCTGAGTTCCCCAGATGTAATTCTATTTACTTATTACATTTATATCCCGCCTTTTTTCTTCCATTAAGGAACCCAAGGCGACATACATAACCCTCCTCCTCTCCATTTTATCCTAACAACAACCCTGTGAGGTAGGCTGGGCTGAGAGTCTGTGACGGGCCCAGAGACACCCAGTGGGTTTCCATGGCCGAGTGGGGACTCGAACCCGGGTCTCCCGACACCCCGTCCAACACTCTTAGCCCTTACACCACACTGATGACTTCACCCCTCATCCTAACTGCTGACGGCCTCCCCCTTGCCACGGAGGCGCCCTGCCCATCTGGACATCGCACCCAGTTTGTCAGCGTCTCAAGATAAGATACCGAACGGGAACCAGGCCCAGAATCAGAGTCCCCCCACTAGACAGAGGCTGGGGTCTCGAGGGCTCTGCCACAGAGGGGAACGGACCTAGAGTCCAACAGCTGATGCTGCCTCCTACCTATGCCTTCGGAGCTATTAGTGGGACAGCTGTGGGTGCACCGCACCCTCGCACACCCGGGGAGGCTGCCTGACACATCTAGAGAGTTCAAGGTGGGTTCCAGCAGGCATAGTATACACCAGTGGTTCCCAAAGGGGGCGGTGGGATTGCACAGGGGGGTGTTAAGAGGCAAGGGGGCGGCAGTGGGGCGCGCAAGGTGGTCTTTTCCGTACCAGGAGTTTTGGTTACAGAAGGAAATTTCCGATCGCTATCCTGCACTATGCAGAGCGGTTCAGAAGCTCCTGGTTGCATTTCCAACATATTTGGTGGGATGTGGTTTTAGTGTGGTCTGCCTACTTCTCTCCAAGCAAAGAAACCGACTCCAGATTACTAATCGCCGTGATTTAAGACTTCTGTTAAGTGACTTTAAACCAGACATTGGGAAACTGGTATCACTTCATCAAGCCCATCCATCACATTAAGAATTTGCAGAATAGTGAGGTACTCTACCCTAGTTACTAAATGTGAGATCTAATGTTCTTGCTAAATGGCTATCAGACTTTGACAAGATGATACCACTGGATCAAGTTCATCAATTATGTTTAATTGAGTAAACTAAAAAAATGTAATTGGATTTTGAATATTCCATTCATTGTTACTGTTTTGAATTTTATTGTTATTATCTTCCTTAAGTGGCTCGTTGAAAACCGCTAGTCTGAATCATGATTTTTATAGGGTAGGGTAGGGGGGCGCTGGGCATGAGTTTGTGGAACCAAGGGGGCGGTGACCTGAAAAAGTTTGGGAACCGCCGGTTTACACACTCACAGGTGAATTGCTTTTTAGAAATCGGGCTTCTGCAGCCCATGTTGCACTCTAGGGCTGTTCCAGAGGCCAGGACCTGCCTCCTGGTTTCAGTGGGGTGGGGTGAGATGGGGTGCCTGATGGCATTCTGGGGCCATGGTGGTGTTTCTGCTACATCTCTCACTCCCTGGCTCCCACCTTGAACTCTCTAGAGCAGCCTTCCTCAACCTGGGGCACTCCAGATGTGTTGGACTACAACTCCCAGAATGCCCCAGCCCGCTGGCTGGGGCATTCTGGGAGATGCAGTCCAACGCATCTGGAGCGCCCCAGGTTGAGGAAGGCTGCTCTAGAGGAAAGATGAGGGATAAACATCCTAGATACACACACACACACACACACACAGAGAAGATTTCATGTTTGAAGGGGAAAGGAAGATGCACAGATCCTTGGCTTTACCATATGATGAAAACAAAATGCGTTCTCTTTTTTTAAAAAAATGGAAGACACCGATCCATGAAGCTGCCACTAGGCTTCCGCGGTATGTGGGCCTTTGCCCAGCTCCGCTGAGAACTACGAACACCTGCCGGACCACCCGAGGCCCCTGTCACCCTGCAATGCCGCTCCGCCAGCCCGCCTTACCTCTTGGGGAGGTGGGCAAAGGGGTCTTTGGATTTGGGCTCCGCTGCCAAGGCTTGCTCACACTCGTCCAACTCCTCCTCGGGCTCCGGCTTCTTCTCCTCCTTCTTCTCCGGCCTCTTCTCCTCCTTCGGCTGCTTCTCCTTCTTGGGCGCTTCCTTCTTGGGTTGGTTCTCGGCAAACTTCTTGGCTGCGGAAGGAAGGAAAACCGGGTCAACGAGGCCACGATCCAGAGAGCCCCCAGTTGAAATCTCGGGGGTATAAAGTGTGAAAAAGATTTCCCACCCCCCAACCAAATCCCCCAGAACAGTGTGGACTTCAACCAATGGGTTGTGACGCAAAAGAGGGTCGTGAGATCAGTCCTGAGGGGTCACGGCAAAGCTGTTGCCATCACGTTGGGTAACTGTGGAAGTGGATGCCGTGTTGCAGGTCCAAAGTGGGTCTGGACCAGTTGAAGACCACCGTCCTGGAACACCACTGCCCATTAAAACAGACAACGCTGGGCCCAGGGGAACAACCTGCAGCTTCTCGCAGCCATATAACTACAGCAAACAGAAGTTGCACCAACTGCATCGACCTTTAACTTTAATGTATATATGCACGGATGGACAGGGTTATCAGTTTCAAAAACTTTCAATGGAGCGTGTTCAGAGGAGGGCAACGAGGATGATCAGGGGTCTGGAAACAAAGCCCTATGAAGAGAGGCTGAAAGAACTGGGCATGTTTAGCCTGGAGAAGAGAAGACTGAGGGGAGACAAGAGAGAACTCTTCAAATACTTGAAAAGTTCTCACACAGAGGAGGGCCAGGATCTCTTCTCGATCCTCCCAGAGTGCAGGACACGGAATAATGGGCTCAAGTTACAGGAAGCCAGATTCCAGCTGGACATCAGGAAAAACTTCCTGACTGTTAGAGCGGTACAATGGAAAAAGTTACCCAGGGTGTTTGTGTGCTCTCCCACACTAGAGGCATTCAGCTGGACAGCCATCTGTCGGGTATGCTTTGAGGTAGATTCCTGCACTGAGCAGGAGGTTAGACTCGATGGCCTTATAAGCCCCTTCCAACTCTACTATTCTATGGTTCTATGAATGGCTACTAGCCCTGATGGCTATGGCTACTAGCCATGATAGCTATCTCCAGTATTTGAAGCAGTAAACCTGTGTGCACGAGTTGCTGGGGAACATGGGCGGGAGGGTGCTGTTGCACCATGTCCTGCTTGTTCACCCCTGGCTGACGGCTGGTTGGCCCCTGTGTGAACCGAGTGCTGGACTAGATGGACCCTTGGCCTGATCCAGCATCAGGGCACCTCTTATGTTCTTAACTAGTTGAGCTGCTGGCATTCTGAAAGATCCCTCCCTGCTTTTCAACAGTCTCTTTTTAACTTGAGAAGCCAGTATCTAAAACTGCAACTTTATATATGCAAAAGCGCATAACTAAGTTATCATAGAATCATAGAATAGTAGAATTGGAAGGGGCCTGTAAGGTCATGAAGTCCAACCCCCGTTCAGTGCAGGAATCCACCCTAAAGCATCCCTGACAGAGGGTTGTCCAGCTGCCTCTTGAAGGCATCTAGTGTGGGAGAGCCCACCACCTCCCTAGGTAACTGGTTCCATTGTCGTACTGCTCTAACAATGAGGAAGTTTTTCCCTGATGTCCAACCAGAATCTGGCTTCCTGTAACTTGAGCCCATGATTCCATGTCCTGCACTATGGGAGGATCGAGAAGAGATCCTGGCCCTCCTCTGTGTGACAACCTTTTAAGTATTTGAAGAGTGCTCTCATGTCTCCCCTCAATCTTCTCTTCTCCAGGCTAAACATGCCCAGTTCTTTCAGTCTCTCTTCCTAGGGCTTTGTTTCCAGACCCCTGATCATCCTCTGGTTGCCCTCCTCTGAATAGTGGTGTCAACAATGGTGACTCTAGTTTACTTCAAGCAATAACTCAAGAGTAGGCAGGCAAGAAGCTCATGGATGCAAAGCCGCACTGCACCAAATGCTTGAGTATGTTTTAAAAGCATCTTCTTCGCCACTCTGCACAAGCACAAGTCCAGGTCTCCTTAATTCCCAAGGTCAGAGAAGGAAAGCCAACCGGCAGCTCTTAAGAAGGCAAAGGCAGCATATTCTTCCCAAGGGACCAAGCTAGGTTCATCCAT